>NC_092224.1:24701848-25069348 GCF_036320965.1 Panulirus ornatus | reverse complement strand
GGATGAGGATATCTTCAGTGTGAAAGCCAACAGATGAACTAATTAGTGTCAGGATACGTAGATAGATCAGTGTTCAGTGTGAGAGTATGCGGATGAGGACATGGAGAAACAGAATCATGACAATGCTAAGCATGCGTCTACGTAAGTATGACAGTATGTGTAGATCAAACCCAGCATACTCGTGAGCCCAGCATACTCTTATTTGATGATATAATGATAGAGTGTCAGATGTACGAGTCATGATCGGTGCTCTACTGCGTGTGAACGAGAGTCGAAATCATGAAATTTCTGGTTTAAAAATGTTAATTAGGAAGGTAATAAAACAGTGTTGGATTACCACATCTGTATATTAACCAGCGTCTGGTTAATGAAGCTGGTGAATCATCGCAAATCTGGCAATAAAATCCCCTGTCATTACTAACGAGACAATAGAAAACGATTAAGGAACAAAAAATAGAAAACGGGATTCTCAACAGAAAACGATTAAGGCACAAAGAATAGAAAACGGGATTCATTAAAGTACTAGCAAAGAATGAATGTATGGAAATATGAGATAGTGAGTGAGGGAATGAGTGCATGGAAATATGAGATACTGAGTGAGGGAATGAGTGTATGGAAATACGAAATAGTGAGTGAGGGAAGGCCATAAGTAGGAAGTTATGAGTGAAGTGAGAGAAGATAAGGAGGACAAGAAAGTGAGAAATTCACAGGAAAATGAACGTGACTAAACCACGAGACAATGAAAATTCGAAAATGGCTACCTAACACGTTTTCTCCTTCGTCCCTCATTCCTACAGATCTCTTTGAGCCGGAAAAAGTTTCTTGAAAAAAAAAGATTTAAATTTGCATCAAAAGCAGGAAAAATAAAATCTTTTGCATTCTGCTACAAAAAAAAAAGGGGGGGAATTTTGGTCTGATGAAACGACGGAGCTGGTGGTTGGGTCTCGAAGTCTACGATACATGACGCTGTTGCCAAGGGCGCTTGCCTACGAGATCCTTCGACGAGAGTTTGCCGGGGAGCAAAGGCGAGCGCGTAGCGCTAACCGCAGGAAAGTCTAAGAGAACCAAGAATGATCCGTGTGTGAGTCATGCCATGTTAAAGACGTATGAGTGAGATGGAGAGGTTGCATGTTTGTGCACTGAGAGACAGCAACTCTAGGGAAGAGAGAGAGAGAGAGAGAGAGAGAGAGAGAGAGAGAGAGAGAGAGAGAGAGAGAGAGAGAGACTATATGATGATCTGTAGGTCACCCGTAAGTTGCGATTTCAAGGTGAGGTTTCGAGAGGAATGTTAAAAAACAACAGGCGCCACCCACACATCGCTGGCGTGGGGCGGGGGAGGGCTGTGGTGGTGCCCATTAAGTGTGTGTTCAGAACACATAGCGTTCACGGGCCCATGAGGTTTACATGACGAGTTTACATAGGGCTGCAAATACAGCCAGGAAGAGTGTGAGGGGGAAAAACTTATACAAAAGAAAAAGAATACAAAGAGATCATACAAATTGATTTGTTGTTTCGAAAAGTTGGTTATGCACTTAAGGAACACTTGCAAGTTTATAAGTGCATGAAGTATATGAGTGTGTCGAAGAGTGTGTTGAGAGAGAACGTGTCTGAGTGGCATAGTGAGTGTGTGAAGACAGAAGTGAGTTATTTAACATCTTGGTTGTCAAAACAGAGTGCGTTGGTCTCCTCACTCAGGCCCTCCCTGTCCACAACCTGTACCTCCCCAAACACCTGCAACACTCCACACACCTGGAGCAACTCCACACACCTGCAACACTCCACCCACTTGGAGTAACTCACATACCTGCAACACTCCACCAACCTGGAGCAACTCACACACCTGCAACAATTCACACACCTGGAATGATTCACACACCTGCAACACTTCACACACCCGGAGCAACTCACATACTTGCAACACTCCACACACCTGCAACACTCCTTACACTTGCACAGCCCCACAAAACTGCACTTCTCCATACATCTGCATCACTCTATACACCTGCACCGCCCCTCACTCCTGCAACACTCCATACACCTGCTACATGAATAAGTCTTGTACCGCCTCACAGATCCACACTTCTGCATACACCTGCATCACTCCATGTGCTAAAGCACTCCACACACCTGCACCACTCCAAACACATCTACACCACTCCAAACATACCTTCAGTACTCCACACACCTGCAACACCTCATACACCTCCCACATTTAAAACATTTGTACCGACACACACACACATCTGTGCTCCTCTACACACCTGCACCACTCCACACACCTGCACCACTCCACACATCGGCACCACTCCACACATCGGCAACACACACCCACTCCATACACCCCGCCCACCACACACACACGCTCCACCGCACACCCACTCCATACACTCCGCCCACCACACACACACGCCCCACCACACACCTTCCCTTACACACTCTAACCACACACTCTCACCTTGGGATTATACACACATTATTAAACCGGTAAGCTTGTACTGGGGAAAAAATGATTTCCCCTAAATTTTTAGCTCAAATTTCTATCATATACTTTTTCTTATGCGCCTGCTGCTGTGGTAGGGCTGTGTTGCCTTAACGCTCTGTCCGTACATCCGTCCGTATCTGTCCGTATAAACGTACACCCACCATCTGGAGGCCTGCTGAATAGCAGTGGTACTGTACTTGATAACACACACACACACACACACACACACACACACACACACACACACACACACACACACACACACACACATCTTCAGATCCACCGTACAGGGAACTCTTATGATCCTTCTTAGATAAACTCTGTTATAACAGTATAGGTATCCACCACCTCCAACACTTCATCATCCACCACCTACAACACTTCATCATCCACCACCTGCAACACTTCATCATCCACCACCTCCAACACTACATCATCCACCACCTACAACACTTCATCATCCACCACCTGCAACACTTCATCATCCACCACCTACAACACTTCATCATCCACCACCTCCAACACTACATCATCCACCACCTACAACACTTCATCATCCACCACCTGCAACACTTCATCATCCACCACCTACAACACTTCATCATCCACCACCTACAACACTTCATCATCCACCACCTGCAACACTTCATCATCCACGACCTACAACACTATATCATCTACCACCTCCAACACTACATCATCCACCACCTGCAACACTTCATCATCCACCACCTGCAACACTTCATCATCCACCACCTGCAACACTTCATCATCCACCACCTCCAACACTACATCATCCACCACCTACAACACTTCACCATCCACCACCTCCAACACTACATCATCCACCACCTGCAACACTTCATCATCCACCACCTACAACACTTCATCATCCACCACCTCCAACACTACATCATCCACCACCTACAACACTTCATCATCCACGACCTACAACACTATATCATCCACCACCTCCAACACTACATCATCCACCACCTGCAACACTTCATCATCCACCACCTCCAACACTTCATCATCCACCACCTACAACACTTCATCATCCACCACCTACAACACTTCATCATCCACCACCTGCAACACTTCATCATCCACCACCTACAACACTACATCATCCACCACCTGCAACACTTCATCATCCACCACCTGCAACACTTCATCATCCACCATCTCCAACACTACATCATCCACCACCTGCAACACTTCATCATCCACCACCTCCAACACTTCATCATCCACCACCTCCAACACTACATCATCCACCACCTCCAACACTTCATCATCCACCACCTACAACACTTCATCATCCACCACCTCCAACACTACATCATCCACCACCTCCAACACTACATCATCCACCATCAAAATTACGTCCTCCTCTAACACTGGCAATAATACCATCCCTCCCTCCAACGATATGATCTTCAAATCCTCCAAAGACACTCCATCAGATACGGAGGCAATAATGGGCTTAACACCTCATCTTGGGGGCAAGATAGAGGAACCATTCTGGCTGTAAGATCGAGTTTTATACTGCTGAGCACGTGGGCCTTCGACCTTCGCTGTCGCGTTGGATGGAAATGTTTTGCCTCCCGTGAGTAAATTTACAACAGGATTACTTGTACTTTGACTTCTCTTTACGAGTAGTGTACATGGGTTTGTTACGTCTGTACGAGTAGTGTACATGGGTTTGTTACGTCTGTACGAGTAGTGTACATGGGCTTGCTATGTCTTTACGAGTAGTGTACATGGGTTTGTTACGTCTGTACGAGTAGTTTACATGGGTTTGTTACGTCTGTACGAGTAGTTTACATGGGCTTGCTATGTCTTTACGAGTAGTGTACATGGGTTTGTTACGTCTGTACGAGTAGTGTACATGGGCTTGCTATGTCTTTACGAGTAGTGTACATGGGTTTGTTACGTCTGTACGAGTAGTGTACATGGGCTTGCTATGTCTTTACGAGTAGTGTACATGGGTTTGCTATGTCTTTACGATTAGTGTACATGGGCTAGCTATGGCTTTACGAGTAGTACACATGGGGTCGTTATGGCATTACGAGCGGTGTACGTGGGTTTGTTATTGCTTAACGAGTAGCGTAAATGGGTTCGTTATAGTATTACGAGCAATGTATATGGGTTTGTTATCGCTTAACGAGTAATTTTTATGGGTTCGTTATAGTGTTACGAGTAGTGCGCACAGGTTGTTCATGGCTTTACATAGGTGGTGTACATAGGTCTGTTAGAGATACTGTAAGGCCTGGAAAACATCTCTCTCTCTCTCTCTCTCTCTCTCTCTCTCTCTCTCTCTCTCTCTCTCTCTCTCTCTCTCTCTCTCTCTCTCTCTCTCTCTCTCTCTCTCTCTCTTAGAAACAGTATCCACTACACGGAGACCTTTGTGTGTGTGTGTGTATGTGTGTGTGTGTGTGTGTGTGTGTGTGTGTGTGTTGCCACCTATTCTCCATACGACGACGGAGCCTTACACTCGCGGGGCCCCCATCTCTTACCCTTATTTATGGTCATGTATTCTTCCTTTCGGTAGCATTCGTATGTACTGTCACTTCGTTCACTTGCTTCCAAGATATATATAGTTTTCATTTCTAACCTCATTTTTTTTTCCTGCAAGTGTGGTTAGACTGAGAGATTCCCTCTTTTCTTCGTAGCTCATTCCTTAAAGACCCAGAACCACTTAAGATGCATTCTTCTGGACTCCTTCCAGCAGCTCTGAGTAGTTCATCAAGTGAGACCAGACTGTTATGTCGTATTCCAGTTTTAGGCTAATGTTAGTCCTATATATCTCCTTAAACATCTCACGATCCACGTGCTTCGTTCACAATTCTCACACTGTCCAAAATGTAGTTTGTGTCCCTCCCGATCCATCTCATATGATGAACTGGTGACACATTAAGGCATGATGTCAACTCCTACACCTCGTATGCAGCATGGCTCCCGTAATCTCAAATACCCTCGTTGCTTTTGCTCAGTTCCTCCTCCAGCCTCTTGATATCAGTGTTATACAAGCGTTCCGATGGCTTGTAGAGCCAGGCTTCCGTAGCCTATATAAACTCATGATCGACGGCAGCGCAGGTTAGACTTCGCGTTTCCGAAGCAGATAATCATCATTTAGGATCTGGTCTTGGCTGTAAGGAGATTGGTTGAGTTGCTCGTAACTACGAGCACGAACGGCAAACTGTGCAATATGGGTCGCGTGGACTAGCACTCTCTCATAGAACAGGAAGACACCTTTAGTCGACATTCCTCGACGTTTCCCCTTGATGAAACTCTTACAGTGTGAGAATCAGGCCTGCGATCATAGGTCTGACATTCCTGAAAAGGTCAGTCTCCGTCTTGCCTGCCGAGGGTTGCGTTCGGAACTTATTTAAGGTCGGAGATATAGTGTTGATATCTACCATTTAAGGTCGGAGATATAGTGTTGATATCTACCATTTAAGGTCGGAGATAATGGTGTTGATATCTACCATTTAAGGTCGGAGATATGGTGTTGATATCTACCATTTAAGGTCGGAGATATGGTGTTGATATCTACCATTTAAGGTCGGAGATATAGTGTTGATATCTACCATTTAAGGTCGGAGATATTGTGTTGATATCTACCATTTAAGGTCGGAGATATAGTGTTGATATCTACCATTTTCGTGGATCCTAGAGTGGACACCGGATCTTAGTGATCGAACTTGGTCTCATCCCTTGTTACCAGATGGGAAAGAAGGATGGCTATATGGCTTCATACAGTCAGGTTCCCCGCGCCTTGAGACATCCCTCTGATGATGATCTTGATGGCTGAGGCTTCTGGGGAACCCATTTTGCTGAAGGCTCTAAACACAACCAACTGCTCATGGATGATGGCAGCAACACGTCTACATGAAATTCCAAATTCATTGTCGGTTTCATCGATTGTATTGCGTGGCTCTGCCTCCGTCAGGTTCTCGACGTTGGTTACAGTTCCCTCGTCAGTAGTGTCTGAAGGCCATCCTGAAGGGGGGATGGGTTTCATCCTCAAGACTCTCAAGGCGCGCGCTTGTGTTCGGCCGCGCTCGAACCCTTTAACCCAACCTGTTACTTTGGGCGTATGAAGGGGCGTCATCCCTGGACACCACCGACGTACGCTGAGTGATATCCATCGCATAGACCAGTTCTTTAGATAAGAACTTAACATTATCTATCTATCTATCTATCTATCTATCTATCTATCTATTTATATATATATATATATATATATATATATATATATATATATATATATATATATATATATATATATATATATATATATACTTTTTCACTTTATCTTTGGGAAATGAAGTGTACATAAGCATGAGCCGATCATAGCACATACAGTTTCATGTACTCTCTCTCTCTCTCTCTCTCTCTCTCTCTCTCTCTCTCTCTCTCTCTCTCTCTCTCTCTCTCTCTCTCTCACCTGGTTCTTACCTCCCCTCGCGCGCTCCCCGCTCTCACACCCGACCCTCTCTCCCTTGCCTTGCGACAACGGGGCCATGTAACAGTAATATCCCATTTCAAAGCGAGTCATATTGCAATTGATTAAAAGCGAATTCTGGCAGGAGCGGATGTCAATAGCGCTCAGCAGGAGCAGGAGCAGGGGGCGCCCCAGGCTGGCAGGGAAGGTCCAGAGGCAGGAGGAGTGATGGGGAAGACTCCCTCCTTAGTGTGGAGGGAAGCATTCCCTCTATTCCCTTCTTTTACGATCCTGCCCCTGAAAAGGAGGGTAATTGACTTTGCCGTTAGAGGACTCTGCCTTATTAGTCAGCTTATCTGATTTTAGCGGTCGGCGTGTGTGTGTGTGTGTGTGTGTGTGTGTGTGTGCGCGCGCGCGCGCGCGCGCGCGAATCCTATTTGCGTGTTACAGGGAGAGTGTTTTACACTCGTGTTGCCCAGTCTCTTAACCTTGTTTATATGTACTATGTCTTTACTCCTATACACACACACACACACACACACACACACACACACACACACACAACTAATCCAGCTACCCATTTATCGACCAGCACCGAGGGGAAGATGAACACCTGGGTTAGGTGTAGACCAACTGCAGGTCCTACCTCATGGTCAGTAACGCTGGCCAGGACACCATAGAGGCGCGCAATAGTGTATGTGTGTCTCTCTCTCTGTCTGTCTGTCTGTCTGTGAGGACACTAAGTCAACACATAAATAGGAATAAGAACTAATAACAAAATGATCATGAAAGAGGCTCGATAAACAGTACCGTCGCTATTCTGTTACCTTGACGACTACCATTATGTTACCGCCATTTTCCTAACGGGCTGTAACAGGCGATTATGTTCCATTATGACGTCGTTCTTCCGAGTTCACAGGATGGTGTAGTTGTGCGCTATGTCCAGGTCTTCTATGGCCTGGCTCCTCGTCTCTTATCTTATGTCTTCACGGAGTAAAAATTAGTTGTCTGTCTTATGTCTCGTAACGATACATCCTTCAAATGTCTTCATGATTCTCCTCTTTATATTCTCCCGTAAGAATTCTCTTATCTGCTTAACCTTCTTCCTTTAAACAACTACGGAAAAAAAAAAGAAAATCCTTAAACCGAATGTGATTATAAAAGTTTTCGAACAAACTCAGACAAAAATTCCTGGGACATATCGGAATGAAGCTGTGCCGAAACCTCTGCCTCGAGTGTCACACAGGCACACGGTACTGCTTCGGTCAAGTGCGTATTGGGATTTCGGGGCTTCAGGGAGTGTCTCGAAAATTTAGTCCGTGACTTTACATTTCTGATCTTATCTCCTCGTGGTGGTCTGATGTTGTAGCTGTTGAAAATGTCGCCTTCATTTTTGTAGAAATTAAAGAAACGCTTTGTAAGGAAATATCAGTCGGACTTGTCTATCTATCTATGGGCCACCGCATAGATCGCAGAGGTAGACAAAAAAAGATTTTGTGATCACCCACCAGACATTTGTAATGATCAAGATTCTATCATTGTAGGAGATTTTAACGTAACGGTATCTAGGAATGAGATCAGTAAGACACTGACTGCCCTTTTGAATGAGTCACTTGGTATGGGATAACGTCCAGGTGAATGGAGGTTTGCCAGTGTGGCACAGACATTCAGAAAAAAAATATAATATGTCTTCGCCCGGAAAGTATCATCCTATTAAGTTAATGTCTGTGGTTAGAAACCTTATGGAAACTATCATTCGGGTTAGAACTGTCAACTAATGAGAGTACCATCTCTCAATAATCGACTTTCAACATGGTTTTCCGACGATATCGCTCATGTCTTAACAAATCTGCTTGATTTCTTTATGATATGAAAAAAAAACACGCTTGACGAAAGTAAAACAGTTGATGTCATCTACTGAGATTTTCAAAAAGTATTCGATAAGTTTCGTATCAAAGCTTACCAGCAAAAATTAAGTCGTATGGCATTAATGGGGTTGTACTCAGTGGATGGGGAAACTGGCAGGCTGGCCGTAAACAAACAGGTGTGACTAATGGTCAAGCCTTAGAATGGCTAAACGTAACAGGTGGAGTACCACAAGGATCATTCTTGGGTCCGGTTCTCTTTTTCGTATACATCAAGGGCACTGATAATGGGCTGTTTTGCAAGCTATCAAAATTCAATGACGATTAAAACTGGGAAATAAATCTACAAATGAGCTCGAAATTCTACAGTTTCAAGACTGACATAGACGAAATTATAGGCTGGCAAATGAATTTTAAGGTCGATAAGCGCATAATTTTACATATCAGGAGCGAAAAGGAAAGGCAAGCTGCAGTGTGAATTCTGTTGAACTGCATAAGGTAAATATGGAAAAAGACTTAGGCGTAAGAATTTCTGGTGACCTAAAACGAAGTAAGCAGTGCACAGAAGCAATGAAAAGAGCAAATAAGATTCTTGGATTTATAGGTAGAGCCTTCGAAATTAAGTCCAGGGAAATCATCCTTATTCTTTGTATATAGTTCACTGGTTCCACCCCATTTTGAATATCGGTTCAGTTTTGGTCACCCTACATGAAAAGAAGACATAGACAGAATAGATAGAGCGCAGCGTCAAGCTACCAAGATGATTCCCAGACTAAGAAGTAAATCTTACAAGAGGAGATTGAACGACTTGAATCTGTTTAGCTTAGAAAAAAAAAAGAAGTTAAGAAGTGATCCAATACAAGGATTCAAATTTTTCAAAGGCTTTGATAAACTTGATCTATCAACTTACTTAAGACTTGATTCGTCTGAGTTTACTCGTAGTAATGGATATAAAAACTCGTGGGCAAACGATTTACCTCGAATGAGGCGAAGTACTCTATTTTTCAACAAGATTGTGAACATATGGTACGATTCGCCAGTTAGAGTGATCGACAGCAGTTTTAAAGATACGTTGAGGAATAGACTTGATACACATTTAGCCTTACGGTCAAGACTTACATTATTTGCGCCTCCTGGTCACATTGGCAATTTGCAGGTTATTCTCCTTGAATCATCTACGTGCACTTGTGATGTTGAAACCACACTAATCCGTGAGTCTCTGATGTCTTCCACGACCACAAAGAGCCTCGAAAGGATCAAGTGGTCTGTCGCTATTCGTATTCCTCCGTTTTCTTCTTAAGATCCCATATACCTTCCGCTTACAAGGGAGTCTTGCAGGTTCATGTCCAAGTTTCACGTCCATATGAATACTTTGCCATACGTAGCGTGTAGAAGTTCTCAGTCCGCTTTGGATGTTTAGCTTCTCCGATTTCCGCAGATTTTCTGAAGCGCCGCTTTATCCAAACTTAATCTTATACTTTAGTCTTACGTTCAGTAAAATCTCATTCATTAGTGTTACGTTCAGTAAAACCTCAGTCATTAGTGTTACGTTCAGTAAAACCTCATTCATTAGTCTTACGTTCAGTAAAAATCTTATTCTTTTGTCTTACGTTCAGTAAACATCTTATTCTTTAGTCTTACATTCAGTAAAATCTCATTCTTTAGTTTTACGTTCAGTAAAAAAAAAAAAAGGACGAGATAGCTAAATCATCTATGAGGGAAATGTGAAAAATACAATGTAAATTGAATGTAAAATGTTTACTGTCGTTACTCTCATAACCATTTCGAAAAGAAAGTTTTCTTTCCCATTTTTTTTCCCCATCTCGAGTGGATTACATTCAGAACTGATGCAGCCCAGAGGGCAGGAACGACGCTGAGTGAGGTCTGTCTGTCTGTATGTACGTCTTTCACAGTGTCTCCCTGTCTCTGTCTGTCTGTCTATCACAGCGTCTTCCTGTCTCCACTTGTCTGTTTGTCTGTCTGTATATCCATCACAGTGTATCCCCATGTCTCTGCTTGCCTGTCTCTCTACGCCAGCCATAGTGTCTACGTATCTCTGTCTGTCTGTCTGTCCTATTTCTGTTTCGCCCGTCCTAATGGTAAGTCGATCAATCATGAATAATTCTGTTTTTTTTTCGAAAACATGAATCGGTTTTGACGCTGAATGGCTTTGCATTTTTTTCGTTAGGGTCAAAAGGTTAAAGGTTAAGATCGCTGGGCAGAGGTCATATGAACAGCACACTGGCAGTGACATCACAGCAACCTTGTAGCGACCCCACAGTGCCCTTGGCAGTGACATCACAGTACCCGCTAGTGACATCAGAGCACCTCGATTGTGACATTGGCTCAGTGGTGACATCACAGCGCCCCAGCAGTGATATCACAGCATCCCGTAATGGAAGCAATGCTTCTCGTCAGTGACATCACAACGTCTCTTAGTGACACATCACAGCGCCCTGGTGGTAACATCACAAGGCCCTGGTGGTGACATCATAGCTACAACGTTCTCTGAACGATGTTATACCTTGTGTATTGACAAGACCGCGGAAATGACCCATGAAAGAGGCTGGAAGTCTGATCCCATTCTTAAGGTCATAAAAGGTCAAAGATCAAGGCCATGGAGCTATGAGACTAACAGTGGGTGTAGTCTTACCCAGGTCTACCACCTCGTTCGAGAACAGTCGTTAGTCATTCGTTAGGTCACCCAATGAGGTAATCATTAAGGCACCTAATGAGGTACTCATTAGAACGCCCTCTGGGATGACCTTCCTGAAGACCATAGGCTAACCTCATCCTGGCCATAGAGCGTGAGTCTGGCCCCACACAGGTCGCATAATACGGGGCTGGCCCTCACCCTGGCCATAGAGCGCGCGGCTGGCCTCACCTTGGCCACTGAGCGCGGGGCTGTCCTCACCCTGGCCACAGAGCGTGGGACTAGCCCTCACCCTGGCCCCAGCGAACCACCTCACAGTTATTCACCGTCGATTAATTAAGCCAAAGCTGGGCCAGGAACCTGTTGGGCCCCAGCCGGATCACTGCCGCTAAGCTGGCGGGAGGCAGCGTTTTCGGTGTAGGACGGGAGGGGAGAGGTTGTAGTGAGGGCTGTACAGGCTGGGTGCTAGCTAGGTGTAGAGTGTGAGGAGAGAGGTGTAGCGAGGCTTGTGGAGGCTGGGTGTTGGGTGTAGATTGGGTGGGGAAGGTGTAGCGAATGGTGTAGGTCTTGGGTGTTGGGGGGGTAGGTTCTGCATCGTATGAGAAGGATGTGAAGCCATAGGGGTGTTATATGTAGAGGGTTGCATAATTGATTGTAATGATGTGTATTCGTTAGAGTGTAGGGTATGGTGTAGGGATGGGTGTCAGTCTAGGTGTAGGCGAGGGTGCGGTGAAGAGTGTAGAGTGGTGTGGAGGGGAGGGCGTTGTGAAGAGCGTGGCGTGGTGTGTTGGGTGTGACGTGCGGTGTAGGGCGTGGTAAGTGGTGTGTGTTTGTGTGTGTTAGTCTTTTGTTCAAGATGTGACATAAAATATAATGTGTGGTGCAAGATATAGCATGATGTAGCATCAGTAGTGTGTAGGAAGGGTTATGATATGTATATAACCTGGGTGTAGGGTTATGTGTAGGGTGTAGTGTGGGGTTTTGATAGTGTTGGTTTTAGTACAGACGAAGATCAGGAGGTAAGGAATGCGGGAGGGTGTGGGTCAGGAAGTAAAGGGAGTGTATGCCAGGGTGTAAATGAGGGGTGTAGGAGAGTATGGAGTGTGTGTGTGTGTGTGTGTGTGTGTGTGTGTGTGTGAGTGTGTGTGAGTGGAGGGAAGGATGGGAAGTAATCCTGTCCGTCCGCGGCAAACACTCGGTAATGAAACAGTCATGTCCCAACTGTGGTCGATGGAGTTAGGCGGCGATGTCTCTGTAACGTGCTGATATTTACCTCACATTTCCTTCTCGACCAAGAGGTCCATATCTTACCTGACAGTCTATTTCAAGACACCTGGACACCCTTGCAAGTGAATCTGAGCCACGGGACAGTACATGAAGCCGTGGGTGATGGCGACTGTACTCACAGTAGTATGTTTCGCTCAAGTCCTGTGGCTGTGTTGTATCATATGACGGGTGTAGATAACCTCGACGCCTCAACCCTCGAGCATGACGGTAGAGCCCTTGAACCCGACCGCATGACGGTAGAGCCCTTGAACCCTCGAGCATAACGGTAGAGCCCTTGAACCTAACCGCATGACGGTAGAGCCCTTGAACCCGACCGCATGACGGCAGAACCCTTGAACCCGACCGCATGACCCGTGAGCGCGATGGCCTTGCCTTGCCTTTGACCTTACCATTATCAATGGCTCGGTCAACCACCAGGTGTTGACCCACTATATGAGTACCTTAGCCCACTATATGAAGGCTGTTAGCCCACTACATACACCGTATTCCCAACAGGTGGAGACAAACTGCCCACCTTTAAGATGCAACACTCCGAATCCCTAATCATTCTTCTCCCCTTGGACCTCCCACTGGTGAAATAAGAGATCACCACTGCGAAGAATGTAAAGTAAGATGTGCTGTCTAAGTGAGAGTCATTAAGGTGCAAATTATTATAGGTGAGAACCATCGATTTGTACATAAGTGCATAAGTGAACATTAGTGAGTATTAGTGAGGTATAAGGTATAAGTGCGTGTCAGTGAGAAGGATGGTGTAAGCGAGTTTCAGTGAGATTGACGGTATGAGTGAGTATCAGTGAGATATACGATATCTCTGAGCATCAGTGAGGTATATGGCGTAAGGCAGTGTCGGATAGATATAATACATAAGGAAACATTAGTGGGTGTCAGTCCTCAGTATAAGTAAGGTGTAAATGTAAGTGAGTAGTAGTGAACTTGTACGGTATAAGCGAGTACTAGTTAGATATAAGTACAAGAGAGTCTTACTAACGTGTAAGGTTTAAGTACACGTGGTAGTGGTGTAAGTATAAGCGGGATGTATAGTATAAGTAGCTAGTAAGTCGTACCTTATACGTCAAAATCAGTGTGGCGGTGTAGGTATAAGGGAGGTGGCCGTTATAAATGAAGATCAATGTGGTGATGTAGGTATAAGAGAGAAGGAAGCTGTAAGGGGGGATCAGTATGGTCGTGGTGTAGGTATAAGGGAATGGACACTATAAGGGAAGATCAGTGTGGTGATGGTATAGGTATAAGGGGGTTGGAGACTATAAGGGAGGATCAGTGTGGTGACGGTGTAGGTATAAGGGAGATGGGCACTATAAGGGAGGATCAGTGTGGTGTACACTATAAGCGAATGATTGGGAGGAGTCAACATTTACTCACGGCTCATACATATTTATGACCCATATGTTAATGATGTCTGTTATTGTCCGTCCCTGGCCCCCCCTCCTCTTCCTCCTCACTCCTCTCTCTCTCTCTCTCTCTCTCTCTCTCTCTCTCTCTCTCTCTCTCTCTCTCTCTCTCTCTCTCTCTCCCTCGACAGAATCTCGCCCTCGCAGATACTCGAAGGTAGATAACCTCCTTCCCTCATGGCCCCATCATGCGGTAACCCCCACAAGACGCACATGGGGCTTGGACATCCCAACCCCTCTAGGAGCATCCCAGACCTCACCATTGGGTGTACACCTCCGGTGGGGAGAGGAAGACTCGAGGAGGGGAGGAAGTTTTTCACCCAAGTTGATAAACTAACTTTTCAGGTGAAGTCTTAATTAGAATATTTTTTCCCACGTTCCCTTTTTGGGGGTCAGGGCGATTTTTAATTTGCTTTTTTTTTTTAGACCTTCCCTTCAACTTTCCTCATATATATATATATATATATATATATATATATATATATATATATATATATATATATATATATATATATATATATATACATTTGGATGAAGCATGAGTTTCTTCACGTACATCCATTGCCGACCATGAGCCCTCATGGATTCGAATCCTGGGCGCGGCAGTCTGTCCACGGCCAATCCCAGCTGTTCATCCTCTCCTGGTGTGTGTGTGTGTGTGTGTGTGTACGCACATACGAATATATACGACACACACATACAAAGTTAAGAAGCGAAGCAACACTAGTGTACAACTCTTCCCGAAACACACGAATAGCAATCACGTAGTTAAGACGTTAAAACATCTATCAGTACAAACAACACGGGTCCCTATACTCCACAGCAAGATAGACATACAAAGAAGTGCATCTGTGGTAGGTTCGCATTAGCGTGTAGTCGAAAAGCACGTATCCAATGCCATCTTACGGCGCGTGACCCAACTAAAAACTCATCGTAGAAAAAAAAGAAGACACTATCATATTACGGAATTCGGTCCTGCGATCACAGATGATCGTAATACGTAACATATCGCTCAAGGCTGAGGAAGAGAACTCATGATCATTTCTTACAGGTTAAAGCTTCACTTATGTCTTGTTCACGCAAGACATGTATTATTGTAGTAGTTTAATGATGGATCATTTTAGTTAAGTGTAATGATGTCACTAAATCTATTACGTATGATCTACGCACATTATTGTAGTTATTTTATGTGTGTTTCTTCTATTTATATAGTTCTTGCTAAGACTCGTCTTTATCCATTTGTACCTAAAGTTTTGACTTCTAAAGATAGGTAGAACAGGAATAATGATATTATGCGTAACCCATTTTCTATAGTCAAAAAATAAGAAATGAATACTGTTTGTCCGATAAACAATGATCAATTTCCACACACACACACACACACACACACACACACACACACACACACCTCTATATGCACTGCATATTACTGGATGACACAACACATTTGCCTCTCCCTGATAACTCTATGGAATAATCATTGTCTCATTAAATCTAAATACACACGTAGACATTCACGTTCTTTGCGTTGATTTAACTTGTTACCCTCAAACGTTACTGCTGCTGCCATCTGTATTTCCCAGTATGTTTCTCTGCCCTGCAAGACGAATCAAAAGTATCTCGAGAGTTATCTACCGATATGCATCTCTTGTGAGACCAATAGAATATCAATAAATGGTAGTTTCTCTTATGAAGAAAAACTGACGAAATCCTCTTGGAGCTCTTAAGACGTCACTCCAGCTAAAGCAGTAATAAACACTACATAAGAATCACAGTCGCTGGTGGTGCCACCTACCGTCGCATTACATAACTAGATTTAGGTTGTCAGATGTTGCTTTTTGATAGCTGGCAAAGTTGATGAGAGAGTTGGGGTTCTTTGGTATATCAGTCCTGCTTGGGGGGAGAGTTATCAAGTGGTGATGTGGTGGGGTTCGTTACGTAGTTCGCCACTTCTCGCGGTTCCTCTTGCTCGACAGTTTGTATGTACTATAGTGTTGTGTGGTCAAATGTATCTTGAGCAACGTCTGCAGTGCCGGAGAGAGTGCGTACATCAAGCGCTGTCCTAAAAAAGAAAAAGGGCCTAGAATAGCAGGATATTACGTAAGCAACGGTGGGCCCCTTGACGTGTCTCGTCTCTTCCCTCACCTCTCGTTACCATCAGCGACAGGCAATCGTTTAATCATGATTTGCGCAGAAAATCAGGTACGTGACAAGATTTTCATTTGGAATTACGTAGATCTCGTGTAAATTGAGTGCTATAAGAAGCATACGCACGATGTTACTGTACCATATTTAGTTGTTTTTTCTGTTCTGTGTCATTGATTATATTGGTACAGCATTTTTGATTTTCGAAAAATTCTGGTTTTTCATACTAGGTAGATTTACAAGTTTTTCATACTAGGTAAGTTTACAATATTTTGTGCTATTTTGTTAGATATATCTATGAAGTTAAACCTTACGTAATTCAAAGTGGAAATAACCCTTAGTGTTTTCTAGAAGAATATCAATACAGGAAAAGTTTTGATCGATCAACTTGAATTATGTTTGTACCCTCACTTCATGGTTGTTTTCGAATCGTCATAGAATTTTTTGAAATGATCAACATGTGATAACTACCTCGTAATGTCCCGTTACGACGGACGGTGTAAAACACATTACCAAATTTTCATGGTTCACCATCATGTCCTTCTGTCAGAATGGAAGGATATGACCCGTGATTAACCTTTGGTATCATTGTGGTCGACCATTGTGTCTCCCTGGTGTGAGGCGTCAAAGGCCAGACCAGCAATTACCCCTGGTGACGCCACGGCCAACCATTGTCAATCTTTAGGTCGTGTCACAGTACCGACTCGTTATTACTGTAAGAGGCATCGCAGCCGATTAACTGCCTCCTCAAAATTAGCAGAGAAGGTTTAATGACCTAATTATCGCTCGGAGCACCACTGTCGATCATTATCTTTCATTACATCTAGTATCAATGGCTGGTTCTCAACTACCGCCAGATAAACTAAAAGCTGATCATGATATCTATCCATGGCTAGAGTTGACATCCTAAGAAATGACGTTTATAAATCGCCAAACATATGCCATCTGTTGTCATGTACGTACTCGTGAGCGGTGGGCGAGGGACAGCACAAAAGCACACGTCTGCGACAGGTGTCATTTCTTTAAGTAACTGGGTAATCATGAGGCAGCATATGTAGCGTTGTTCTTAAAACCCAGGAAGGCCTCGATGGTTACCTTTGTGGCCAACACGTGAAGGGTGCCACCGTCTCGTCTCTACCCTAAGCCCGGGTCTTGGGTAGCCGTCGTCAGCTGTCTCGTTTTTCATGGTTTGTTACGTAATGTTTTGGTTTATTGCGGTTTGAAGAGAGTTAGATTAGGTTTAGATATGGTTTGTGTACGGTTCATTCTGGTTGGGTTTTCTTTTTGTGCTTTACCATACTGAGTTTAAGGTTAATCATTGTTTCTTACGATTAGATATAGTTTATATATATATATATATATATATATATATATATATATATATATATATATATATATATATATATCATTTGATGGTATCATAATGGTCCATTGTGGTGTTTTGACGATAGTTATTGATCATCGACAGTAAATCTTTTTAACCCACAGTAGGACAATACAATTCATCATCGTTACCCACTCGTTACCGTAACACGGCGACATAAGGCTCCGTATTCCATGTTAAACTCCCTCAGCCATACAGTAACAGGCATGAATTTCCCCTGGCTGGACACATTTGCTCTGGCCGTTCACCTTGCGATTCGAAACCCTAAGGTACCGGACCACATGAACTCCAGAGAGTCGATCTCAGATGTTCGAAGCAGGTATAGAAACACTAACCCACGCAAAAAAAAAAAAAAAAAGTCCCAAACTCTCTTCACTGAGAGCTCTTCACACAATTAGAAACAACTCGAACAGCTGCTTGAACACTCCCGGCGCTAGGCAAGCGAATAACTGTACCCAGAATGCTTAAGTGTTTTACTCACACATCTTGTCAGAAGCGCTGGTCAAAGCACTGAACCAGCGGGAAAAACTTGAAACTTTTTGACCGACGTAAGTGTACCAGCAGAGAAGGGTCGGTGGCGATAAGCAAGATGTGCTTGGTTCGTCTTACACAATATTCTGAAAATCGGTCTCATAATCGATGTTTATTTCTGACTAACCCTGCCAGTTCTATACATACCTGATACTATAAACAACACCAGCATGGAGCGGTATTCAAATGATCAGGACGCTCCAATGTTCAAACATTAAAACATAAACTTTTATAAAAGTCCAAAAGAACGTGATAAGAAATATTCGCCAGATCATTTTCGTCACTTTCGACTCTTGATTACATTTCATAAAGTAAGGATTTGTATCCCCCCCCAAACAAATTGTCCTTAGCATGATTTTAAAAGGACTTCTTTACGTCGTTGCCCACAACATTCGCACACACCGTCCACCTGATTTGTAACAAATAGAATCCTTATCATAGTCCTGTTTTCTGTACGCGTTCATAAACTATCTGTTTGTGCACACCAGCACTATTGACTCCGCCACTCCCATCGACCTCACGCCCGGTTTATTACAGCGGCCAAGACGTGTTGACAGTCGTGTGGTGTTGGTGGTGCGGGAGCGCAGGCCAGAGCCAAGCGACTCAGCAGCGCACGGGCGGCCTGGCGTCCCCCGTCACCAGTGGAGGGTGGCGCCATTATCTCCGTCTAATTACCCGTAATCCCCCACACCAAACAAGTGCCATATGAGGTCCACACCGTAAACTCAACCCCCATTAGCCGCCACCGAGGGTATGATTAAGTAAACCTTCGATAACTCTTCTTACGTCGCTTCCAAGTTGTGGGTGGACGAGGAGGTCGACGTGTGTACCAAAGGGGAAAGCATTATTTTCCTCAGCTGTGAGGTCAGGGATAGGGACAATTACTACCTCAGGATTTTGTACCACTAAGGTATTTGGGACATCTGACTCTCGTGCAGGTACGGTGAAGCGGTTAACTATAGCTATCATATCCTTAGGTGTTTATGAGAAATGGAAGCGCTGGTAGAGTAGAACATGTGGGTGGAGATAGTTATGAGATCATCAAATGACAAGATGTCGTCATTGTTAGATTGATTCTAGGCTATAGGTACTACTGGCGCTTTGGCTTATCTGGAGGTGTTACACGTGAATTGTAAAATTTGTGGCCAAAGATATGGATATATACTGGAACACTATGTCTTACAATGTGAAAAAATAGAGCATTTTAGGGACAGTTCTAAACAAACGCCGCAAGAAATGTCACAACACCTTATGTTAATGACAAGATACCTGAAATGTTAAGTTTGTATCCATTTTTGCATCTAGTCGGTAAGATTTACCACATGAAACTATGTAATGTATGTAATGCAGCTTATATAATGACCCAACTTCGTAACAACCTACGCAACAGTAATCCATTGGGGTAGGAAAAAGAGCCTTTGTGACCTCTGTAATCCTTTGTGCTACCGCTCACACGATGAGCATGTGCGGCACAATAAACTTGCCAAGGAAAAACGTCACAAATCAGTTGTTACGGTTTGTATGAAAGGTTCCTCATGAGAATGGTGTAAATCAGGTATACTTATGATGTTTCCGGGACATTAGACCTTAAAACGCGACTGTACGACCCTAGGGCATGACGGTATGACACTAGGGCATGACGGTACGACCCTAGGGCATGACGGTATGACACTAGAGCATGACGGTACGACCCTAGGGCATGACGGTATGACACTAGAGCATGACGGTACGACCCTAGGGCATGACGGTATGACACTAGAGCATGACAGAAGAATCCTTTTACACGGCCCTTTGGGTAAGACAACCTGACCATTGTGGGTCAAGTCAAACGGAGAGGCAATTGCGCCCAAGGTTCATCTTGTGCTAGTGGATCATACCGTCGTGCTCAGGTTCTCGCCATTGTGCTCCAGGGTTTAATGGTCTACTAGTCAATAGGTATACGTAATAATAAACTCGGAAACATTGACGTTACTGAACTGGTTACCGTGGCTGCATCATTACTACATCCTTCCACCACAACCTGTGGTTGCATCATCTACTATCTATCGTCTAACACTAAAATCCTCCAGCAAATTCTAAAATTTGCTCACCACAGTGACCAGTTTCTTCTCTCTTAAGGTTCTAACACCATATAGAATCATCTTATACCCCATCATCTTCTAATACTATCATCAAAGAGCATCTAGTCACGTTTACTCTGGCGGAATCTAATACTCTCCATCATCATCATATCCTGTATGACGCCATCCAACATGCGTTTATGATTTTCTTGACCATAATCGTTCAAAACTGTGGCCCACGACCTAGACCATCACCCCTACAACAGCCACCACAGCCACCGACACACACACACACACACACACACCACCACCATCATCGCTACCAAAACCACCACCACAGCCACCACCACAATAGCCACCAACACACACACCCACCCACCCACACACACACACATACCGCCACCAACGCTACCCCCACCATAGCCACCACCACCACCGCCACATACTCCCAACTTTACCATTCATGTGTCTGCTAATTTAGATTGTACTTTACCCTGTCCTCGCCTCTGCCTTTTTCCTGCACCTTCCTACAATACGTTCCCCTGCACGTCTCCCCTATTCTCTCTCCTTTTTTCTTCCTATGCGACCTCTCCCCCTCTTCCGGCTCGCTTCTTCACTCACACCTCTCTCTCCTCTCACATCTTTCGAAGACACTCGCTTTGCTTTTGTTTGTTTTTTGTTCTCCCAACTGCCTTCTGTTCACTCGCTCTCCATCTCTCCTCCTCCTCCTCTCCCTTTTCTTACCCCCAGTTCCTCATTCCCTCGCTTATCTTCCTCACCCCTCTCTCTCTCTCTCCCCCCGTTTCCCCTACTACCGCCTTCTTCTACCCCCAACACCCCCTCCCCTCCTCCCCTTTCCCCCCGTCTGCATCCATAATCTGGTCTTCAGCAACTTGCTGCTCCTCACGAATGTTAATTGCAGATAATCCTTCCCTCGCAGGTAATTAGCAATAAGACGCACCTCCAACAAACTTCACGAATGGCTTTTTAATTAATCATCTGCTAAGAATATATTTACATATCATATGTAGGTATGATAATACGTGCTAGATTTGTGCACTAGTTTAGCGATAGAGAAACAGAGACGGAGGCACGGGGTCACACGAGGAGTTCGCAAGAATCAACAGAATATTTGCGTCATGGTGTACCGGGACCAGCTGTACCGAGGATTACAGTTTTTTACTAAATAAACTTGTTACAGTCCACCGTAAGCAGCTTTGAGTATTGGAAGGTGGAGGAAGGCAAGGGGAGAGGAGGGGAGTTGCAAGCGGTTGGGGCAAGAGTAGAGGGAAAGGTTGGGGGAGAGAGAGAGAGGGGGGCAACAGATGAGCCAGGAAAGTGGACCTTAACGTGAGATTTTTTGGGATCCTCTTAATTCGTTCTGGGACACGGAGATCTGATGATCCTGCAGAAGAAGGTGATGGCGTTAGAGGGAGGTCCTGGGGCGACTCGCACCTCGGTGTTGTCACTGTCAGCCACCCCGTAGGGATGCAAGGCGACTGCTCCTGTCACCTTGAAACACGTTCGCAAAATACGTCATTCGTCTCATTGCACCATATATATATACATATCATACTTGATTGCTATTTCCCGCGTTAGCACCAGGAATAGACGAAGAAAGGCCGCATCCACTAACATTCATTCTCAGGCTTTCATGTATAATGCAGCGAAACCACAGACCTTTGCATGGTTTACCCCGGACGCTTCACATGCCTTAGTTCAGTCCATTAGCAGTACGTCGACCCCAGTATACCATATTGTTTCAATTCGCTCAATACCTTGCACGCCTTTCACCCTCTTGCATGTATCATAGGTCCCGATACCTCAAAATCTTTTTCATTTTATCTTTACATCTTCACTCAGGTCTCCTTGTTCTCCTTATTCCTTTCACATCTGACAAATATATCCTCTGTCAAACTTTCTTCCATATGTCCAAACCACTTCAGCACACCCTCTTCAGCACCCTCAAGCGCACTCTTTTTTATAATCACACATCTCTCTTACCCTTTCACTAATTACATGATGAAACCATCTTGCATCACATTTTGACATCAAACATTGCATTTCCAACACCTCCACGCTCCTCCGCACAGCTTTATCTAGTCCACGCCTAGCATACATATGCAAGGATTTTTATCTTCCCAGATAACGCTCTTTCCACACATTCCTCAGCGCTCCCAGAACCTTCGCCTCCTTCCCCACTTTACGACTCACTTCAGCTTCCACGGTTCCATTGGTTGCCATGTCCACTCCAAGGTATCTAAAACACTTTACTTTCTCCTTTTCTTTTTTCATTCAAACTCGCACCCCCAACTAAACTGTCCTTCAACCCTGCTAAACCTAATAACCTTGACTTTATTCACATGTATTTTCAGCTTCATTTCACACACACTTCCAAACTCTTTCACCAACATCTGCCGTTTTCTCGCTCGAACACCAGTGCTGTGATATCAGCAAACAACGAGTGACTACTTTCCCAGGCCCCCTCATCCCCCACAATCAGCATGCTCGCCACTCTCTCCAAGACTCGCACATTTACCTCCCTCACCACCCCCTTTTACCCCCTTCACCGAAGTTCCCATTTGTTCTTGTTTTTCGTACATTATTTGCTTCTTCAAAACATCATCCTATTCTTCCTAAAGTATATTGATACTCGCTCAGCCCATTCTCATTTGCCCTCTTTATCAAACCCTGCGCCTTCCTCTTGATGTCCTGTCGCTTTCTTTTACACATCTCCCAATCTTTTGTATTCCTTCCTAGTAAGTTCCGCCCAAACGCCTCTCTTTTCTCTTTCACTTGCAACTTCTTCATTCCACATTACACCATTTGCTACTTTTTCTAATCTGTCCACCACCCACCTTTCGCATACCATATATATATATATATATATATATATATATATATATATATATATATATATATATATATGTATATGTATATGTTCGTTAGGTGTTTGTACACTAACTCTTGAAATACGGAAAGCTTACAGAAAGAGGGAAAGCTAGAAAGGAGAAAAACGATTCCATAGCTTCAGTGCATAAGGAAAGAAGGACTCATAACGGTTAATCCTTATACTTCTAGTCTCCACAGAGAAACTATAGGAAGCGTAGCTTGCGCAACCAGCCTTCGTGGCTGGAACGCACACAGACAACTCACAAGAGCAGTGGCCAAAACGTATAGTAAAGAGAGAGGGGCAGCAATATCACGGTAGACGGAAAGGGGTGATTGAAGAGAGGACATCACAGGAAAACTGGTGATGACGGCTTTTGATTCCATTCTAGGTAATAGAGGGAGGAGGGAGATCCACACTAGAAATGTGAGCAGTACTCTTTACTGGGGGCGAATAAGACCCCTGTAGATATGAAGTAGCTATTCACATGAAAAATTATCACATTATGTATACAACACTCCCAGCTTTTGGTAAATAGGTTTTCTGATGTTATTTCGGGTTTTCAAGAACTATTGCCGAATATGGTTATGCCAGCATGTTTATGTTACAGCAAGGTTGAATTTTAGTGTTTTGAAATTGAATGATTTGAAATGTAAGGAAATTTTGAGCGAGATAAAGTTAGAACAACTTGGTTGCGCTGTTGAACTTAACTAGGAAATTGTTTCCCATCTCAGAAATGATGCACTGCTCCAAACCAAGTGAGGAACTATGAACAGTGCGAGAAAATGAACAAGTATCAAAGTGAGGAAGGAAGGGGAGGTGAGTTGAATCATGTACAATGGAATCATAGTCGTATGAGCGGATAGGTTCGGACGTAGAGGAAAAATCGGTATGGGAAAGGGAAAGAAGCTAGGCAATAGGACAGAATCCTGAGGGACACCACTGTATATAGGATAAGAGGGAGATGTCGCAACGTCAAAGGCTACCTCAAAGGACCGACTGGAAAGGAAACTAGGCGTTAGAGAACAGAGAGAAACAGAGATGAAAAAAAGGGAACGAGGATTCGAAATCAAAGACTCGTACCACATCCCGTGAAACGCTCTGAAGATGGCAGGGGCCACGACCGTCAATTGACTATAGTCATCCCATCATGAGATAAGAGCCAGTCGCTGAGTTTCATAACATTCCAGGGAGTAATACATTCCTACCGGAACTCCGCGTCTCCCTTAACAACACTCTTCACTCTCCCTAAAGACGGAACTTCCTTCCCTCTCCCTTACCTCCCCCAGCCTCCACCCTACCCTAAGGTCCCTTATTTCTCCCCAGTCCTCCCCCAAACAAACCCAGAAGTCCCCCCCCCCGACCCTCCCCTTCACATCCACCCATCAATTCATCAATTATTATTCGTCATGGCACGCGCCTCATCAAAGTGTCAATAAAGAGACAATCACCAGAGTAACGCACACGCCCCCTGAAGGCCTAGAATGCCATTAGCCTTTAGCGGACACTCGATCTTGTGGGGAGGCTGTTGAGGACAATTATCTCGCCCCCGAACTACATAATTGGTGTATTGGCTTGTCGTGCCATCCCTCTCCCCTCCTTTCCTCCGCTTAACCCGTCGATTGCGTTGGTGCGGCCTTTGAGCACGGCGGCACAACCCCATAAGCACGGCCGCACAGTCTGTGACTGCCACGGCACGACCCTTGAGCACGACATCGATGGTTGGGGTCATCTGCCACTACGGCATAGTCTTTGAGAACCACGATATCATCACTGAGCACAGCGGTGCTCCTAGTAAGTACTAGGGCGTGATGATCTGTGGTCTCTGACCTCTCCCGGCCATCATACACCCAAAGCTTACACAGTCAGGCTCAAGGAGTTAAGCCTCCTTCCCTTTCACTTCTCTCCCTTCCCCTCCCCAACCCTCCTTTCCCTGGAAGTGACGTGGGGACTAGGTAGCAGAAGCCATGCCAGTGCTACAAAGTGGCGATGGAATGTAGTGCTCGAATACACACGGACCTGAGGGGGATGCAGCGACGCGTGCAGTGTTAGTCCCTCCCCACGGTAACCCACGATGATATTGTGAGATTATGGCAGAACTGCTCAGTAGCGCTCACCGCAAGAGAGAGAGAGAGAGAGAGAGAGACATAGACAATGAAGGACAGACGAACAGAGTCGAAAAGCTGCTTGAGAGGAAGAAAAGAGATAGAGAGTACTGTGAGACAAGGGAAAGAGACAGGCTGAGAGGAACCAGGAAGAAAACACCCATTCACCGTTCTCAGGAGGAGATACATTTATTGGAGTGAGAACGATGAAGAAAACTCGCTCGTTCCCAGGCACTTTGACCGTTCCTAGTTCAGTCCTTCCTTTTTTTCCGCTCTCTCTCTCTCTCTCTCTCTCTCTCTCTCTGCGACCCCCGAAATAAAGAGCCACTTCTCTCGGGCGTCAACTGTGAGGGCTTGACAGCCTCTCCCTTTCAGCGATTTGGCCGCCGATGCTCCAGTAATTGATGCTTCAACTTTCATTATGATATGTTAATGACTTTACGAGTTATTAAAGGTGAGTGACGGAGCCTTGCTCTCTCTCTCTCTCTCGCTCGCTCACATGTCCGTTTTTGCGAAGGCATTATCAGCTCTCTCTCTCTCTCTCTCTCTCTCTCTCTCTCTCTCTCTCTCTCTCTCTCTCTCTCTCTCTCTCTCTCTCTTATCTTTGTCCCCGGGCTACTACTGTCTTTTTCCCTCTTCCTCCTCACCCACAACTGGGGTGCTGGTTTTCAATCCACAAACATACAAACTCCCTGCGTCGCACACATGTAACACTTGTTGACATGATATAACCCACACAACCTGGTCTTCGTAACTCTATAGATTTTCCTGTGGTGAGAAGTGCTACACTTTAACCCTCCCTTCTCGCGCAATCTCTCCCTCCAGGAGAACCTCGTAACAGGATCGAAGTAAGCAGACATCTAGAATCACAAGTGATCACGATTTCGTAAGGTCGACCGTAAACCAAATATACAGCAACAGTAAGAGAGAGAATTTAGACACCAGACTTCACACACGAAATAGATCCATACCAGTGAACTCGAAACAACCCTCAATGATTATAAGTTACTCTGTTATGCCAAAGAAATATACAGCAATATTTAGGTACAAAAATGAACTGTTTAAAGATCAGAATGATAGTTTAGCGATGAACATCCCCTATGCTAATACAAGAAGAGAAGTCAAGAAGTTGCATAGATTTGAAGAGCAAAGTTATGAAGACTGAAGTGCTGAAGAGAACAAGACAAGTTTTTTTTTTTTTCTACAAGTTTGCAAATCATTTACTAAATTGGACGTAGTGTTGGATACTTCAGTGATAATCCTTGACTTCTTTTTTTCTTTTTTGGTTTATTACTGGGGTTCTACGACTGTCGATTATTATCAGGTGTCATTTAGGCTTGTCATCATCAAGGTGTAATCACCAATCGAAAGATCTTTAGCACCTTCATAGATGTTCAGGATGATTCTAAGGTCATTCACACTCTCGCTTCGTATATGGCCCTTGTTAACCTCTGGTGGCGACTGGTCAGGAAGCGCTCAACCTTCTCCTTAAATTCTCTTTTCTGTGAGTATCAATGTTACTTGAAATAGTAAAGCACCATGACAGGCAGTGCACCCTCGATGACTTGAGCATAACTCCCAAAGAAGTTTTAAGTATAATAAACTGGATGTAAGCTATCAACAGAATCCAATCGTTGTCCGCTCCCTCCTTCTCCGTGTATTTTCAGAAGTGATATACTATTAAGGATGATTATGTGGGAAAGATATACGACACTCTCAGGTTGAAATCATCCTCCTACATCTTGTCGCTGAAACTATTGTTTCGAACGATGTGAGCACTAGCATCCCACCTCAGTGTGGCTCAGGCTATCTTGAGGGAACGATTTTCTTTTTTTTTTTACTATTCTTGGTTGCCATTTTATTTTGGTAATATCGCTTCTGGGCTCTCTGTCTTCAATCTGTGTTTCAAGATGGTTGGTTCATACTCTTCAAAGAGGAGAAAGCCCATATTTTTTTCATATTTGATTGCCATTTCCAGCGTTGATGAGGTAGCGCCAGGAACAGTCGAAGAAAGGCAGCATCCGCTCGCATCCATTCTCTTAGCTGTCTAGCTAGAAGCACAGCTCCCTGTCTACAACCAGGTCCCAGCAGACCTTTTCGTGGTTTACCCCGAACGCTTTACATGCCCTTATTCAGTTCAATGACAGCACATCGACCCCTGTATACTACATCATTCCAGTTCGCTCCATCCCATCCCACACACACACACACACACACACACACATTCTTCCCCTATCTGTTCCCTACCTATTTTTTCTCACTTTTGTAGAAATTGGGCAAATATTTTCCGTCTAGTACTGCCAGCAGATGAATTATCTTTAGTTAAAGAGAAATAATTTCTTCAGGTTATGTTCATCGTTCATGCTGGTGATCTTATCATTAAACCATGTGAGGTGGGTGCTGGTGCACAATGCGACGCCGTCAGCAGCGGACTGAGTAAAGAAAGAAGAGAAATTATCTTTACTCTCCAAGAACGCTTCCCATCTTGCTACTGTCTGTTCTTAACGAGACGTCACTAACGAGAGGATACAGGTGACAAAGACAGCGAACAGACGGATCAGCAGACGACGGAGGATGTCAGTGTGGCATGACAGGTGGCGGTCGTCCTCATTTCATTTTTTGGTAATTTCGCTTCTGAGCGCTGTACCTGTACCTCCTGTTGCCACTGTCTAACTCTCCAGCTCCAACCCTGCACCCTTTCTGTAGCTCTCACCCTTCCCACTCGCATGCCATCGTCCCTATCCCATAAAGATATCCCTTTTCTTTCTTGCTCTTTCCCAACAATTAGCCACTAAATCTTCTCCTTTCCTTATAGCATATAGATGTCAGGGTCAGTGGGAATGAACCTTCCATTACTGGAAAGGTTAGGTTGGGGTCAATACGTCCTCAGATGAATGGCATACTTCCCTGGAATTCCAGTAGCTGGAAATGCATAGATTATTTCACTACAAATGACAGGAGTCCTATTGCTTCCTACTACCACTCTAATATTCCTATAACCACGAGCCACCTGTCGTCCTATAACCACTATTACTCCTATCGTCCTATAACCACGCGCCACCATTCCTTTCGTCCTATAACCATCCGCCACTTCTCCTCATGGTAATTAATTACGAGGCTTCGAAGTGGGTTCATTCTCTGACTGGAGAATATTCATGAATCACAGCTGTACCACAGCCCTTCCCCGAAGGGACAGCGACACTTCATCCCTGGCTCAGGCCGGGGGTAAAACGCCTCTCTCCACGGCCGTGGGTCGGAGCCGGCACGAGTAAATAGATCGAGTAAACTAGGGAAAGCTATCTGACGTGAGTACTTTGAGGCCAGCGAACTGGTGCTGACGAAATGTCTCTTGTGAATTGCAGGGAGGTGGTCTGGCGCGGTAGGAAACCCTCACTTCCATTCATCCTCTCTCTCTCTCTCTCTCTCTCTCTCTCTCTCTCTCTCTCTCTCTCTCTCTCTCTCTCTCTCTCCCCCACTAGAAGCTCTAACTTCTAGAGCGGTACAGCCCAGACACAGTTGCAAAGAACTGAAGTATGAAGGATAGTATTACCAACACAGAATCCTCTCGACAAGGGAGATACAGAGTTATCAAGTTTGGACGAATACAAAGGAGTAGAACAAGAAGAAAACAAACAGAATTATAAGAGAGCCATTGTAAGATAGATGAGGAGACTATTTGATGCGCTACATGGGAAGATGAGAAACATGCACAGAGCCAAAATGGAAACATTGAAGAGAAAACTTGATACAGTTAAGGCCACTCCCAGATGACCCCAGGGCTGATGATATGTAACGTATGTAACAACAAAGAGAAACAATATTGTAAATCAAGCAAGACGTGTGGTGAGCGTTACGCCCTGCCTTTTAGTAAAATCCCCTCACCCATCTATCTATATATGGTTCTCTAAAAGAAAGAAAGATCATGTATGAATGTGTATCATGAATACCAGATACTCCCATGTGGGACGACACATGTCTTGGACATACACATTAAAATTATTCAACAGCCGGACATACCTCCTCACAGGAGGACAGACCACAGCCTCATGCTTAACTCTGAACAGACAGACCGACAGAATAGGACCCACAGTAAGGGTTCAGAACTCTTGTGCTTAAGACCCAACTACACAGAAACACTTGACAGAGTGAACGAGAGGTTCTTGATACGCACTTTAAGAAGGAGATCGAATACAGGCTGACGCGACGCAGCACCTCTTAAAGTGTGATCTAATACAGGCTGACGCGACGCAATACTTCTTAAAGTGTGATCTAATACAGGCTGACGCGACGAAACGCTTCTTAAAGTGTGATCTAATACAGGCTGACGCGACGCAACTCTTCTTAAAGTGTAATCTGATACAAGCTGACGCGACGCAGCACCTCTTGAAGTGTGATCTAATACGACGCAACGCAACACCTCTTAAAGTGTGATCTAATACAGGCTGACGCGACGAAACGCTTCTTAAAGTGTGATCTAATACAGGCTGACGCGACGCAACACTTCTTAAAGTGTGATCTGATACAAGCTGACGCGACGCAGCACCTCTTGAAGTGTGATCTAATACAGTCTGACGCGACGCAACACTTCTTAAAGTGTAATCTGATACAAGCTGACGCGACGCAGCACCTCTTGAAGTGTGATCTAATACGACGCAACGCAACACCTCTTAAAGTGTGATCTAATACGGACTGACGTAACGCAACACCACGAGTATAAAATGCGAGGGGCGTCACAGCGCCTCGAATCTAGCAGGGTAATAACGAGGAGCGTCAAGACGTGGGAACGACGGCGAACCATCGACATCATCATCCTAAAACCCAACCCGTCGGGTAGCCAGCCAGCCAGACACCCGTCCCTCGACTTCCGTCATTCTCAGGGATTAGAAGTGTCGGTTGCTGGTGAGGCGTATGGGGCTCAAGGGGAGCGGGGTAGGGAATGGCAATGGAAGGGGGGGACGGAGGGATAAGGAGGCAGCTAAAGGGGTAGGGGTTAGTGAGAGGAGGAACGCTGAGGGTAGTGAGGGAGCGAGGTTTTGAGGTTACCTGAGGAATAGTCCAAGGGATGAGGAAATAGTGAGAGGGGGACGGATTTGGGTTAGTGAGGGAGGGAGGGTTGGGGAAGACCTCCTGGATAGTCGCAAGGACGACGGATAGTGAAATGTTTACTGGAGAAGAAGACGTAGGAAAGACCCCAGAAAGAGACGGAGTGACATGGGATAACTCAAGAAGGAGAATAGAGGGGAAAGATACAGCGGGCAGACAGAGGTGATAGTGAGAGGAAGAAGGGATGGGGGCAATAAGATGAGAAAGATCCTGAAGACAAGCCATAGGTGTAAGGGATAGTTAAAGGAGTTACCTGGACGGAATAAAATGCATGTAGGATAGATGAGAGGCTTAGGGAAGGAGAGAACGTTGGAAAAGCCGAGAGGGAAGATGACACAGTGACCTAAAGCAAAGAGCACACACACACACCATGAGTAAGCACGGGCCCGTCCTGGAGTTGGGTCAGCATTGATTCGAACCTTGGGCTCGGCTGTCAACCGCGGGCCCGTCCAGAGTCGGGTCAGCATTGGTTCGAATCTTGGGCGCGGCAATCAGCCCAAACCCACCCCAGGCGTTCACCCTCTCGTCCCCTCGTAGAACACACATAGTTATCACTTACAGTAATGACACATATCTGGTAATCCCAACACCTTATTCAGTGTTATTCATACAGTGAATTCAGCGTTGTTCTTCGTGGCGTTCGGTTCAGTGTTCAACAGTGCTCAGCGCTGTTCAACCTTATCACGGTTGTAAATTCTGAACAACATGATTTTCTGCTTTGTCGCTGCTGTCCAACATGATTTTCAGGACTAAACTATGGCACCGTTGAACATCAGCAGAATGTTTAACGATGAGTCTGTTCAGTTCTGCCCTCGTCGTACAGCGATGAACTCTATCCAGAATCTTAAGCGATCACTTTAGAATTATTTGAAGTTATCTTAAAAAGAATTATCGACGCTTAAGATTATAAGGTCAAGCCTTTCCCTGCCTACCTACCTGCCTCATACCCCTGCTCTATCCACGTCTGGACCCTCCGTTCCCTCCATCATCCACATCCGGACTTCCCTCCCCCCCGCAGGCATCCCCCTAAGCCACCCACTACCTACCCCTTCTCCCCTCCCCCCAGCAAACGTAAATAAGTCTCATATAACGCCAAGTAAAGCGTTGAAATATACATATCTCCTCACCCCTCTCGCTCTCTCACCTTCCCTCCTGCTACCCCCTAGTAATACCCCCTCCTCCCCTTATCCCCTCCCTCCCTCTCTCTTCTTTCCCCTTTCCTCCTTCCCACCCCCGAGCCGACCATCAGACCGCCCCCCCCCCAACTGTCGATCCTGACACGATATTAACATCACTACCATCTGCGGCCGCTGATTTGTATAGGCGGGGAAGGGAAGGGATGTGCGACCCCTGGGGGAACCAAGGGGAGGGTGATGTGATGGAGTTACGAGGGAGGGGAGGACTTGCGAAGGGGGGGAGAGGGAGCTTCGTAGAGGGATGGAGCTTTGAGGGGAGGGAGCTGTGAGGGGGATGGGGGCCATGAGGGAGGGTACTGTTTGGGGAGGGAGCTGTGAGGGGATAGGGACCATGAGTGGAGGGTACTGTGAGGGGAGGGAGCTGTGAGGGGATGGCGGCCATGAGGGGAGGGTACTGTGAGGGGAGGGAGCTGTGAGGGGATGGGGACCATGAGTGGAGGGTACTGTGAGGGGAGGGAGCTGTGAGGGGATGGGGGCCATGAGGGGAGGGTACTGTGAGGGGAGGGAGAGCCATAAGTGGAGGAGGTTATGAAGTGAGGGATGTGTGAGGCAGACCTGTAACAGGAAGAACGTGTGAGTGGAGCGACCTATCGCCCTGTACTGTGAGGTAGGTCCTGGTTTGCTGTCATCTGCCTCTTGACCGTCTCATTATGAGGAACTGTAACTACTGTTTATGTGATTTGGGGAGAGATTTGTATACTCGTGCCCCTCCCCCGGTCTCTTAACCCCGTACATATACCATGTATTTACCTTATGTACATACACGAACATATACACGCCCCAGGTAGTCATGTATCGACCGGCTCTACAGGGGAAGGATGGCTTGGTTTTGGGTTGGCTGGGTTCGTTATAAGCAGCAGGTTGTCCCGGCCGAGGTTCGGACCTGGGTCTGTTAGATTGGCGGTTCGAAGCGCAAACCGTTGCACTACGAGGGTTGTAATTGTGTGTGTGTGTGTGTGTGTGTGTGTGTGTGTGTACTGGAAGGCGTGTACATGTTTACCGAACTTCCGGAACTCAAATATTTTCTGTACGTAACTCCTCGTATGCGTATGACCTTGTGGTGCGTCCACGCCTGTGTGCTTCCCTGTATGGGTATGGCTACGTGTGGAGGCTCCGGGAGGGAATGTCACAAATGCTCACCAGTAAGTCTCCGTGAACAGAACCCACCCATCCTAGAAGCACCTCCCACATACGTGAGTCAACCATCTAGCTACACGTGTCAGGCGGTGCGTGACAGGCAACTCATAGCACAGAGACCATATAGATGACCCAGCTGAGCAACAGAAACTATAGAGGCGACTCAGCTGACCCACAGAGACCATCGAGACTACCCAACTCAGCCACAGAGACGACTCGACTGAGCCACAGACCATAGAGACGACCCAGGTGAGCCACAGAGACCATAGAGACTACCCAACTAAGCTACAGAGACCACAGAGACGTCCCAACTGAGCCACAGACCATAGAAACGACCCATTTGAGCCACAGAGACCATAGAAACGACTAAACCGATCGACAAAAACCATAGGGACGACCCAGCTGACCCACTGAGCCCCGAGTGAGGGAACGATCAACCTTGAAGTGGAGTTTCTTGACTGGGTGTCCTCGCCGCTCGGCGAGATGAGAAACGATACGTTATTTTATGAATTTCAACGATTTCCAGCGTGAGCAGGTGATAGCCCCGAGGGTTCCATGGTCGATGTGTCACGTCTGACTGTCTGTTGTGGTAAAAAAAGATCTTCGATCTCCGTCAAAGTGTCGTGTGTGGTCATGTTCAGGACGAGCTTTAGCTCAGACGCTGTCCAGACCAACCAGCGCTGTCCCATACCGCCACCAGGCCTCCATGACCAGCTTCTGTGGTCGAGAAGCTGGTGATTCTAATCATGTGGATACATTTAGGATTTTGTCGTTACTTTGATGAATGATGCTGGGAAGTTCCTCCGTTTTTGTTAGGCTCAGAAGACGTTGACAAGAAGCCAAATGAAGTCTCACTCGTAATACTCACGACACGCGTCCAGACAGCGGTCGGGTTAGGTCTAAATAATCCTGAAGTGGGTGGCTGATGCTGGCTGGTGTGGCGGGAGGAGGATGTCCCATCTCGTGTTGTCATAATCCTTGCACACTTCTGGGGCCCTTGCAAAGAGCTCTCCAGTTAGCTGCTAGTGGTCAAGCGTGACGCCAAGACTGTGTGACCACCTCTCTCTCTCTCTCTCTCTCTCTCTCTCTCTCTCTCTCTCTGAGAAAATAAGCAATGCTGGTTCTACTTAGTACATGGTACGGCCTGAAACCATCAGATGCTGTCAGCGTATTGCACTAAGCGCTACTCTCTAGTTCTGCCTATGCGTCAAGTTTGTCGTAAGTACTCATGAGTATTCTCCCGCTTTGTATTCCTCGGACTGTGCCATTCGTACACCCAGTATGTTCGTCACTGTGAAATGTTCGAAAATGGCTGAGAGAGAAGACCACGATACAGCCAATGCATTTCATCCTGAGACCCCTTACACGAGTGTAAACAAACGAAGGTGAATATATCCGTTATACCAAGTGGAGTAGATGTTATACCATGAGGGTATAACCGTGATTTCTAATATGCTCCAAAAAAAAGGGAATCCAGAGTGGTTTGAAGATTAAAACTGTATGGGAAGGAGAGTCATCTGAATTCGGGTAATAGATTTAAAATCGTGAATTCACATGAAAATCATACGCTCATGCGCGGAAGGTTCCGGAACGCTCATCGATAACAGACAGCATCCGTCGATGAAATGGAAAATCTGAGTTTTAGAAATGTGCAGGTCATTAGCTATTCAAAAAAAAGAAAGTTAAAAAGTTTCAGAGTTTAGAGGTGTAGGGAAAGAAACGATCACTATGCACACACCTTTGAGCTGCCAAAGACCACACAGTAATCAAGTGACGCAGTAGCTTGCTGATTACGTGGTCGGTCTAGCAAATGGTGGGGGCACAAAGGCAGTCATTTCATTTGCAGAAACTGGAATGGTTTCTACAAAAAGAGGGAAAAGATGACCAGCAGTGCAGCTCAGAGCAAGTGGATCTAGTCTTGAGATCAGAGTGAGAGGGGAATTACTTCAGTTCAACTACCTCCGTATGTATATCGAGTTGGAATCTCCTCATGTATGAGATCAGAATAACTTTTCAGAGGAGAATAAACGAATAAAATTTCAGCATCTGAACAAGACTCCCAGAGTTTCGTGGAGGTAGGGGTGTTATATGTGTGACGTGGGGTTTTCTAGGAAGATTTGATATTACCGTGAGAAAAGATATATTCATTGTGCTTTGCTGAAATTGCGGATCCATCATTTAAGGGGAAATTTGTGTGAGATTTTACGGAGAGAAATAAGAAGAAACTGTGATTTTGAAGCATTAAGACTTCACAGGCTTGTGCCTACCATAGGTTACGACTACGCTTTTCAAGGCCAACTTTGTAAAGGCAGGTTTGGTCAAACGAAACGAAAATAGTTGTATCATTTTATTCAATTATCTGTTGAAGAGGAGGAACAGCACAGGAGAAAGGCTAAAACCCTATTACAACGCTTTTGACAGGGAGAGATATAGGCTGATCCGTCAACAACTAAGGAGGTAGACCCGTTAGAGAGGACGCTATATATGAGAGAGCATATTGCAGAAGGACAGCCAAAAGAAGGAAGAGTCGACCCCAGTACCACACACTATCAGAATTTTTTGATGTATCAAGGGCTACACATGGTTCACAGGAGTCTCTCAAAAAGGATGACGAGACATTAGTAACATAGAGAGGATGAGGTCGGTGGTCTCGCCTAATGAAAGCCATACTGATGATTACATAGAGGACTCAACATGCTTAAGAAAGTGGTAGCTCAGGAGAGAAGCGAAGACGAGACACGAGGGAAGTCAGAGTAATAGAATGATAATTGAGGGGTTCAAACTATCACCTCTCGTTAATGGAGGCTGTACCAGTGCAGGTATGTTTCCAGTGTATCACTGATCTATGCAACATTCTATGACCAGTGAACTGTTTAGTGCAGTGGCGCGTCGCTCTGTGAAGAGTGTACAGTCAGGTGAATCGGTGTAACGCTTTGTGATTGATAAAAAGTGCTCCATTTGGTGTGAAGGAAATGTAACGTTTAGTGATGATTTCAGCACTTCACGAAGATTGTGCCGTATGGTGGAAGATAAGGCACCACTGGCTTAGCAATGCATCTTATGGCTTAGTAGTATAGCGGTGTGAGGGTGGTGTACCATTTGACGTAGCACCAATACATAGAGTGTACCGTTTGGTGGGGTAATTAGTGTGTGCAGGTATGTACGTGTGTCCAGCCGTTCTATTATACTTCAAGCTGAGGTGACCCTCCTCACCCCCCCTGTGAGTGTGGCATGCAGTGCGTGCGGTCGCGCCCTGAGTGTTCTTGCGTGCACCATCATGAGCCCATCTATCTCCCCCCACTGGGATTATCTTACATTGTAAGAATTCGGCTTCTGCCTAGCCAGGTTTAGCAGGACGGTATGATAATTGGGTAAGGGTCAGGTCAAAGGTCAGGGCATCATACACAGGGCCCGTACGTCGTTAACTCAGCGACTAAAGCGATCTAGAAATTTCATAAGGATAGTGCAGGATAGTCTACCATCTTCTCAATGAATAGTAAAAATTGGATCTTTTTTTCCAATTTAATCTTTCATATCTTTATAGTTTTCCACATAAATGTGTCTGTCGTTTTCGTTCCGGTTTGAGATTATTGCTTCTGTGACACATGTTGAAGCACTGGGAAAACGTGGATTTTGACACTACATTAAAGAAGGGATCAGTGTTACACCCATCTCGTCCAGACTGGTATGTGGAACTGGTAAAGAGCAATCAAAACTGCTGTTTTCTTATCTAAATTACTGAGGTAAATGGATCAAGGAGAAACAGCTCAGTCTGATTGGTGGCTCAAGGTGAGTCGATACGCTAGAGAGTAATGACGACCAGAGAAATCATTGTTTTCTCTTCTGCTGACAACCACCTCACCCGAGCAGTTAGACTCAGCTGTCTCCTCGATCTGTTTGAGTAATTAGAACCAACATAGTTTCAATCCATGGTCGTGATCATCTCTAAACCCCTTACAAGATGTAGGTCTATTCCTTCGTCATATTTTGTCTAAAATGCTTTCATGATGGTTAGCTCGGTGTGTCCACTTTTCTGCCCTCGTAACGTCTCGGAAACTGCAGAGTACAGGAGGGAGCGGCTGCTTGCTGCTGCACCCCAACCCTCCTCTACGTGAAGCATTTTTAGCTACAGTTGGTGTTCAGATTCCCCGTTTTCTAATATACCTAAACGTAATTTCAGAAATGGTGCATCATGTCTTTCCGCCTGGAAGAAAAGAAAAAGCTAACTGAGCGTTTATCTTTTTTTTTTTTTTTTTTTTACGTATCAACAGAACTGAATTTAGAAAATCATCCATCACATATCACCAGGTTATAAATATTCGACAACTTTTCCATTCCCAATACTGTCGTAAATATCTGATAACACGTATGTTCAAACTGTTCAAAGTCTGATCCATAATGAAAAATATGAATATTTTCGCTCTATACAACTGATGAATCCTTAGTCAATGACATAAAAAGTCCGTGATTCCCTGTTAATGATAGTGACACACTACCCGAGAGGAAAAAAAATGAAGAGGCGCGTTTCAACTCCACTCGCAGTGTCCATTAAAGGAGCACTTTATCCTGTGCGAGACGACCTTCACGTTCGAGGCATCGCGCAATGTATCAACGGATAACGTAACGAAGAAAACGATGGACTAACCCTCCAGAACATGAGGCACTTTGCATCTCAAGCCTCACAGCTACGACTTGTCAGCGTGCTGTATTCTCAGAGACACTCGATGGTAGGATGGGTCATCTCTCCATGTGTTAGTGAGGTTTCGCCAGGAACAGACGAAGAAAGGTCGCATCCCCTCACATCCATTCTTTAGCTGTCATGTGTAATGCACCGAAACCACAGCTCCCTATGTACATCCAGGCCCCGGACGCTTCACATGCCATGGTTCAGTCCAGTAACAACCGCGTTAATCCCTGTATAACAAATAGTTCCAATTTAGCCCATCCCGTACACGCCTTACACCCTCCTGCATGTTCAAACCCACGAGCGTTCAAAGTCTTTTTCACTCCATCCTTCCATCTCCAATTTGGTTTTCTGGTTCTCCACTACTGACACACGCATATGTTCCATATCATTACACCCCATTACCACTTTTTTCGGACTCCTGAAGGTGCGAGGTTGCGTTCCATGCAGGAGCAGGGAGGTGATGGACTCCCTTGCAGCGAGAAGGTCCTCGACGAGACTTTACTCCTAACCATCAGTTTACAAACGCGTAACCTCACGGAAGATAACTTGTCACTGACGGTGTAACCATTTGCAAATGGAATCCGGTTACACCCTTATATATATATATATATATATATATATATATATATATATATATATATATATATATATATGTGTGTGTGTGTGTGGTAGCTGAGACGTCACGAGGACATGAAGTTGAGAATATGTTATATAACAACCAACAAAACTTAAGTCCTTCAAAATAATTGAAACCTTTTTTTGTCGGTCAAACTTTTTCACTTCACTAGCTGGCTTGAGTTCACTTCGATACCTGCTTTAGGTTCACTTCCCTGGTTGGCTTGGGTTCACTTTTCCTGTTGGCTTGGGTTTATCATCTCCCTGGCTAACGAGGGTTCAGAGTTCCAGGAACGAAACTGAGCAATATCCATTATACTGTGAACAACATTCCTTGAACTCCATCAACTTTCGATAATGAAAATGACTAAAAAGATTCTTCGGCATGTTGTATTCTACTTCTGTACGACGGATCTGAGACTCCTTTGAGTACGAAGGTATGGCCCTTGAGGACAACGATACGACCCTTAGGGACGACCGTGCGACCCTTGAGCAAGACGATACGACCCTTGAGTGTGGGTCGGTTCGATCCCTGGGTGTGATGGCGTAACCTGCCGTATGGCCCGCGACTCTTAGGCGGAAAGACGTTCACACCAACCTGTCCATGGGCTCTGTCGTTGTTCTCAGTGGTAGTATCGTCGTGCTCAAAGGTCGCACTGTCGTGCTACATGGTAGCATCGTCGTGCTAGAGGGTCGTACCGTCGTGCTACATGGTAGTATCGTCGTACTAGAGGGTTGTACCGCCATGCTACATGGTAGTATCGTCGAGCTCAAAGGTCGTACCGTCGTGCTACATGGTTGTACCGTCGTGCTCAAGATATGTACTTTCGTGCTCAATGATTGTCCTGTCGCGCTCAAATGTTGTATAATCATGCTCATCAAGGGTAGCACTGTCGTGCTCAAGGGTAGTACTGTCGAGCCAAAGCATCGTACCGTTGTGCTCAGGGGATTAAAGATTTACCTGCTGGATAGACCAATAGTCAGTCATTTGCTCTTTTGAATTCTTCTAAACTGAAAATGATGTATACAAACGCAGATGGACTGTTATCAAATGGAAGTTCAAGAACCGAATTAGGGAAAAGAAACCTGATGTCGGAATATCAAAGACAGAACTTGTTAAACCGATAAGATCTGACCTAATCTCTCCAGAAGGAGATATGATATGGACAGAAAGAAATGACAAGAAAGGAAGAAGAGTCTGCTTCGATAAGGGATGATAATGTTCTTCCAAAGATGTTGGTAGATGGCTCATTTATGTAGTATATAATAAGAATAATTACAGGTAAGATTTGTATGGAGGTCTTGATAATTTATAAAATCCCAAAAACTGTTAATGAATCAGAGCATGTGTACAAAGACAACCAAGAAAGAACAATCAATGCTTCGAAACGTATATTCCTCAGAGATGATAAAGTTCAGTAATTGGGTATTACAATCACAGAAGCACAGGCCGGGAGACCTTAAATTCTTATGGAGATAAAGTCATGGAGACACAAGTTCCTCGACTATGTACAGGAAAATTTCTTATATGGTAAAGAGAACACTGAATGCAAAAGGGTGTCATGCGCCATCATAAGTGGGTCATATATTTACGCACCAGCTGGAAAAAGGGATTCATATAATGCTTGAGTTTGATCATATGGCCATCATGAAAGGATCAAAGAAGAAACTACACAAAGCTAGTGAATGTCAGTTGGAGCTTGATTTAAGAGATGGTGTTCATCTACCATGATGTAGATCATTGTCATGGAATATTCTGTAAAAGATGCAATGAAGGAACAGGAACATTGACTCCTGTAGCTGTAAACACGGGGAAGGGTTGGAACCGTGACTTGTATTGTTCAATAAATGACGTCAGGAATGTACTATGGAGACTATCTAGGTGGCACTATCCAGCCAATACTTGAAAGGGACTAAGAAACACAGTATGGAGAATTGCAGGATACGCTAGGAGGAGCAGTGAAGCTTTGAAAAGAATTTAGACAAGGAAGAAAAAAACAATTTCTCTATGAATTCATCAGAGGTAAAATGTCAGTTAGAGCAGCTGATCATGTTGAAGGATTTAGAGGGAAGAAATGTAGATGACGTAAACACCAAAGAGCTACATGACAAGTTCAAAAGTGTTTCCTCAATGGAAGAAGCTGTATCTCCAATAGCAGTGAGATAGAACGGGAAAAAGTCTATGAAAGCATTGAAATTTTTAGATATATGAACAGACTACTAAAGGGCCTTACTCATGTAAGACTCATCGTCCTGACGAAGTTGAAGAAGTACGCACATACGCTTGACTCATCAAGTCTCTGGAATCAGGTGAAGTGCCAAAGGTGTGGAAAAGGGGCAAACTTTGTAACTGTCTTTAAGGAAAGAGACCACAGAATAATTACCCTGACATGTGTGGTCTGTAAGATACTATAAAAGATAATCGCAAAGCAAATTGATGACTGCGTGCATAGATGGAGCTGCCTGAGAGAGAGATACCACAGATTCAGGGAAAGGTTATGCAGGGCAAGCCTCTTTGAATACTGAGAGAGTGAGCTCCCATTGAAACAAAAAAGAGAAATGGATGGACTATGTGTATCTGGACAGCCTGAAAGCATTTGACACTATACCTTACGTGAGACTGGCAAGAAAGCTGATTTTTCAAGAAGGAATAGGAGGGTGAGGAAACTCTTTCAATGGATAGAGATTTGCCTCAATGTTAGGGAACAAAGGACCCCTGACTAACGAACCTTTTCAAAACTAGTTGGTTACCAGTGGTGTGCCACAAGGCTCCGTTCTAGGACCATTGCTCTTCTTGATCTTTGTGAGTAACTTTCTGAAATTGTGATCATACCTGATTTTATTTTAAGATGATTCCAAGATCAAGAGGATAGTCAAGAATGGTGAAGATAGCACCAGTTTACCTAACCAAACTCCGGAGTTGGTCTGGTACTTGGTTGATCAACTTCAGCCCGATTAATGCAAAGTAATGCGGATGGAACACGTTGAAAGACTTCGATAGGAGTAACATCCACCTGGAAATAATCTGCAAGAATCTGAGAGAGAGGAACATGGGTGTTGCCAATGTTTTTAAAGTGTCACTAGAGCCTCACTTTAGGAGTACTGTACAAGAAAAGAAATGTAAACTGACAAAAATTGGGATCGTATTCAAATGCATGGACAAGGAAACATCTAGCAAACAATTCACATCGTATCTGAGGACAAAACTAGAATATGCTGCTCGAGTTTGGTCAAGTACGAAGAACTAATACAAAAGCTATAAGGAAGGTAGCATAGATGGCGCCAGGAGTAAGACAGGTGCGGTACAATGAAAGGTGGTTAGAAGACAAAATTTTGTCCACTATGGAAGAGAGAAGGATAAGGGGTCATTTGATGAGGTGAAGAGCGAGTGGTTCTGCTGAAGACTCGTCGACAGAAAGGCCATCACATGATATTAAGTGAGAAATTCACTATGTAAAGGAGTATGTTTGATAGCATAAGGATGGTTAGTGTTTGAATTATATGAATTAAAGAAATTGAGAGCTGACACAACTGAAGTTTAAAAAGTTGTTTGATCGAGAGAGTTCAAGATATGGGCACCCACGAATGTAGAACTTCCTCTCCATACAGTGCAGTTAAACAATTACAAATCAGCAGTTGCATACATACACACACAACTACAAGACACAGAACACCAAGTTAAGTTCTGTTCCACTGGACATCATATTACTGCCTTTGTTCCACTGTACAGTATACTACAGCATGACTCCCTGTGTTATAAGACCAAAGTAAACATTTCCACCACCAAGAGCTTCTACGCGTATCATTGTCACATTTATCATCCTCATTTGGGTCTCAGGTACTACCATGAAACCCGACCCTGAAAGAATTATGCCTATTTTTATCCTGGTGGTTTGTTATTTTCCCTTGACGAGCAGCAAAATGAGACACACGTGGGTATCACTACACTCTCGTAGGAACGCACTCATACTCAACCCCACATTCGAGATTACATGGCCTTGCCCTCTGTAGGAAATGAGATGGGTGTATATCCTGCCTCAAAAAGAAAAGTTATTGATTGGCAGTTACGGACTCGCTGGCTAGGGGAAATAAGAGGGAATCATGGGTGAAGAGAAGGGTGGCAGGTCGTGGATGACGAGTGTGTAAATAAGGTGCAGGAGGAGGATGATGTTCGCGTGTCTGGGATGTCGACGGTAGACCATTTGACTTGGTCAGGGGTAGCAAGTGACGTGTTCTGGACCCAGGTGAGGGAACCACAATGGACTGACTATCAGCTGTTGCCATGAGAGCAGCGATCAGATGAGGAAAGGAGAGTTGCATAATGATGAAGAGGAGGTTAGGTAGATGTTAGAAGTGAGCTGGGTCCGATATTAAATTTTCAACTTAGAGTAAATAGAACAAAGATGCACTTTCCCATACTGGAACTAAGAATTCCCTTGTGTGCAAATGAACATGATTTTCTTAAAAGTTGAGTAACTGTAAAGGAAAATATTTAGGAAAAGACACACACAAAAAATTTTACATGCATTTCCAGCAAGTGCAAACATTTCTAATTCCAGCTGCGTTATGTCGTTAAGGGTTAATGAAAGAAAGATGTCGATCTGAGAATTAATTGAGTTAGACTGCTGTTAAGGAAAAAGATGGGCGAGAACTGCCTTGTTAAAGAGTAATAGTTTGTGAACGAGTTTTCGTTACTATAAATGTAAGAAAGATGGTGTTCCCATACCTGTACGATCGTTATGAGATCAGAACTAAGAATGTGACTCAGAGATGATTTACACAGAAAGTTGTTGGAGGTCTGATTATCTGAACTATAGAAGAGTTTCCTGTAGAGGAAATGTCAAGTGTGTATTAGATTATAGTTGGTGGTGACTGAAAATTCACGGATGCGTAAAGAACAAGGAAGTCACAGAAGACTCCAGCATTTGTGTGAAAGATCATTGTTGTGTTTACGTCTGCACAAAAATACTTTAGATAGAAAATGGGATATCTATGAAATAAGAGAAAAGGGCATGCTTCATGAGGGAAGTCTAACGAGAAGAACCTAACGCCACACCTTGCATCAATATCTAAAAAGTGAACGAATGGATGACTTCAAATCTGTCTGGGAGAGGGACACTGGGGTTGGACTGAGTCGAAAGCTTGTTATCATTGTAAACGCTGAGAGAAGATTTGTCTTTACGTCCAGATGTAGTCTTAGAGTATTAAGAAAAAATAAGAATGGCAATTGATATAGTGGCTTCAGTCTCGAGATATATTTGTCAAATAATAAAGTAAAAGAAAAAAAAATTGTACCGGAACTTGTCATATGTTTTGCTTGTGTACATGTTGTCATGTAGTTGTGTGTGTGTGTGTGTGTGTGTTGTGCTTCCAGTCTTTGCTGGTAGTTCGTTTATTTTCTTTGGATTTCTGCCATGGAAGATTGAACGAAGGTTCCCTGCAGGGGAAAGGGTAATACCTAGTTCCATGGGAAGGATTAGTTGTTTCATTTTGTCTTTATCACACACACAGAGAAACCTTCGGTGAAATGCTGAGAGGTTTATGAAGTAGGTTCCACTCATCATTACTCAGTAGGCAGTATGTGAAGTCTCAAAGACAGGAAAGTGGTCAGAGGACTATATATATATATATTTTTTTTTTTTCATACTATACGCCATTTCCCGTGATAGCGAGGTAGCGTTAAGAACAGAGGACTGGGCCTTTGAGGGAATATCCTCACCTGGCCCCCTTCTCTGTTCCTTCTTTTGGAAAATTAAAAAAAAAAACGAGAGGGGAGGATTTCCAGCCCCCCGCTCCCTTCCCTCTTAGTCGCCTTCTACGACACGCAGGGAATACGTGGGAAGTATTCTTTCTCCCCTATCCCCAGGATATATATATATATATATATATATATATATATATATATATATATATATATATATATATAATAGTATGACATGCTTCATAATTCATTTATCATTGAGAGGTGAAAGCAATTAACAGAAGGAAAAGAAATAGATGTCCATAAAGCATCTGTTGGTTCCATTTCAACTCAGTAGGGCGTGGCTGGGTAAACCGTCCTCTGGAAATATCATTTCGTGTCATATCCAGAAACCTCGTACCAATAACCTGGGGGGCAACATGACAGATGATAAGTCTGCCGCCAGTTGCACAGATGAACGATCTCGATTTCATTAAAAAGAGAGAGAAAAAAAAAAACGAAGCAGATAATGAAATATAGAATATAACCCAAAATGTGTCGAGTGTCCTCGAATGCATCATTAGGATTCAAATACGAATCTAACTTACTTATATCCCCCCCTTCCTGGGATCGAAATATGAGTTAATGAAGCGTACAACAAATATGGTTGTGTGTGTGTGTGTGTGTGTGTGTGTGTGTGTGTGTGTGTGTGTGTTCCCCTCAATACCACTGTGATATCTGATACGATATTGCCAACGTCCCTTCTCCCGGGGGCTCTTTATGTTTGCCCTTCAGCACCCCCTAGTAAACTGTTCAGAAGTGCTGGTCATGACACTCGTACAAACGCTCGTTCGATAGTTTAAAGACGTCATCATGAATACGTCAGAGGCTTCACATCTCTGATACCCTCACAGGGCTGTCTGTCAGAGACGTCTGTTGTCGCATTCCTCATTCCCTTGTACTGCCCACCGACAATGTGCCGTCCATTCCTTTGAACTCTTGACCAACAATATGCTAAACATTCCTTTGTATTGGCCATCATCAATGTGCCAAACATTCCCTTGTACTGCCTACCAACATTATGAACCATTCCCTTGTATTGCTCACCAATAGGGTGCCAACCATTCCCTTGTACTGCTCACCAACAGTGTGCCAACCATTCCCTTGTACTGCTCACCAATAGTGTGCCAACCATTCCCTTGTACTGCTCACCAATAGTGTGCCAACCATTCCCTTGTACTGCTCACCAACAGTGTGCCAACCATTCCCTTGTACTGCTCACCAACAGTGTGCCAACCATTCCCTTGTACTGCTCACCAACAGTGTGCCAACCATTCCCTTGTGCTGTTCACCAACAGTTGTGCCAACCATTCCCTTGTACTGCTCACCAATAGTGTGCCAACCATTCCCTTGTACTGCTCACCAATAGTGTGCCAACCATTCCCTTGTACTGCTCGCCAATAGTGTGCCAACCATTCCCTTGTGCTGTTCACCAACAATATGCGAAACATTCCCTTGTACTGCTCACCAAACAGTAGCCTATCATTCCCCATATGATACTCGCTGACAATGTGCCCAACTTAACCTCGACCAAATCCCTCTCAGACACCACGTATTTTCTCATTTAAGAGTAACTATTCAAGTGAGGAAAAAAAAGACTTGTAATTAGGTATCCAGATGCGAGGTATTACAATGCTCACCTCACGTAATCCGGCTGTAGGTGAGTCATGTAGAAGATAATACAAGGAACAGATGCATAATGATCTTAAGATCTTTTTCTTTCTTTCCTGACTTCATATTTCTCTCTCTCTCTCTCTCTCTCTCTCTCTCTCTCTCTCTCTCTCTCTCTCTCTCTCTCTCTCTCTCTCTCTCTCTTTTATATAACAATTTTTGAAATGGCACCTCACATTCCTTAGGAAACTATGACATGATGACCAGTTCCAAAGCTCATTTACTCGATCAAACCACCTCAGACCAAATGTTGTCATTATCCACCCTCTTCCGTACAGCCTTACTTATAGCCCATGCTCCACATCCATACGGTATCATTGGAACTGCTATACAGTACCTTCAAACATACCCACTTTTGCCCTCCTTGATAACGATCTCTCTCTCACACGTTTTTCAGCTCTCCCAGAACCTTTGTCCCCTCCCCCACCTTATGACTCACTTACGTTTCCATGGTTCTGTTCGCTACCAGATCCACCTCAAGTATTCAAAACACTTCACTTCAGTTATTCTCTATTCAAACTCACATCGACAATTGATCTGTCCCTCTACCATGCTGAGCCAAATAAGCTTGTTTTTATTCCCATCTACTCTCTACTTATTCCTTTCATACTATCTTCCAAACTCAGTCACTAACTTCAGCAAAATTCTCACTCGAAACTGCTACCAGTGCTGGATCATCAGTAAACAACAACTGACCCACTTCCCAGGCCTTCTCATCCCCTACAGACTGCATACTGGCCCCTCTCTCCAAGACCATTATATATATATATATATATATATATATATATATATATATATATATATATATATATATAGAGAGAGAGAGAGAGAGAGAGAGAGAGAGTTAGTTCCAAGCACAAGATCGTTGGGCCAAAGCTTGTCAAGTGTCTTATTTAGTAACTTTAGATCCATGCATAATGATGTCAGCCAACATCTGGTAACTCTAGCACCATGTATGATGACGTCTGCCAACATATCGGGTGTGACGGTGTCTTTCTTAATGATAAACATTCTATATATTCGATACACATTTTATGATACTTTGAGAGAATTAATATCGTATTATCTGAAGATAGATTAATCCTTCTATAATCCAATCAACAAGCAGTCACATTACCTGGGATTTTAAGAATTTTATCATAAATCCCACATGAGTAATTCTTCCAAATTTTCATTAGAAAAAATTTTTGGAAGTTTTTCACAATCACAAATACGAAGGAAGGATTTAGGCTCATGACCAGAGGGACGGTCGGTCGATCTGAGAGGAAATATCTCGTTGGGTGGAATGTGCACCTGTGTGGGAGGAAACTGGACGTGGCACCGGGATCCTATGAGATATGAACCACGAGTCCACGGGGTCTCAGGAGCGCCAAGACACCGCCAGCACACCGAGGAGAGAGAGAGAGAGAGAGAGAGAGAGAGAGAGAGACAGACAGACAGACAGACAGACAGGACTGTACCCATGACAGTACCAACGCATCTAGAAGACAGTGTGGTGAACACCAGAAAGGGACAGAGTACGTTTAGAAATTAAGCCACTAAACGCGACCCAGTGTTAATGAGAGAAAAGTGGCGTGCGCATCGTTCATAAACCGAATGTCTCGAGATGAGATAGGCTCCTCCTTCATAGCACGAAGCTGAGGAAGTATGACAAAGAAGACAGTGTGCGTGTAGATCACACCTCTTAACACACCCTCAGGAGCCAACCACAAACACACCCTAAAGAACGTCTGTTTCACGTATATCTCACAGCTAGTGATGCTGTTGCATTGCCTCACTGTCGGCCCGGGAAGCCCTCGGGTTCCATACCCAATACTGGCCATCCCTACCATAGCTAGGGGACTTCTCCCCAACCCATTACCCTCCACCCTTCTGTATGGCCTGAGAAAACGGGCTCTGGCTGGCTTGATGACCATAAGCTGCTCATAGCCAACCATTAATTCCAGTATACTCATACTAAGTCCTGTATTACCTTTGAATAGCCAAATAGTCGTCCCAAGGTCGTGCCGTCTGTATTCAAGGGTCGTACCGTGTGTACTCAAGGGTCGTGTCGTCTATACTCAAGGGTCGTGTCGTCTATACTCAAGGGTCGTGTCGTCTATACTCAAGGGTCGTGCCGTCTGTACTCGAAGTGGCTAAGATATAAAAGGCCATACCAGCTATCAAGCACCGTTCAGACGGCGACCCACCGTAAACTCCCTACCGATCGCCAGATCCACTCAGCTGGACGATAAGTGTCCACATGTAAACCTCGACACATTTCCTACCATCAGTCCAGACGAGTTACTCACTAACTGCCTCACACTGATACACTCGACCCAAGAGAAAATCACTTCACAGATGAACCTTCGAAAGAACAGTTTAGATCTTGCTTCACTCGTGAAAGAAGGAATCTAGCAATGAAGGCACGAGGCTTCACGAAGTACACAATGTTGCCAATGAGGCTTTCTCCTCTTCTTCTTCTTCTCCTTCAGGTTCTCTGCTTCCAGCGATAGCCTGATTATCTTCAAAATTACTTGAGAAAAATTTCTGGTTAAGGAGGAGCGGGTCCTGAACTCTCTCCTGCTTCCGTGTACCTACTGTGCGATTACTTGTCAGTACTGGTGTGCGTACTGGTGTGTGGCAGTGTTTCTGATGAATGCCGGTCCCTAACGTGTGTACTGGTCTGTACCGGTCCGTACCGTGTGTATTGGATGTGCCATGTGTACTGGTGTGTGCCATGTGTACTAGTGTGTCCCGTGTGTACTGGTGTGTGCCATGCATACTGGTGTGTGTACTGGTGTATGCCATGTGTACCGGTGTTTGCTGTGTGTACTGGAATGTGCCATGTTTACTGGTGTGTATCATGTGTACTAGTGTGTGCCGTGTGTACTGGTGTGGTCCGTGTGTACTGGTGTGTGCCGTGTGTACTGGTGTGTGCCATGTGTACTGGTGTGTGCCATGTGTACTGATGAGGGCCGTGTGTACTGGTGTTTGCCATGTGTACTGGTGTGTGCCGTGTGTATTGGTGTGTGCCATGTGGACTGGTGTGTGCGATGTGTACAGGTGTGTGCCATGGGTACTGGTGTGTGCTTATGTGTGCCATGTATACTGGTGTATGCCTTTGTGTACTGGTGTGTGGCGTGTGTGCTGGTGTGTTGTGTGTGCTGTGTGTACTGGTGTGTGCCTGTGTATTCTAGTGTGTACTGGTACCGTGTTCCGGTGTGTATTGGTATTTACTGGTGTGTGTTTGAGTGTACTGGTGTGTGTTGGTATATCCAGGTCTGTGTCTGTGTGTGCTGGTGTGTATTGGTGTGTGGTGAAAGCAAACGGCTCCCAAGTGCAACCAAGATTAGTGCATCACACACACACACACACACACACACACACAGGATAGTTTGTATATGTTTGCATATCCATACATACATAGGAAACTTATACATGAGATATATATATATATAGAGAGAGAGAGAGAGACGGGTCAACACACAAACAGTAGTCACACACACTAGCTTAAGCCACATACCCATTCATCGACCAGCCCCAAGGAGGTGATGAACACCTGGGTTAGGTATGGGCTGACTGCTTCGCCCGAGATTCAAATTCATACAAGTCCGACTTCAGGCAGGCCCGTGCTGACTCATGATGTGCAATGCTAACCGCGACACTTCAGAAGCCCGTGTGTGTGTGTCGTTATACAGCTCCAGCACCTCCGCTGTGAGGATTCCTATAGCTTCGAAACTGCGCTCCACGCAGGAGCAGGAAGCTAACTAGTGGACTCCTCTGGAGCGAAAAAGTTCTCAACGAGACTCTAAACTCCTCTTCGTCCACTGACGAAGTTAAAACCTCGCCGAAGAGCAATTCTCCTTCGTGATGGAACAACTTACAAAATTGGGAACGCTATACCAATGTTAGTGTGGATGATGCAGCCTTACTCTAACCTCACACGTCTGTCTTCTGCTGGTGGTAGCGCGAGAGGAAACCACAGTGAGAACATCGACCATTGTAGTATCTGTTGGAAATTCCGTTTGTGTTGGTGATTCTGGTGTGTTAAGACCGTTGACCATAAAGATGTATCGGATAATGATCGATGCACCAAATAATGATCGATGCACCGAATAATGATCGATGCACCGGATTATGATGGATGCACCGAATAATGATCGATGCACCGGATTATGATGGATGCACCGGATGATGCTGGAAATATTTTAGAGCAAACAGTTGACTGATCCTTATTATCAACATGCACGGATGATAACGTACACCACACATAACACAGTTATAGAAATGCCACTTTTTTCATAATTCATTATCACCGATTTTCACATCAGTGCTTCATCATGAAAAATTGGTTCACTGTGAAAACTTGAAATCCATGTCACGTTTGTTTAAAGGAAAGATCTAAAACCCGCAAATCTCCAGTAATTTTTGACATGACAAAAACAGTTTAGAAAACACGCGATGGAAGGTGGACCCAATTCTTCGTTTTTTTTTTTGTTTTTTTTTTTCCACATCCCATAACCAAGTGGTTCCCTCAGTGACAGAGGAGGTATCCTGCCTCAATCGATGTAGATTAGAATACTGTCCTGCAGCAGATAATCGCGTCATGGACAATCGGATCTTGTATCATCCAGTACCTCCCATGTCACCCATCCTGGAGTGGACCATATTCCACGTATCATGAAGGAACACATCCATCAGTCGTCTCAACGGCGGAGGAAGAGGGTCGACGCGAACATGATCTCTAAGTGAGACAAACAGATATTGCTTATCACCGCTGACCGTCGTCATACCTCGGTGTCACCGCTGGCGGTGTATGACCGCTCTCTGAACTGGTGGTGACGAGACTCCCAGAGTTCTCATGTCTGGTGTCCTCGCGACCTCGGAGTCCAAGGGCGTTATTGATAAGGTTAATCTCGCCTCAGTCACCGATGGTTAACCCCCCCAAAAAAAACAAAAGAAAATCAACCAACGCCTTCAAGATTGATCCACCCGACCTTATTTGATATCAGATCGTATTACAATGGAGTTCCCGATGTGTTGAACTAATCCTATTTTCCGTATTGCGAAAATTGGAGGCTATTGATCGACGGGTATAAACATCGACATACTGACTCTGAATTGGGAGGTAACGTCGACTTACTGACTCTGAATTGGGAGGTAACATGATTTATTTTTTTATCGTCATAAATTGTTTAAGATTCTGAAAGGTTATATTGTAGTCTGAAGGCACTCACGCCACCACGTAAGGTCAGTACGCTACCAGAAGCGATCTTGCATAAGGTCTGTCTATGATACTCTTCCTTGAAAGATAAGGTCACTAGCATCAACTCCTCCAACATTTCCTTCACCAATGATTAAGTCATTACCATCAAGTCCTCCAACATCTTCCCCAACGATAAGGTCACAGTTATCAATTTCTCCAACATTTCCATCACCAGCAATAAGATGACTACCATCAAATCCTCCAACATTTCCTTCACCAACAATATGTATCATCAAGTCCACCAAGATTTCCTTCAACAATGACTTCACTAGCATCAAGTTCTCCAACATTTCCTTCACCAACAATAAAGTCATATCACTACCATCATATCTACCAACATTTTCTTCACCAATAAAGGTCTGGAGTATCAAGAACACCAACACTCGCCTCACCAACAACAAGGTCACCAGTGAGGCTCGAGACCTCCTGGAGGAGTGGGATCATGACGATCCTCACCAGCAACGATATAGTCACCAGCAGGATGATTACCAACACGGGGTCGTCACCAAGGGTCAGCTCACCAATCCTCAGACCGTCCTACTAATATATATATATATATATATATATATATATATATATATATATATATATATATATAATACGAATCATTATATGATCACTATTTTCGTTCCTACATTCTTATTCATTAAGACCTGTTGTATGTGGAAAACATATATATATGTGATGTATGTCTCTAACATTTTCTACGTAGAGTATGTCATAATGACAGAATATAGACGTAAAAATTAGTGACCGTATCCTTATGTATCTCGGTAATATCCCGTAAATGGCTAATGCACCAAAAACCTCGGGAATAAAGAAAAAAGATATCGCCAGATATTTTCTTTAGTACTATATTTTTTGGTGTATATATGTGTGTATATATATATATATATATATATATATATATATATATATATATATATATATATATATATATATATATATTATATAAGGCAAAAGCTGTAATACTCGACATAAACAAATTACATTTTTCCTTCATTATTTTTTCCGTGAATCATTATAATTATTATCATTCCGTCGTCTGTGTCACCAGCGGAGCGGAGCTCACCAACCATCCTGCCGCCCCTGCCCAGGAACCGTTGCAATAACCGCCCTCCAGAGCCCTTTATATATATATATATATATATATATATATATATATATATATATATATATATATATATATGCGTGTGTGTATAAGATAGATAGAGATAGTTAGAGAGGTGGTTGTATTTCTTTAACGTATAATCTTGTTACTTCGTTTGGATCTAGTACTTGTTGCTATGGTTGATGCCTGACCAGCTAGCATACACCTCCCCCGGCCGAGGCTACCGCCTGACGGACGGAGCCGGGCGGGCTACCCACACTACCAAGGAGAACATGCATTCAGGCGTCATGACGGACGGGTTGGTGACTTACTTGCAAACCTCGGGTCGGAGGTTGAGGTTCCATACCAGGAGGCGGAGGCAGGGGCGGCGTAGTGCGAGAGGTCGGTGTTGCAGTACTGGTAGGTGGAATGCGTCCCGAACTGCGCCATGTGCGCCATCGGGCTCATGCCGTAGGGGTTCTGCATGGCGGCGGCGAAGTCGTTGACGGAGGCCGACGCGGCGATGCCTGAGGCGGCGAGGGTGCTGCTGCTGCTGCTGCTGTTGCCGCTGGAGCCCCGCCCTGCTGCTGCTGCTGCTGCTGCCGCCGCTGCTGCTGCTGCAACGTCCACAGTCGAGGCCAGGGTGTCCAGAGGGCTTAGCAGGGAGGTCACGGAGAAGGGCTGGTTCGTCCTGGGGCTCCCACTCATGACCTAATGCCCCACCATGGCCCTTGCCACTGAGCAGCCCTCGCCTGACGCTCTTTGGCACGTCCACGCCCGTCACTGTCACGCCGCCAGGCCCCCCTCTCCTCACGCGACCCTCAACGCCACGACGGTAATAGCCGCACAACGCGAACAACCTGTTCAACAAAACTGTGCCAGTGTCAATCGTCGGTCAAGCGCGGTAAACAGTATCAACGCGACGGGCGTGTAAGCCCTCCTCAAGACCGTGAAGGAGCGCGTAGAGCAAGAGTCCCCCCTCAGGTACGTCACAAAAGAAATGATCTTGACGGAGTCTCGGTATTGTAAAAGTCAAGAGTCACCTTGGGGTCAATCGATGCCGCGACACCTGGAACGAGGGGGCGCCGCACCTCCTCATTGGCGCCGAAGATATGGATCACAGACTCGATGGCACTCTTGAGTCACCTTCAGGTCAAGAGTTACACTGGCGGCACTACGGATAAAAGTGCGTCCTCACAAGAGCCTGGCACCTGATCACTTGTGCTCTCCTTGCCCGCGGCGGAGGCAGCTTGCGGCTGCGGATGTCTTGCGGCACGTGGCTCTCCCGGTTTTTACTAGAGGGCTCGTTACATTTAATGCTGTGTGAGAACCAGCAAATGAGCTTAGATCTGGCTTCCAGTAATATGATAGCACTGGCTTGATAGCGAGTGGAGATTGGAGAGCACTCTGAGCCTTCCGACATTTTCCTAACCAAGCTCAACTTTACATCTTGCCATCTGGGGGCGGAGCGATTGGACCCGCGAGCCATTGAGCGCGCGTAATTTCCTGCGGGGGCGGAGTTTGGACCGGGTTCAACCAATGATAATGCGCGAAGCGCCGTCAAAGTCAAATCCCACCAATCAATAGCTGAGGCGGAAACACTTAATATGATTGGCTGGTCTCAAGTGCCTCCCCACTTGAGATTGGTCCATAGATTTGGAATATTTGTGAACTCACTGCGGGGTGGCTATGAGAAATAACAATGAGAGGAAAAAGAACGAATACTAAACTGAAAAGAGACTGTTTTACAGACGAAAAGAGCAGAATAGAGAGACGTTGGCCTGTGCATTAATATTACATTACAGACAGTCGACCATGTTGGGGGGCGCCAAATTAACGACCCCTTTGTTCCCCTCAACGATCTCCTGCCGCACCGCACCGCACTGTTACTTTCTTCCCGGGCGCCCGCTTCACCGTCGCCGCCAGGCCGCCGCACCGGGCCGCCTTCCTACCTTGCCAGACGTAATAACCGGGGCCGGCAGCTCCTGCAGGAGGCTCGGCAGGGGACGCTAATGACAAAGGAGGCAGCGGGGCGAGAGCGTCCACCGTTACCACCCCCCCGTAAAGGTCCTGCTGCGGGGATAAAATGCTTCCCTGGTGACCTTTTTTGGACCATTACGAGTGAATACCATGATCTTTGTCCTAGCGTTCCTATGTCCATGTCTCCGCCTCCCGGGTTGGTCCCCCCCAATCTCTCCCCAGCCTCTCTCTCCCTCCATACCCTCCCCTTCTCCTGCCCTCCCCCTTTATACCAACCCCCTTCCCCCCCTCCAACTCCTACGACATGACAGGGCCTGGCCTCCGTGGTCGTCCTCTCGGCCTCTGAATATTTCAGGTGATTATTCACCCTCACGTTGCCGTAGGTCATTATGCTGCACCGGGATAGTCATCATCTTCCGTCGCTCGCAAGGACAGGCCAACCACCACTTGTTATCACGCTAGCGATGACAACAGATGACCCAGTAGTACTCATGTTTTCCCCAAAAAGGAAAGAAAAAGTACCTGGGGAAAATCTATCACGTAATCACAAGACCCTTTTTTTCATGATACAAATTCTTCCTCTCATCGCCCTTCTTCAGCAGCGGATACTCCATGTTCCAGGCACAGCTTCCAGTGTTTATCTTGGCCCAGCTTCCCTCGCCCCTGCGACTGGAAACACGTGTGCCGCTTCTGCAGTCGAGTCCTCGCCGTCAGGAAAGACAACACAGAGACCACGACAGATAAACACGACGTCCATATAGGGGCGGCGGCCGAGCTAGCGGCGGGCCGGCCAGGACCTGCCCCCCGCGAGATGCTAATGCTACTCCTGAATAAGGCGACGACGAGGAAGTCAATAAACTTCACTTCACAAGAGTACGGTGCTTCAGCATGACGAAATATTGTCTTACTCTCCGTCACGGAGCGTTGTTGCTACATGACCCGTACGGTCGAGACTGCTGGAGCGCACTCGAAAGCTGTCATCAAAACTCATCCGTTAAAGATGATAAACGTTTTCAAACTGCCAAACACAATCGTGAAAGCCCTGATGGCAAGATTGCACGAGCCATGAGCCATCGTCTCTCCCTTTTGCTTTTCATTGTGTCCTTTTTCTCTCGTCCCTCTCCCCATCCCCTCTCACCCCCAACTCTCCTCACCCCCCTCAGCCCAACACAGACCAACACCTCCCTGACGCCGCCCTCGAGGACCACCCAGACCAGCAACCGCCTGACGGGGGCGACGAACCGCCATCAAAAGCTCACGTCGGTTCAGTCTCCAGCAGCCACACTCGGTATATCTTATCTGGTGTTTAATTACCCATCGACACTCCCACGACATCAAATCCCGCCGCCCTCCAAGCCCTCCAGGGGCAATTCTCTAAGCCTCGGGTACCCCTACAAGTTGTTGAAACACTTGCCGACTCAGGAGCACCATCGAACACCCAGAGAGGCGCTTGAGAGACCGACCGGCCCTGCTGAAGCTCTCGTCCCACGTCCCAAGAGCTTCACGGCAGGAGGAGGAGGAGGAGGAGGAGGAGTAGGAGGAGGAGGAGGAGGAAGAGCAGGAGGCAGAGGAACCGGACCAAGGAGGTGTAGTTCTCACCTGGGCTGCGACAAGACTGTGGCTGTGAGGATGTAGCCTGGGTTAATTGGAAGATGATTCACGGGCGTGGAAGTAAGTGCTCTCGCAAAGTGAGGAACAGAAGGGGCGAGAGGGGAGCGGGGAGAGAGAGACGGGCGGCGGAGGTGGTGGGAGCCATGTGAGGTGGGGAAATGGCTTGATCACGAGGAGGGGACGACGAAGGACGTTGGTGAGAAGGAAAGAACTCTCATCCGGGGACGGAGGAAACGGAGTTTACTGGAAAAGGAGAACAATTGAGCAAACCGAAGAGGAAGAATTAATGACCGCACGGGGTAGAGAGTACGTGGGGAGAGCAGTGGGTTACACGGGGAGGGGAAGGAGGGACAAAGGAGTGCACGGGGGAGGAGGAACTGAGGTGTACACACGAGGGAGAGGGTAGAAATGAGTCCACGGGCGACAGAGAGGAAATTAGTGCACGTGGGGAAGGGGAAGAGGCTAGTGCAAGGGGAGGCGGGATTTTTCCCTCACCTCAGGAGGTGAGGGAAAAGAGCTATACGCTGGGTGGAGGAGTAGAGCGGCACACGGGGCGGGGGAGCAGAACTATACACTGGGTGGAGAAGGAGGGCGCCGCAGGGGATGGTGGAGCAGAGCGGTTCAGGAGGGTGGACGAACGTCGAGGTACGTAGAAGAGATGGAAGATAGGAGGACACTGGGAGCGTACGGGAAGAGGAAGACTAGGAGACGGGAGGGGGAGGAGTAAGACAAGAGGCGTGTGAAGGAGGAATACAAGACACGGGTAGAAGAGAAAGACAGGAGACAGTGAGAAGACACAATAGCATGTAGAAAACCGAACAGAATTGAAGGGGAGCCAAAAGAAAACAGAGGTGAAATATGTGTATACACGAAAGAGGGAAAATCGGTATATAGACACAGAGGAAAGGAAATTGGTGCGTACACGGAAGAGGGGAAAATTGGTGTTATGTGATAAATGGGGAAGAAATGAGAAGAATGAGGGGATGAGGATAGGGTCAAATGGAGATCGAGGGCCAGAAGGGGTACTGGGAGGGTCCCAGGCCAGAGGAGAAAATGTGGGACGAGGTAATAAAAGCTTTTGAAGGGGACGAGCGGAATGACCTGGCCAGCTGGAGGGAATGATAGAGTAGTAGTCGAAAGGAGAGGGCGGGAAGGACTCACGTGCAGCAGGAGAGAGGGAGCGCAGAAGTAGGGAGCGACGTCGCCAGCCGACACACGTCAAGGATCAAGAGGAACTCGACACCAGCACATTTGGAAATTGGACTGTAACGTACAGTTGTAGGCAGTCAAGGGACCGGCTGTGGCTATGTGGTGACGGTGACTGTCTGACGGTTGTGGCTGTGTGGTGGATTCCGGTATGTGGTGGATGTAGTGGTATTTGTGTGGTGGATGTGGCGATGTTTCTGTGGTGGATGTGGCTGTGTTTCAGTAGTGGATGTAGCTGTCATTTAGTTAAGTCTATCCACCAGTTGTGCCTGTCTTGCAGGCTGTGAATATCTGCTGGTTTTAAGTCTTTCGGTTTAGGCTCTGTAGTTGTTACGACTAAACAGTTGTTGTGGTTATGTGGCAGCTGTGACTATGAAGTAGTTATGGTATCAGGATATCAGTATTTGTGTTGTCTGTATGATAGCTATGACGGTGTAGTGTTTGTAACTGTGGTAATTGGTGGTGTGTGTATATATATATATATATATATATATATATATATATATAATTTTTTCTTTTTTTTTTTTTTTGCTTTGTCGCTGTCTCCCGCGTTTGCGAGGTAGCGCAAGGAAACGGACGAAAGAAATGGCCCAACCCACCCCCATACACATGTATATACATACACGTCCACACACGCAAATATACATACCTACACAGCTTTCCATGGTTTACCCCAGACGCTTCACATGCCCTGATTCAATCCACTGACAGCACGTCAACCCCGGTATACCACATCGATCCAATTCACTCTATTCGTTGCCCTCCTTTCACCCTCCTGCATGTTCAGGCCCCGATCACACAAAATCTTTTTCACTCCATCTTTCCACCTCCAATTTGGTCTCCCACTTCTCCTCGTTCCCTCCACCTCCGACACATATATCCTCTTGGTCATTATTTCCTCACTCATTCTCTCCATGTGCCCAAACCATTTCAAAACACACTCTTCTGCTCTCTCAACCACGCTCTTTTTATTTCCACACATCTCTCTTACCCTTACGTTACTTACTCGATCAAACCACCTCACACCACACATTGTCCTCAAACATCTCATTTCCAGCACATCCACCCTCCTGCGCACAACTCTATCCATAGCCCACGCCTCGCAACCATACAACATTGTTGGAACCACTATTCCTTCAAACATACCCATTTTTGCTTTCCGAGATAATGTTCTCGACTTCCACACATTCTTCAAGGCTCCCAGGATTTTCGCCCCCTCCGCAACCCTATGATCCACTTCCGCTTCCATGGTTCCATCCGCTGCCAGATCCACTCCCAGATATCTAAAACACTTTACTTCCTCCAGTTTTTCTCCATTCAAACTTACCTTCCAATTGACTTGACCCTCAACCCTACTGTACCTAATAACCTTGCTCTTATTCACATTTACTCTTAACTTTCTTCTTTCACACACTTTACCAAACTCAGTCACCAGCTTCTGCAGTTTCTCACATGAATCAGCCACCAGCGCTGTATCATCAGCGAACAACAACTGACTCACTTCCCAAGCTCTCTCATCCACAACAGACTTCATACTTGCCCCTCTTTCCAAAACTCTTGCATTCAGCTCCCTAACAACCCCATCCATAAACAAATTAAACAACCATGGAGACATCACACACCCCTGCCGCAAACCTACATTCACTGAGAACCAATCACTTTCCTCTCTTCCTACACGTACACATGCCTTACATCCTCGATAAAAACTTTTCACTGCTTCTAACAACTTGCCTCCCACACCATATATTCTTAATACCTTCCACAGAGCATCTCTATCAACTCTATCATATGCCTTCTCCAGATCCATAAGTGTTACATACAAATCCATTTGCTTTTCTAAGTATTTCTCACATGAGTTCTTCAAAGCAAACACCTGATCCACACATCCTCTACGATATATACGATACAGCGCTGGTGTATGATTCGGGTGAGAAGGTGCAGAAGTTGGTGACTGAGATTGGTAAAGTTTGTGAAAGAAGAAAGCCGAGAGTAAATGAGAATAAGAGCAAGGTTATTGGGTTTGGTAGGGTTGAGGGACAAGTTAATTGGGAGGTAAGATTAAATGAAGAAAAACTGGAGGAAGTGAAGTGTTTTAGATATCTGGGAGTGGATTTAGCAGTGGGTAGAACCATGGAAGCGGAAGCGAGTCACAGAGTGGGGGAGAGAGGAAAGGTTCTGGGAGCGCTGAAGAATGTATGGAAGGCGAGAACGTTATCTCGGAGAGCAAAAATAGGTATGTTTGAAGGAATAGTAGTTCCAACAATGTTATATGGTTGTGAGGCATGGTCTATAGATAGGGTTGTGCGGAGGAGAGTGGATATGTTGGAAATGAAATGTTTGAGGACAATATGTGGTGTGAGGTGATTTGATCGAGTGAGTAATGAAAGGGTAAGAGATGTGTGGTAATAAAAAGAGTGTGGTTGAGAGAGTAGAAGAGGGTGTGTTGAAATAGTTTGGTCGCATGGAGAGAATGAGTGAGGAAAGTTTGACGAAGAGGATGTATGTGTCAGAGGTGCAGGGAACGAGGAGAAGCGGGAAACCAAATTGGAGGTGGATGGATGGACTAAAAAAGATTTTGATCGATCGGGGCCTGAACACACAGGAGGGTGAAAGGCGTGCAAGGAATGGAGTGAATTGGAATGATGTGGTATTGAACCAGGGTATGTGAAGCGTCTGGGGTAAACCATGAAAGTTTGTGGGGCCTAGATGTGAAAAGGGAGCTGTGGTTTCGGTGCATTACACATGACAGCTAGAGGGTGAGTGTGAACGAATGTGGCCTTAGTTTTCTTTTCCTAGCGCTACCTCGCGGTGTGTGTGTGTGTGTGTGTGTGTGTGTGTGTGTGCGCTATTTCATATGTGGTGGGGTGGTGACGGGAGTGGATGAAGGTAGCAAGTATTGAATATGTACAAGTGTATATATGTATATGTCTGTATATGTATGTACACATTGAAATGTATCGGTATGTATAGGTGCGTGTGTGGGCGTTTATGTATGTACATGTGTATGTGGATGGATTGGGCCATTCTTTCGTCTCTTTCCTTGCGCTATCTCACTAAAGCGGGAAACGGCTATTAAGTATAATGAATATATATATATATATATATATATATATATATATATATATATATATATATATATATATATATTATCCCTGGGGATAGGGGATTAAGAATACTTCCCACGTATTCCCTGCGTGTCGTGGAAGGCGACTAAAAGCGGAGGGAGCGGGGGGCTGGAAATCCTCCCCTCTCGTCTTTTTTTTTAATTTTCCAAAAGAAGGAACAGAGGGGGCCAGGTGAGGATATTCCAAAAAAGGCCCAGTCCTCTGTTCTTAACGCTACCTCGCTAACGCGGGAAATGGCGAATAGTTTAAAAGAAAGAAAAGAAATATATATATATATATATACATATATATATATATATACATATATATATATATATATATATACATATATATATATATATATATATATATATATATATATATATATATATATATATATATATATATATATATATTCCTATGAGTTCATGGAGAAATGAAACGCGATAAGTTCCCAAGTGCACTTTCGTGTGATAATCACATCATCAGGGGAGATACAAGAAAGAAATATAATACTCACTTAATATACAACGAAGAGACGTAGCTAGGTCGCCATTTGGTACACGAGTGTGTGTGTGATGTAAATGTACCAAAACCAGAGCCCCTTGTACACCACATCGCTCCAAATCGTTCTCTCCCATGTTGGCCTCGTACCCTTCTGCATGTTCAAGTCCCTATCATTCAAAAAACCTTTCAGTTCATCCTCCCATCTCCTTCTTGATTCCCCCTTCATCTCTTCTCCTCCTCCTCCTCATCATCATCATCCTCCTCCTCATCATCATCATCATCCTCCTCCAGCGCATTACTGGTTTTCATGCAGTTTTGAAAATGGCCGAAAGAGAGACTTTTGGATGTGAATGTACTGCTTGGGGTAATTGGTTAGATATCTGATCATCACCTTGTGGAAACAAAGGTAATTTGTGAAGGTTGTCAGAACGGAGGAAACGTTGCGAGTATGAATGAAATGGTGAAAGTAAGTGAGCTTGAAAAAAGGCTTTGTATGAAGAAAATACCAGGAGAGATTGTGTAGAATGGCAAAGGGTAAGATGAAGCTAAGGGAGTGGGGAAGGAATGGGAGGTATTTTGGGAATCTATGTTGGCATGTGCGAGAGATGCTTGTGGCACGAGTACGGTAGAAGGTGGCTAGGTTAGAAAGAGTAGTGAGTGGAGAGTTGATGATGTAAAGTTTCTAATGAAAGAAAAGAGAGGGGTATATGGGTGTCACATATAGGTAAGAAGTGCAAATGATTCGGAGATGTATAAAATAAAACAACAGAAAGTCAAGAGGAGGGTGCAAGGGTTGAAAAAGAGGGCAAATGAAATTTGGGATGACCGAGTATCAGTCAACAGGAAGAATAAGAAGACATTTAGGAAAGAGCTTGATAGTGTGCGAGAAAAAAGAGGCCTGATAGGAACATAGATGAAGTGGCCTAAATGGGAAGGTGGTAACAAGTAGTGCTCAAGTGGTGAGAAGATGGAGTGAGTATTTGGAGGACTGATGCACAATGTTTAGGTCGGGTTGGTATGCAAAGTAAGAGAATACTGGAGTGTAGTTTGGTGAAGAGACAAGAGGTGGTGAAAGCCTTACATAAGATGAAATTTGGCAAGCCAGCTGGAGTGGATGATATTGCAGGTGAATTTCTTGAATGTTGATTGATTAGCTAGAATTCTCAGTGTATGTATTGTGAGACGCCTGAGATTAGCTGAATGAATGTATATTGCCACTGTATATAGACAAGGAGTCAAAGGTGAGTGTTCATACTATGGAGGAATGCATTTGTTGTGCGTACCGGGAAAGTTGTATGAGAGATCAGTCATCGAGAAGGTGAAGGCTTATACAGAGTGTCAGATTGGGAAGAAAGAGTATGGTTTCAGAAGTGATAGAGGATGTGTGGATGAGATTTTTGCCTTAAAGAACGAGTGTGAGAAATACTTAGAGAAACAGAAGAATTTGTATGTGGTATTTATGGATTTGGAGAAAGCATATAATAGAGATGCCTTGTGGAAGGTTTAGATCATATGATGTGTAAAAGATGCTAGAAGTAGTGAGAAGGTTTTCATCACGAGTGTATGACATGTGTACGAGTGGGAAGAGAGGCGAATGATTGGTCCCAAGTGAAGGTTAGTCTGTGGCAGATATGTGCAATGTAAACATAGCTGTTTAATTTGTTTATGGAGGGGTGGTGAGGGAGATGAATGCCAAAGTCTAAGAGAGTGAGGCAAGTATGCAGTCTGTAGGGGATGGGGCGCCTGGGAAGTGAGTCAGTTGTTGTTTGCTGATGACACAGCACTGGTGGCAGATTCGTTTGAGAACTTGCAGAAGTTTGTAACTGAGTTTGGAATAGTATGTGAAAGGAGAAAGTTGAGAGTGAATGTGAACAAAAGTAAGCTTATTAGGTTTAGCAAGGACAAAGGGACCGGCTGGCTGGGGTACGAGTTTGAGTAGAGAAAATCTGAAGGAAGTGCAGTGTTTTAGATGTTTGGGAGTGGACTTGACAGGAAGTGGAACCATGGAAACGCAAGTAAGTCATAGGGTGAGTGAGGGGGCAAAGGCTCTAAGAGCATTCAAGAATGTGGAAGGAGCTGTCGTTATCTGGAAGGGCAAATATGGGTACGTTCGAAGGTTCAGTAGTCCCAACAATACTGTGTAGATGTAAGATATGGGCTATATATGATGTGCGGATGAGGGTAGATGTGCTAGAAATTTATTTTTTGAGGACAATATGTGGGTGTGATGGTTTGATCGAGTAAGTAATAAAAGGGTAATAGAAAGATTTGGTAATAAAACACTGTGGTTGGGAGAGCTGGAGAAGGGGTGCTGAAATAGTTTGGACATATGGAGCGGATGAGTGAGGAGAGATTGAGAAAGAGGATGCATGAGTCAGAAGTGGAGGAGTCAAGGAGAATGGAATCACTGGAGATGGAAGGATAGAGTGAAATATGTTCTGATTGATCGGGACCTGAACATGCAGGAAGGTGAAAAGCGTGCACGGAGTAGAGTGAACTGGAACGATGTGGTATACAGAGATCGACATGCTTGTCAGTGGACTGAACCAGGACATGTGAAACGGCCGGGGGAAGCTACGGAAAGGTCCATAGGGCCTGGTTGTAGATAGGGGGGGGGCTGTGGTTTTGGTGCATCACACATGACAGCATGAGAATGGATGTGAGCGAATGCGGACTTTCTTCGTCTGTTCTCGGCTCTGCCTCTTTCATGATTCATAGTCAGCGATGCTACACACTACACATCGGAAGCTGTGTGGTAGTAATGATTTTGTGGTGTGTGTGTGTGTGTGTGTGTGTGTGTGTGTGTGTGTGTGTGTGTGTGTGTGTGTCTATAAGATATTTTGCATGAGTGTCTGATGGTTCTGTCTGGTAAATATGTTGTCTAGTAGTTATGGCTTTATCTGTGTGACGACATTTTTTGTGTGAGGGCTGTTCATGGTGGTTAGGTTTCTGTGGTTATCTTTTTTAATAACTGTCTTTGTGATGGTTGTGTCTGTCTGTGCGTTGATCATGTCTGTAATAAGGCTGTCTGTGGTGGCCGTGTGTGTGTATGTGTGTGTGGTACTTCAGCTGTGTAACAGCCGTGTCTGTAACGCGGTTGTACCTGTGACGTGATGATGGTTGTGGTTGGACGTTGATTGTAGTTCCTATATGTTTACATTCGCTTGCCCTAAATTGCTTACATTCTCACTACAAAATCCTAACTGTTACCCACAGTTTCATGCACACGACACCAGAATTGGGTCCCAGTTCTCAGTTGTTCGGATGGGTTAGGTTAGGTTAGGTTACACTAGGTTAGGTTGGGCGAGGTCGGTTAAGGCAAGGCAAGGTTAGGTTAGGTTAGGTAATTTATGGTAGGTTTGGCTAGACTAGCCCAGGTAGAAGAAGTTAGACTAAGCTAGGTTAAGCTAAGCTAGCCCAGTTAGATGTTAGAATGGGCTAGGTTATGTTAGGATAGGTTATGTTAGGATAGGTTAGGGTGTGGATAGGTTAGACTCTGCTAGCCTGAGGTTAGTCGACGTGTTGTCAGAACGAGCATCTCCTGACGGAGGGAGGCAGGGACAAGACTGCTGCTGCCGGGACGATGCAGGGATCCTCCTGCGGTCTTCTCCCCGGAGACAAGGGTACAGCAATGTGGGTTATTGAGGAGGTCCTGTAACAAGCTTAAAGGTGACGCCCGGCTTGCACCAGCAGCCAGCCAGCCCGCCCACCAGCCAGCCACCCAGCCCACCAGCCAGCCACCCAGCCAGCCCGCCCACCACCTAGCCAGCCCGCCCACCACCCAGCCAGGTCGCCCGCCCACCAGCCAACCAGCCCGCCCACCAGCCAGCTAGCCCGCCCCGCTGCCCTCACCACCACCGCTACCACCATCAACCCCTCTACCACCTTGATTCCACCGTCACAACTACTACCACCATCATCATAATCACAACCATCGTCACCGTCAACACCATTACCCCGTCATTATAACCATAGCTGCCACCACCACTTCCAAATCAACCATCACCACAATTACCGCGACTACCACCAAATCACAACCACTATTACTGCCACTACCACCATAGCCACGACTACCACCACCAAAAACAACATATTCACAGCCAACGGCTCTGTCAACAACAGCATAACCATCACCATCATCACTATCACCACCACTACCAGCACCATCACCACTATCACAACCATCATCACCACCGCCATCATTACCGCCAAAACCGCTACCAACGCCAACCCTATCACCACCATTGCTGTAACCACCACCACCTCCATAACAACCACCATCGCTATAACCACCACGACTGTCATTACCACCATCCACACCAACAGAACCGCCACCATTACCACCGCCACCAAAACCACCATGGTGTCAACCATCACCACAACGATCATCACCATTATCCTCACCACAACAACAACAATCACCACCATCGCCCAGGGTGAGGGAAGCAGGAGCCGGAGCGGGACGGGACATTCTGAGAGGTAGACTCAAAGCCCAGAAGTACATAGATAAGAAACACTAGAGTGTAGGTGAGAGGCATGAACTCTGCTGGTTCCTGTCGTGTGTTGTAGTTTTGGTGCTGCGTCCTAGCTGCTGTGGTACAAAATCCGAGCTGCTGTGGTACAGAGTCCTTGCTCATATGGTACAGGGTCCTAGCTGGTGCGGTACAAAGTCCTAGCTAGTGCGGTACAGGACTCTTGCTGATATGTTACAGGGTCTTAGCTGGTGTGGTACATGGTCCTAGTTGACGTAATGCATAGCTCGAGCTGGTGTGCTGTAGGGTCCTATCTCATGTGGAGCCAGTCCTTAGCTGATATGGCGCCAGGCCCTATCTGCTGTGGTGCAGGGTCCTAGTTGGTGTGGCGCCAGGCCCTGGGTGATCTGGTGTAAAGTCCTGACTAATATGGCGCTAGGCTCCAGCTGGTGTGGTTTAGGGCCTTAGCTGGTATGGTGCAGGACCTTAGCTCGTGTGTTGAGGGGATCTAGCTGCTGTGTTGCAGGGCCCCTGTTGGTGTTGGACAAGTTCCTGATGTCTGTGATGACGAACTCTAGTTGATGCTGGAGAGGGTCCTACTTGATGTGGTGAAGGACTCTAGTTGGTATTGGACCGGACTCAAGCTACTGTGGTGCAAGACCCCTAGCTGGTGTGGTATAGAACCTTAGATGATGTGTTTCAGGAGTTTAACTGATGTGGTGCAGGACTCTTAACTATTGGAGTGCATAGCCCACTAGCAGATGTAGTGCAGAACCCTAGCTGATGTGGTGCAGAACCTTAGCTGATGTAGTGCATAGGCAGAACCCCAGCTGATGTAATGTACAGCCTTAACTGATGTAGTGCAGAACCCTAGCTGATGTAGTGCAGAGCCTTAGCTGGCTGTGGTTCAGGGTTCTAAATGGTGTCATGGAAGGCCATAATTGTGTTGCATGGTCAAGCTGGTGTCGTGCAGGACTTTAGCCGTTGTGGTGTAGGACCTTTCCTCATGTGATGCAGGACCTCATATGATGTGATCCAGGACCCTAGCTGGTGTAGTGAATAGCCCTACCTGATGTTGTACAGGATCGTAGCTTGTATAATGCATAGCCATAGCTGGTGTGGTCTAGGGATCTAAATGTTGTGGTACTCCCCTCGTGGGCTGAAGGGGGTCTTAATCACTGGTGTATTTGATCTACATCTGTTTAAAATAGGGTCTTGTTTGCCGGGTCATGGAGCCCCTGTTATGATATAGCATTGTAGGGCGCTATGTAGTCTAGAGTTGTATAGAGACGATAGCTATAATAGGCTTTTCCTGGTTTGGTAAAGAGACGTTCTTCATGTAACACAGAGCCCAGTGTGATTGCATTCAGGGCCCCTTGGTAATGTGGTACAGAGCCATTTGCCACTTAACTTCTTTCAGTATCCTGGGGAAGACATCGTCTGGACCAATTATCTTGTTATTATGCTTTTCGCCTAGATTTTTATGTACTTTGTGTCATTCACTATTTTTTCTAAGTCTATTATTGTTCATAATTAATCTCTTTACCGTGTTATACATCGTGTGCTTGTGGTATATTGGACGAACTTATGATGGTAAAAATTGAATCGAAATATTTGTTTAGAAGGGAAGCCATTACATCATTGTTACTTTCTAAGTTGCCTTTTCATTTGATAAAAGATCAATCATATCTTTTTTTTTTTCAGTATTTGAAGAATTCTTCAGGATCAATCTTCACGTTGAGAGACATTATTTGTTCAAAGTCTCTCTTGCTGGTTCTCATTCTTTTCCGACAATCTTTTATGTACATTTCATGGTCCTCTTTGTTGCCACTTGACTTAGATACCGTGTTAGGAGCTTCTCTCTAACATTTGATCAGATCACTAATTTCTTTTCAGTCGTCTACCCAGACGCCTCCCTTATACAGATCCTCTTCACCTCTCTAGGGACGCCGACTTTTCCTATGGGAAAGTATTGTACAGAAGTTTTTTCTCCACATCTTATCAATTGTCTGCGTCTAAGAGCTTGATCCTGCTAGCATTACCAGTGCTGTGGCGCATTCTGTTGAGGTCTGCTTACCTCCTATTAGTACATCATTATGTTTTCTTTTTTCGATGTCGAAACGACAGTTGACTGTGAATTATCAAAGAAATTAGTGACAGGTTTTATCGTCGACACTTTAAAGAAGCAGTTAAAACTACGAGGAATTTCAGAATTTCTCTTCATGTGTTTTGATCACATGTGCCTCTCCTTGCTTTACTCGTGTGACACGAGAGAACACGTAACGTTGCCCTCCACACACGATGATGGCAAGTGTCTCCAGGCGGTGTGAGTCAGTGGAAAAGTAGCACGACTGCTACGTTACTCTCATGGTGAGTCACGACACCCGAGACCCTTGGCTGCTTCATGTGTACAGAGAATGATGGAGGTAAATGTTATATGGTCTCTCCTGTGTAATATGTTATATGGTCTCTCCTGTGTAATATGTTATATGGTCTCTCCTGTGTAATATGTTATATGGTCTCTCCTATGTAATATGTTATATGGTGTCTCCTGTGTAATATGAAGTAAGAAGCGAGATACACGGGTCGTGTTTATCTTTCTGCGTCAAAAAAAAAAGAGAGAAGAAAATATCAAACGTTCTTTGAGGAAAGTAAGAAAGGAAAGAAATATAGCATGTATATCTTCTCGTGACACGTAAACAGAATCTTCATATTCGGATAACGTAAGTTTGCCCACACTCGCGGTGCGTCCACTGACGTTCCATGCCAGTTTACTACTAACGTGGGAAATATATCTTTTCCGGGTAGTTCACAGAGTATAGTGCTGAGCTCTTCTCCCGTAAATGATCTTAATGTCGTTCCAGTATTTATTTAGTCCTCGCCGTTACCCAACATGAAGGCAGGATATTTTATCATATCAAATATAGTTATGTAACCGCAGGAGTTTGTTCTCTGGCGCTCCTGCTGCCTCGATGCTGCGTCCCGTACGGGAGCAGAGAAAGCTGGGCTTCCTTGGAGTTAGGAGGTTCTTGAAGACACTGCTTTCCTCTCCGTCCGCTGATGACGTTAGAGCCTCGTCGAAAGTGAATCACTGCTCCCTCCTACTGGTGTTACTGGTTCTTTGCTTCTAGTGTTACTTTCCCCTGCATTTGTTGTTACGGTCCCCTGTTCCTGATGTTACCGGTTCCCTGCTCCTGGTATTACTGTCCCCAGTTCCTGTTGTTACTAGGTTCCCTGCTCCTGGTGTAACTAGTTCTTACTCCTCGTGTTTCTGCTCCTTGCTCTTGGTGTTACTGGTTCCCTACTCCTAGTGTTACTGCATCCTGCTCCTGATGTTACTGGTTTCATGTTCCTGGTGTTACTGGCTCTTTGTTCCTGATTCCTTGCTCCTGGTGTTACTGGCTCTTTGCTCTTGGTGTTACTGGTTCCATCTTTCAAACAGATTTACTCTAACGTAGATCCGTATTCATAGGACTGAATTTGTAATTCATACTAATTTGTACATAAACACGCCAATTCATGCTGAAAGCGGTCAGACTAATTAACATGAAGAGCAAGATGAGTGTGTGGGTTAAGGTGGAGTGAGACCCGGGTAGGTGTGGAGCGGATCAGGGGGCTTCATCAGAGTAAACAAGACGAGTGAAATACCAGCCTGACATTAGGAACAAGAGGATCAATGGTGACTTTCTGAGGAAAGTACTGGTCTCCTGAAAAGCATAGGGTCATGTTACTGATATGATGTTGGTAGAGGAAAAGAAATATGAAGATCTATCTTTTAGATTTAGAACATCCTGAAGTGCGACACGATCGTAGGATTTCATCAGGAGGATCCAGATACAAGAATTTAATCTTAAACAGCAAGATACACTCGTATGCAATGCCACGTAAGAAGGATGGAGAAAAACAATAGATTATGATTCCTCACCATTTCTTTCCGAGGTCTTCACGTAAGTCAATGATATGATGTCCTTTTCGTTGCTCTCCGTGTGTAACGGTGATGATCTGTAACATCAGGTTGTAACAGGATTTCATTTTGTTGAGGAACTCCATATCTAAGCGAAGTCAGAACATCTGAGCTTCACATGTTAGGGCCACCAGAGGTTAAACCCCTGAGAAGCCATGAGACATGTTGATGGTGATGACTTGTCTTGGAAAACTAACAGGTTTATGCAGACCATCAGACCCTGTGCCTCACGAGGGCTGAAGACACGCAAAGTATTCCTTCTATCTTCCAGCTGGCATAAACCTCTACCAAGAACAGAACACCTGTTGTATGCATCCACCTGTGAGTGTAAGCTGCTAGAAATGAACCTGGAAGGACGTACTGGAAGCGAGCACAAGAGACGAACTTAGATGTCTCAAGCCATCGTGATGCTTAACTAGTGACGTGTGATACATTAGATGACGCTAGCAATAGTGGGGTTCTTTTATTATTTGTCTTGGCGGGACTACCATAGTATGTAGATATATAGGAATGTATGCAGATGCACACACACACACACACACACACACATATATATATATATATATATATATATATATATATATATATATATATATATATATATATATATATATATATATATCCCTGGGGATAGGGGATTAAGAATACTTCCCACGTATTCCCTGCGTGTCGTAGAAAGCGACTAAAAGGGGATGGAGCGGGTGGCTGGAAATCTCCCCTCTCGTTTTTTTTTTAATTTTCCAAAAGAAGGAACAGAGGGGGCCAGGTGAGGATATTCCAAAAAAGGCCCAGTCCTCTGTTCTTAACGCTACCTCGCTAACGCGGGAAATGGCAAATAGTTTAAAAGAAAGATATATATATATATATATATATATATATATATATATATATATATATATATATGTATATATATATATTGCCCTCCAACTGCAAGGACTCGAACCTAGGACCTTTGTATGGTACTTGGAAACTCTAACGTCTCGGCTATGGTGACCAGTCGAAGGTTTGATCGCAGACTAAGCTGGGAGTTGTCATACTGGGTTTATCCAAAGCTTGATAGAGATCGGTAGTGTGTTTCATGACAGACTACGGAGGTTCTGTAGCTCAGTATGTAGGAGATTCCTTAGACCGAGTGACGCGTCGCCCAGGCTGTGAGGTGATCATAGGTCATGATGAAATATGAAATGAATTTGTAATTCATGCCGGCCGGTCGTCATGTGATCAGTGGGTTCCCGGGAGCCTCTCGTGGATCCCCAGGGTTCGAGACCCTTGTGGAAACAGGGAGAGCCCTGGGGGCCCGGTAGGTACCCCTAAAAATGAATATTTGCAAGTGATATCCTGCGTGCTGTGTGCAGATCTAGTATAAATAAATCCCCTTGATTCACTTTCATATAGAATTAGGCGTTCATGGGCTTTCCATAAATTTGTAACTAGTATCAGGAGGATTTAGACGATAGATCAGGAGAGGAGCGATGAGTTCTCCTCCATCGCCGGGAGACCCCGAGCTCCTGCAGGGTATACGGGTCACCGGGGCTGCTAGCACGTTATGTTATTGTCACTGTCGCTGGCACTGCTGGTATCTGGTGGTCATGAAACAGAGCAACCTATCAGAGCAAACACTGTAACCTTTGTAAGACATGGTCGTGTTGACGTATGTCTGCTTATGTAGTCTCGGAGGCAAAAACTAAATCTTTTTAAATTCTCAGAAACGGATTGATCCTACTCACCACATGCAGCATGATGGTACGACTCTTCAGACGGTACGACTCGCAGACCACGACGGTACGACACTTGTATATGATAGCTAAGCCTTATGGGTCATGTCAGAGGTTGTACTATCATAACCAAAGGTCGTACTACCACTCTCAACACACTAACACGATCTAACGAACTCTAACCTCACCTAACCTAACCTAAGGTAGAATAAGTACTAAGGATTTGGTAAAAATATCCTGGGGTAATTTTTAGGATGATTGGTTATCAAACCTTCTTTCCCCAGTGGTGTTGACAAATCCTGTAGTCACTTCCTGGAAATTGCCAACATTTGTAAAGATGATTTTTAATCTTGAAAACTATTTTTTTCTCCGGTTGGTAAATAAGCCATTCATACACATGGTCGAGATAACTCGACCGTCGGTGGCCGCGCCATTCTGAACACCGACGACTTTTCTCGTCCTATTGCTGGATTACCACTTATTACACACGCTGAAATACTTGCTCTGGGAACATCAGGCAACTGAGATGAGAAGGTGGTAATCATATGAGAAGTTTGCTTACCCCGGGTACGGCCATACCCGAATGAGATGGCAAACAGAAAGGGTGTCAGCATTCACGGTTTTCTTCATACGTTATTCATATATATATCTCACCATACCTCGCCTTTCTCCCCCACGACACCCATCTGTTAACTATGGGGCTCCCATAGCGCTTTGGTGAAACCACAGGTCAAGGAGTGAGGCGATGCTGCGTGCCTCTCTATGTGATGTGAGTGCACGTCAGTTTAGAGATAAGTGTTTCGTGTCTTCATTATGGAAGTTTTCTTGGACACGAGGGGTCGTATGATATGTTGCATTGGTGTTTGTAATGTTGTAGAGATGAATGGTGTCAAGAGTGCTGAGGAGAAAGTGTAGCTCGTGTATGTCTTGGGAAAGTGGTTTTAGATGGGTGTATGTATGTTGGGGTGGTGTTTTAGACTGTTTTAGGAATTGCGGTTATTCTGGTGTGTATATGTTTTTTTTGAGGATGGGGGTGACCTGTATGTACATGTTGTCAAAGTGTAAAGTGGGAATAAATTCATTTCTACTTGAGGGATGGTGGTTAATTATGGCGTGGTTTGGATGTGAATGGTCTTGTGCTGCTGCAAAGAATTAAGTACCAAACATACTGAGACGGGAGCGTCTTGGGAGAATCTTTGTTACGTTGTTTAGGTGCGCAGTCTTCATGGTTGGTACGTATCCAGTGCTCTGAGTGCTTTTTTGTGCACTTTGCAGTTTCCTTGTATTTACTTTTGACCAGGTAGGATGGCCAAGCCGGTGAGGCGTAGTTTAGAGTGGAGCGAACGATTTTATTGTAGAGAATAACAAGAGATTCCTTTTCATGTCCAAATCTAGTGTTCCGAGGGTATCTAGTCTGTTGCTTTTGAGTTGTTGTTTGAGGTAATGAGAATAAATTACATGTGCGTGTCTTATGTGATGTCCAAAAGTTGGAGTTCTGTTTAGTGGCATCACCTGCCCATTCAAAGCGATTGTGATTAAAGGATGAAGCTTCGATTCATGACCGTCTAGGGTTAAGAGGGTAACTGAAGACTTCCTTGGTGATCCAGGCGGGCAGCGCACCTCTGGACCGCCAATGGAACGAAACCTGCCGCTCTCTGAAACTGCTGTCTACAGCTCCAGTGGCACTACAGACCCCACAGTGAGTGGGTAGGGGACTGGAGCTGTAGACAGTAGTGAGATCTTCAAGCATTTGTTAAAGCTGATGACCGTACATATATAGAGCATCAAATGTAATCATTTCAAATTCAGTACATGAATTATCTTAAGTAATTCACCATTAAGACCTTATTGTTTCGCCTGTGTCCTAAGAAGGAGCAAGCAGCTTGCCCCTACACCTGCCATGAACGTGTTTGGTGATGACTGGGTTTAAAGGTCGTGTCGCAGGCATCTACCTGTCGACCTTGTGAGAGATCGTGGAGCCACCTGGCGAGGGAAGGGACCAGTTGTCTTGTGTTCATCTAAGGGTATACACTCTCACATACAGCTGGTACTACTCTCCATACTCTCACAGGCAGCTGGTGCTACCATCCTCTACCACAGGCATTTGATAGTACCCTCCACATTCTCATAGGCAGCTGGTGCTTTTCTCTACGCTCTAACAGGCAGTTGGTGCTATCCTCCACAATTCTCACTTCACCCATCCGGTTACACGTTAACAACAGGTCTGATGTGTTATATGCAGACTTTCAAAAAGCTTTGGTAAAGCACCAAACAAAAAGGCTGTCACATGAAACAAATTTGATATAATACAACTCCTTTTTACCAAAGCATCTGACAGGGATATCTAAATCAGAACCTGTTTTACTTTCATACTTTCTTATAATACCCTCATGAAGGTATTCTCTTTATGGTGTTCCTCTGTAGCTATATTCATGCCGGATGATATACTGGAGGGAGTGGTGAGGAGGGGGATATGAAGGCTTCTGCTTTACCCTCTTATGTCTAAAAGATTAGGAGCTTCGGATGTCATTACTGTCCTCCAGGAGACAACCTCTCCATGCGCCATCGGGTCTCCTGGTATCTATAGTTCCCCAGTATATTCTCATGTATTGATACCTTACACTTCTTACCTCACTCCTTACATATCTTTCCTACTCCCTCCATCCTCCCATCTTCACTTGTCTCATCTCCGCCTCATCTACGCTCCACCCTTCCCTTTCTTTCTCCTTCCTCTTTCCTTCCAATTACATCGCCCTTGCCCTCCTATTTCCTTCCTCCCTGCCCTACCCGCATTCTTTCCCTCCTGACTCCTTCATTCTTCCCTCAACACCCGCTCCCTCCACCCCAGCTCCCTCCTGCTACTATTAATACCTGATGACTTTAACCCTGAGGCTCCTGTAGTGAGTGGGACAGCTTCTTCCTAGCCACGGGTCGCCCGAGCTACCCTCTCTCTCTCTCTCTCTCTCTCTCTCTCTCTCTCTCTCTCTCTCTCTCTCTCTCTCTCTCTCTCTCTCTCTCTCTCTCTCTCTCTCTCTCTCTCTCTCTCTCAGTGGCTGTCAGATTTCACTCCTTTTGTCTAGGTTGCTGTGTTTTCTACCTACCTCACCAACACGTGGATTGATCCTGACATTCACAAACTCTCCCACAAACTCACGATTTCACCCATAGTGTCACTTACTCATTCGCTGCTCATCCACATAATATTGATATACAAATTCGCAGGTCTCTGACATATTCACAGCTCCTCACAAACTCATAACTAATCCTCAAACTCACAGCTTATACACTCACACTAACTCACAGCTCATCGAGAAACTCACAGCTCGCTCACATACCAAGAAAATATACGTTAAGTATGATCGTATTAAACGCTTATAATATGTCACAGATTTTGATCAGTTTACATGTAAACCAATGGATATACATTGCATCCCCGCGCCACAGACCGACCCATGACCTACTCTTGTCAGCCCAAGAACGCTTCCCACATAACCACGGCAGCTCCTCTCGCTACTTCCAAGAACAGTGATCACCCGACAGAAACCAGATCGAGGAGAAAGAAAGGAAGTTGATGGCCACAGAATCATTTCCCCTGTGTCTGATTTGATTTTGAAGTAGATGTTATAGCTTTTGAGTGACGTTGTTCCATAAGCCTGGGAGAAGCATGACTCCAAAGGTGATATTTGAATGACGATTCAGAGATCTGCTGGGATGTTTGACCTGTGGGTGGAGACCCTAGGTGTGGGTCATCACTGACATCAACATCATCAGTGGTGGTGAAAAAGTAAATAAAGGAATGTTAAGAGAACAATTATCATTACTATCATCATAATGACAGTGATGAAAATACTGTTGCTATTGCTACTACTATTACTATCTCTGTTGCTGCTACTACTATTACTGCTGCTGCTGCTGCTACTACTACTACTACTACTACTACTACTACTACTGGGAGTATAAAGGTAAAGAAGATGAAAGGAGGACGAGGTGAGAAGAAAATACGAGAATAAGGGGAGGACGTCTTGCCCAATACACACTACATATAGCAACGAGTGCCTTCCAAAACGCCCTCGTACGCGACAAACACTACACCCGGAACGACCTGACATAGATTGGAACGGACGATGGACGACATCAAGCCTGCAACACGCAGCCAGAGGCCCCAGGCATGTGTTGGACTTCGTGTTCATCACCCACTGTGTGAGCTCATATGTAGTCTACACTAGAAGAGGATTTCAACACAGGTCTTGAAGCCTATATGGGACACCCAGATGGCTTTACATCTGCCCTACAAGTACCAGCATCCTTTAGTACGCTATGGTCCTGAGGCCTGCCAGCAACACCTATGGTCCTGGGGCTTACAAGAAACGCCTAAGGTCCTGAGACCTACAAGCAGCACCTATGGTCCTGAGGCCTACAAGAAATACCTATGGTCTTGAGGCCTACAAGCAACACCTATGGTCTTGAGGCCTACAAGCAACACCTATGGTCTTGAGGCCTACAAGCAACACCTATGGTCTTGAGGCCTACAAGCAACACCTATGGTCTTGAGGCCTACAAGCAACACCTATGGTCTTGAGGCCTACAAGCAACACCTATGGTCTTGAGGCCTACAAGCAACACCTATGGTCTTGAGGCCTACAAGCAACACCTATGGTCTTGAGGCCTACAAGCAACACCTACGGTCTTGAGGCCTACAAGCAACACCTATGGTCTTGAGGCCTACAAGCAACACCTATGGTCTTGAGGCCTACAAGCAACACCTATGGTCTTGAGGCCTACAAGCAACACCTATGGTCCTGAGATCTACGTGCGACACTGTCTTGCTCCTGGTCTACAGCAGCAGCAGAAGTCTCCTCCAGTAAAGGCGGTGGAAGAGGGCCAGCCATCAGCACCTACAACGGCCACATGTCATCATGGCTCACATCGCGGACGAGGCAAGGATTCATCTCACTCCCACTGGTGTTATTTGCCTCTACTTGTTTATTCTGACTCTCCATACGAGGGTCTATTTACATATAATTCGCTGGTCAATTTAAAACACTAAATTGATGTTGGGAACGCAAAACTGTGATGGAGTGACTCACCCCTAATGCTGTGTTGACATTGTATATTGCTCCGCCCTGTGCCGTGTTCCCTGCTGCTGCTGATGGTGGCGGCTGCTGCTGCTGATGGTGGCGGTGCTGCTGCTGATGGTGGCGGTGCTGCTGCTGATGGTGGCGGTGCTGCTGCTGATGGTGGCGGTGGCGGTGCTGCTGCTGATGGTGGCGGTGCTGCTGCTGATGGTGGCGGTGCTGCTGCTGATGGTGGCGGTGCTGCTGCTGCTGATGGCGGTGCTGCTGCTGATGGTGGCGGTGCTGCTGCTGATGTTGGTGCTGCTGCTGATGGTGGTGGTGCTGCTGCTGATGGTGGCGGTGCTGCTGCTGATGTTGGTGGTGCTGCTGCTGATGGTGGCGGTGCTGCTGATGGTGGTGGCGGTGCTGCTGCTGATGGTGGTGGTGCTGCTGCTGATGGTGGCGGTGCGCTGCTGATGGTGGCGGTGCTGCTGCTGCTGATGCGTGGCTGCTGATGGTGGCGGTGCTGTGCTGATGTGTGGTGCTGCTGCTGATGGTGGTGGTGCTGCTGCTGATGGTGTGGTGTGCTGCTGATGTGCGGTGCTGCTGCTGATGTGGTGCTGCTGCTGATGGTGGTGGTGCTGCTGCTGATGGTGGCGGTGCTGCTGCTGATGGTGGCGGTGCTGCTGCTGATGGTGGCGGTGCTGCTGCTGCTGATGGTGGCGGTGCTGCTGCTGCTGATGGTGGCGGTGCTGCCGCTGATGGTGGCGGTGCTGCTGCTGATGGTGGCGGTGCTGCTGCTGATGGTGGCGGTGCTGCTGCTGATGGTGGCGGTGCTGCTGCTGATGGTGGCGGTGCTGCTGCTGATGGTGGCGGTGCTGCTGCTGATGGTGGCGGTGCTGCTGATGGTGGCGGTGCTGCTGCTGATGGTGGTGGCGGTGCTGCTGCTGATGGTGGTGGTGCTGCTGCTGATGGTGATGGTGCTGCTGCTGATGGTGGCGGTGCTGCTGCTGATGGTGGTGGTGCTGCTGATGGTGGCGGTGCTGCTGCTGATGGTGGTGGCGGTGCTGCTGCTGATGGTGGTGGTGCTGCTGATGGTGGTGGTGTTGCTAATGGTGGCGGGGCTGTTAGTGTTGATGTTGGAGCTGACTGGTGGCGTTGCTGACGGTGGTGTTTTTGTTGGAGCTACTGGTTGATGGTGGTGCAGATGTTGGTGTTGATGATAATGATGGTTGGTGGTGGTGACGGTGCTCTTAGTCATGGTAGTAGTGTTCGTGAAGATGGTAACACTGATGGTAAGGGTACTAGTAATGTTGCTTCTAATGGTGCTGGTGTTGGCGCTGATGATGTTGGTGTTGGAGCTGTTGATTTTGGTAGTGGTGGTGCTGATGTTGGTGGTGGAGCAGCTGATGTTGGTGGTGGAGCAGTTGCTGATGGTGATGTGTGTGCGCATGGGTTGAGGGAAGAGAGGTAAAGCAAGATGGAATGAAAATACAGTAAAGTTGTTGAAGTGAAAGGAGTTTGGAAGAAGTTACTTCTGCCAGAAAATACTAATAAATAGAGTAGCATACAAAGCCGAGTAGAGGCGCTGACTGGGCGATATATATATATATATATATATATATATATATATATATATATATATATATATATATATATATATATATATATAACTGTTTGAAGGAATAGTGGTTCCAACAATGTTGTATGGTTGCGAGGCGTGGGCTATGGATAGAGTTGTGCGCAGGAGGATGGATGTGCTGGAAATGAGATGTTTGAGGACAATATGTAGTGTGAGGTGGTTTGATCGAGTAAGTAATGTAAGGGTGAGAGAGATGTGTGGAAATAAAAAGAGTGTGGTTGAGAGAGCAGAAGAGGGTGTTTTGAAATGGTTTGGTCACATGGAGAGAATGAGTGGGGAAAAATTGACCAAGAGGATATATGTGTCAGAGGTGGAGGGAACGAGGAGAAGTTGGAGACCAAATTGGAGGTGGAAAGATGGAGTGAAAAAGATTTTAAGTGATCGGGGCCTGAACATGCAGGAGGGTGAAAGGCGTGCAAGGAATAGAGTGAATTGGAACGATGTGGTATACCGGGGTCGACGTGCTGTCAATGGATTGAACCAGGGCATGTGAATCGTCTGGGGTAAACCATGCAAAGTGTGTGGGGCCTGGATGTGGAAAGGGAGCTGTGGTTTCGGTGCATTATTACATGACAGCTAGAGACTGAGTGTGAACGAATGGGGCCTTTGGTGTTTTTCCTAGCGCTACCTCACACACATGAGGGGGGAGGGGGTTGTTATTCCATGTGTGGCGAGGTGGCGATGGGAACAAATAAAGGCAAACGGTATGAATTATGTACATGTGTATATATGTATATGTCTGTGTGTGTAATATATATGTGTACATTGAGATGTATAGGTATGTATATTGTGCGTGTGTGGACATGTATGTATATACATGTGTATGTGGGCGGGTTGGGCCATTCTTTCTTCTGTTTCCTTGCGTTACCTCGCTAACGCGGGAGACAGCGATAAAGCAAAATAAATAAATATATATATATATATATATATATATATATATAGAGAGAGAGAGAGAGAGAGAGAGAGAGAGAGAGAGAGAGAGAGAGAGAGAGAGACAGACAGACAGACAGACAGACAGACACACAGATAATCAAGGAAAACAAACAAGGATCAGCAAGCAAGTGAGAGCAATAGGTATATAGGAAAGGAAGACATTACAAAGGAGGAAGTAAGTAGGATCAACAAAGCTCTTAAAGAATGGAAACGCCCATCGTATAGACGAGATGATAAGCACGATGGCGAAGAACTGAGGTGAAAATGCTGTGGAGTGGATCTGGAAAGCGTGTATGGAAGCATGGAAAAGTGTCCAGGTGCCTGATGACTGACTGGACGAGGGCAGTCACTGTTCCAGTGCACACAGGAGAGGGGAGCAGAGGGCAATATAGAGGGGAGCAGAGGGGAGTGTAAGAATCATAAAAAAAAAGTCTCTTTAGCATAGATGGTAAGGTGTATGGCGGGATAATGATTCATCTTGCTAAAAGGACTAATGAACCTGTTGTTGGTGAAGGACAAGGTGGGGTTTATAAAGGGAAGAGAGGCTTTGAAGACCAGATTTTTGCACTTAGGTTTAAGTTGTAGTGAAATTCCTATAATCATTGATGGATTTGAGGAAAGGCATATGTGATTAGAAAAGCACTCTGGGAGCCTTGACACCATATGGTGTGCTGGGAAAGCTTCTGGATGCTGGTGAGTTTTTATGATTGAGGTAATGCACGTGTGGGAACAGTGTTATGCATATCTGGGAGTGCACCAAGGCTGCATAATGTCACTATGGTAATCTAATATATTTGTGGATGGGAGGTCGTATGAGATGAGGATGAAATGGATGGCTATTGTGTGATGACCACGGAGAAGACACCGAATGGAAGCTTTCACAGTTGCTGCATGCAGATGATGCTGTGTTAGTTGTTAGATCAGTGGAAGAGCTGGATGGAATGGAAGGCCATTTTGATGATGCATGCAGGAGGAGGATGCTGAGAGTGAATATGAACTCAAGAAAGACGCTAGTCTTTGGAAAAGACTGAGGACCAGAGTCTAAGAGCAACTTGCGTCATGAATGAGATCTTTTTAGTATAGTATGTTCATGTACACGTATAGCAGATGATAGGTTAGTCAGGAGGATTATATAGTGGTACACTATAAGTTACAATAAGGAGAGGTAAACTGTGGCAGAGAATGGATAGAACCAGTAAAAGAACTGAAGAGGGCAATGTATGTTTTACATAGAGATGTTAGGGAAATGGTTAATGTACAATCGAAGCATTTTGTGTGTAGAGGTGATACGAATGGAGACGATATTGGTCACACTTTAGAAGTCAACTTAAGAGTACAAAGTGAAAAAGTAAGAATCACTTTATATGTGTGGAAGTCCATGATTCACTATAACACACTGAGCTTGGGTTAAGCGGGTATGTGAGTGATGTTCTGTGGCTGTATGTGTGCCTGAGCCATCCTATCGAACTAGGAATGGAGTTTATCGACAGATAGATATATGGATCGTTGGAGCTTCTCATGTTGTAAGTAATGTTGGCGCTTCTCTTGCTACTTCTGTAGCAGACGCTGCTGTTGCTGAATCTTAGGCTGTTGTGTCTCTTTAACACTGCCTAAGCTTCTGTTGTCGTTTCTGTTCCTGCTGTTACTGGGTAATGGTGCTGTGGTTGTCACTGCTACTGTCGTTAAACATTGGTGCTGACTCTCCTGATGCTACTTACTATACCACGGCAGTGCTACTGTGAGTATTAGATACGTCAGTGTTCCTGGTGCTGCTGCAGCCTCTGGTTCTGCTCTTGCCCCGGTCATTATCCACTCCTGTTGAGGAACCATCTTCACTTTACTCTTCAGTAGATCTCGTTTTCCACAACGCTCCAGGTTCTGCTTCATCCTCATCGTGACATCTTCGTCTCCATCGGTATTTTCAAAACTCTTATAATTTCTATAAATCTTTCGTCTTTTTCATTTTTGCCTCACGTGTCTTGCTCCGTCGCCACGCGAGAGCTTAATCTCGCCGACGGCTTGATCCTCTTACCAAAGCCTTCGACTAAGGTGCAGAAGAAACTAAAAGCCAAAGCTTGAAAATCTTTTCGACTGGAGAGGAACTTGCTGGGATCTTCAGATCACCTTTTTCGTAGTTTTCCTTTTCCTTGTGTAACTGCTTCATTCACCTGGAGAGCATCAACTAAACTGTGTTGTCTGACGGAGGGATACTACAGGAGCTACCTGCCCAGTGTAACAAGAAAGACGGCTTTCCTGAGTATGGAACCAGTACTCCTCCAGACAGTTGTGTGGGAACTTTATTGTTGGAGGTACTGGAAACGAGACACTATTCTATGTCTGACTGAGGAAGAGGAGGGGAAGGGGGAACGTTCGAAGAAGAACCTTGGTCTTTAACAGGTACAGAGATGGACGCACTCAACAGTCGCCACCCCAGAATCAGGACTTGTTCATCTGTGCAGTCAATGCCTGTGCCGTGGAAAGAGTGGAAGGAAGATGAGTACGAGCATCAGGAGAGGGAGGATGAGGAGGAGGAGATGGTGGCAGTAGCACGGAGCCACCAGGAGCCAACAGATAGCGAGAATAGCGGAGTCGCGGGGGAAGAAGGTCACACTCAGCTGCGGGAGCAGGGGTCGTGTTGGGCACTGGAAACCAACCAAAACCGGGGGCTGCGACGGCACAAGGCAGCAAATAGCGTTGGCACGGGACAGTAAATGAGGGAGGTAAGGGTTTAAAAGGGCAACAGATAGTGGAGGCGGTGTTGGCGGCACGGGGCAGCAGAGAGACGGGGTTGGCGGCACGGGCCAGCAGATAGCGGGGGCGCCAATGAAGGTGTAGTGCACTAGCGAGCCACGAGTGTCATTCAGACGTTGACATTATGTGTTGAAAGCCCTCAGGGCGGCGCCTCTCGCCCCGCCGCCAGCCAAGAGGTAATCATGTGGCAGTCCAAACACACTTGCCACAGGAAGATGTGATAAATCGCCAAGACTTCTCGAGGGGCGTGGAGCACCACTGGAGCACCCTCCGCCCTCCCGAGTGTCCGCTCCCTCCCGTCCCTCCCTCCCACACCCTCCGCCCTCCCGAGTGTCCGCTCCCTACCCTCCCTCCCTCCTACACCCTCCTACCTCTCTACTGCCACCTACCATGCCTACACACACCTTTACAGCGTGTATATATATATATATATATATATATATATATATATATATATATATATATATATATATATATATATATATGTTTATATTTCGTTACAATATTTCTATGTACATTCACTCTCCACTTCATCCTGTCACACATTCTTCCAAACTTATGTACCGACTTCTACAGTTTTCTCACTCGAGTCTGCCACCAGATACATTTCGTCTACAAACAAAAGGTACCACTTCCCAGGCCCACCAACTGATTGCAACCCCTCTCCCATTTTCCAAATGGCCCGCATTTCCCTCCCTCACCATCCCATTCATGAACAGAGTAAACAGTCATGGCAACATCATGCATCCTTCACTCAGACCCACCTTCACCTGGAACCTCATACCTTCTCCGCTTCCTATTCCCACACACGCCGTGCTCTTGTGATAAGAATTCCTCACTGATTCTAGTAGTACCCCATCCCTACACACACACACACACACACACACACACACACACACACACACACACACACACACTTATCAGGTAGCGTTAAGAACAGAGGACTGAGCCTTTGAGGGAATGTCATCACTTGGCCTCCTTCTCTGTTCCTCTTTTGGAAAATTAAAAAACGAGAGGGAAGGATTTCCAGCCCCCGCTCCCTCCCCTTTTAGTCGCCTTCTATGATACGCAGGGAATACATGGGAAGTATTCTTTCTCCACTATCCCCAGGGATAAAATATATATATATATATATATATATATATATATATATATATATATATATATATATATATATATATATATATATATATTTGTAGCACCTTCCACAAAGTATTTCTATCAACCCTCTCATACGATTTCTCCAGATCTATGAATGCCACAGACAAATGATTTTCTTTAGGTGAAAGAAAAGAGAGGTATATGGGTGTTCCTGTGTAAGAAAGAAGTGCAAGGGATGTGGTTACGTAAAAGGGACTGTGGATGGCGAGAGATGGGTGATTATGGGTGCTTATGCACCTGGCCATGAGAAGAAAGACCATGAGAGGCAGGTGTTTTTGGACAGCTGCGTAAGTGTGTCAGCAGTTTTGATGCAAGAGACCGGGTATTTGTGATGGGTGATTTGAATGAGAAGATGAGTAATGTGGCAGTCGTGAGTATAATTGGGAGCACGAGACAGTCAGTACTGTAACTGAAAAGGTGAACAGCTGGCGGAGTTGTGTGCTGAAAAAGGACTGGTGATTAGGAATACCTGGCTTCAAAAAGGGACTTATTTAACTATATGCATGCGAGTAGGAAAGATGGTCAGCCGGTATACTTGCATTGCATATCTATTGATAGGCGTGTAAAAAAAGATACTTTTGGATGTAAACGCTCTAGAGGGGCAGCTGGTGGGATATCTGATCACTGTCTTGTAAAGACGAAGGTGAAGATTTGTCGAGGTTTTAGACAAAAAGGAAACAATATCGATGAGATGAGTGGAAAACGTATGTGACCTTGGAAAAGAGACCTGTGTGAAGAAACACCAGGAGAGACTGAGTGTATAATGGGAAAAGCAGAGAGTAAATGAAGTGAGGGGAGTGAGTGAGTGAGGAAAGGGAGGTGTGTAGGGAAGCAGTGATGGCATATGCGAGAGATGTATGTGGCATGCGGAAGGCGGAAGAAGGGTGGTGAGTGGCGAAATGAAGAAGCACAGTTGTCATTGAAAGAGAAAAGAGAGGTGTTTTGGTGGTTCTTACAGGGAAGGAGTGCAAATGACTGGGGGACATATATGAGAAAGCGGCAGGAGGTCAAGGCAAGATTCTGAAGGAGTTGAAAAAGAACGGAAATGAGAGTTTGGGTAGCAAGTATCGGTAAACTTGAAGAATAAAATGTTTTGGAAGGAGCTTGATAATATGCGAAAAACACGAGAAAAAAATAGGAACATCGGTGTAGAGGGCAAATGGGAAAGTGGTAACAGGTAGTGATGAAGGGAAGTGGAGACGGAGTGAGTATTTTAAAGGACTGTTGAATAGAGTGGCAGATGAAGGGTGTTTGGGTGGGAGTGGTATGAGAAGTGAGAGTCATTGAGAGTGATTTGGTGAAGAGAGACGAGGTGGTGAAAGCTTTAAGAAGGATAAAATGTGGCAAGGAGGCTGGAGGGAATAGTATTACTGTTGAATCAAAAGAGAAAGACTAAGATTGTGTTGTTGATTGGCGAGTTAGGATTTTCACTGTATGTATGGATCATGGTGAGGTGCCTGAGGATTGGCGGAATGCATTTATGGTGCCATTGTATAAAAGCAAAGGGAATAAAGGTGAATCCTGAAACTGCAGATGTATAGGTTTGTTGGGTGTAACTAGTACGTTGCACGAGAGGGTAGTGAATGAAAGATTGAAAGCATATACGGAACATCAGATTAGGGAAGAACAGTGTGGTTTCTAAAGTGGTAGAGGATGTGAAGATCAGGTGTTTGCTTTGAAGAATGTTTGAAAGAACTGCTTAGAAAAACAGAAGGATGTGTGCTCGGCATTTATGGATCTGGTAAAAGCATATGATAAGGTTGATAGAGATGCCTTGTAGAAGGTCTCAAAAATATACGGTTTGGGAGGAAAGCTGCTAGAAGCAGGGAGAAAATTTTATCAAGACACCTATACGAATAGGAAGAGAGGCGAGTGATTGGTTCCAAATGAAGGTTGCTCTGCAACAAGGGATGTGTGATGTCACCATGATTGTTAAAAATGTTTATAGGTGGGTTGGTGAGGGAGGTAAGTGAGAGAATCTTGGAAAGATAGCGAGTATGCAGTCTGTGGAGTATGAGAAGGACTTGGAAGTGAATCAGTCGTTGTTTGTTGATAATACAGCACTAGTGGCACTCAAGTGTGAAACTTTAGAAGTTAGTGACTGAGTTTGGAAGGGTGTGTGAAAGGAGAAAGTTAAGAGTAAATATGAATTAAAGCAAGATTATTAGGTTCAGTAGAGTTGAGGAAGCAAGTTAGGTGTGGTGTGAGTTTAAATGGGGAAAAATTGGAGGAACTGAAGTGTTTTAGATACCTGAGAGGGAACATGGCAGCGAGTGGAATCGAAATTCAATCATAGAGTGGGTGAGGGGGCGAAGGCTCTGGGGGCACTGAAGAACGTGTGGAAAGAGAGAACGTTGTCTGGGAGGGCAAAATTGGGGAAGTTTGAAGATGTAGCAATTCCAACAATATCAAATTGTTGCGAGGCATGTACTAGCTATAGATAAGACTGTGCAGAAGAGAGTGGGTGTGTAGGACATGAAATGTTTGAGGACAATATGTGGTGTGAGGTGATTCGATCGAGTAAGTACGGAAATGGTAAGAGATGTGTGATGATAAAGAGTGTGATTAAGAAAGCTGAAGAGGGTTTGCTAGAATGGTTTGGACATATGGAGAGAATGAGGGAGGAAAGGTTGACAAAGAAAATGTGTCAGAAGTGGGGGGGATCAAGGAGGAAGGGGAGACCAAATTGAAGATGGAAGGATGCAGTGAAAAAGATTTTGAGTGATCGAGGCTTGAACGTGCAGAAGGGTGAAAGGCGTGCACTGGATAAGAGTGAATTGGAACGATGTAATGTACAGGGGTCGACGTGCTGCCAATGGGTTGCACCAAGGGTATGTGAAGCGTCTGGGATAAACCATGGAAAGGTCTGTGAGGCCTGGTTGTGGAGAGGGGGCTGTAGTTTTAATACATTACACATGACAGCTTGAGAATGGATGTGGTCTTTCTTAGTCTGTTCTTGGCGCTAACGCGGGAAACGGCGATCATGTATGAAAAAGATGTATGTGTGTGTGTGTGTGTGTGTGTGTGTGTTGTCGGTCGAAATTTTACCTTGTACTTGGAGGTGTCACCTTGATTAAAAAAAAACTGCAGTATTGTCGAGCAACACACACACACACACACACACACACACACACACACACACACACACACACACACCTCCTCATCCTCTTACGAGCGCCTCTCCAACTGCCCCTAAATGCACCCATCCTCCTCCTCCTCCTCCCCCTCCTCTTGGGAGTACACCAAAATAGAACACCTCCCCTTGACGGAGACAGCGTCCCTACAAAGATGAAACGCAGTAGCGAGAGGCATATAGGCCTACCGGGCTCTGTGGCTCAAATAAAAAAAATCAATGATTTAATTAAACATAAGAGAAATGCATACACTGGTCTGAATTAAGTGAAAGCCAACTGTAACACGGGGAAATGCATATATGTATAATATGACATAGATATGTAATGAGAAGATTAGATTCAGACAAAAGTAAAGTTGAGATTTTCTTTTCTTTTTTTACTGCGTGATGAGAATCCCTAAATAATTCTTCAACTATGTTGGAAGCAAAGAAAAATGAAAGATGTCACTAGTCTCATTATCTCACGGAAATGGTACATTAACTGAGGTGATAATGAAATGTCTCGTTAACTAAACGAATTGTTCGATTTAGTGTCGGTTGTCGAGAAACCCGTTAAACAAACAGCAAGAAGAAAACGAATTTCTAGGTAAAGTGAAAAATCAGCCAAACAAAATATTCAGGCTTATAAATTTACTAATGTAGAAAACGCAAACCCGGAAACCCTTAACTGGTTCTGATAATATCTCTCCCCAGATTAAGGAAAAGAAATAAGTTGGTAAATAGCATTTCAGATGGGCAGAATTTTCAACAGGTCATTACGAGATGAGAAAATTTTCAAAAAGAAAGAGAAAATATGCAGTTTTGGGACAACCATCTCTCAGCTTTACTTCAGTTATAGGTCAAACGGTTCGAAACATTAAAGATGAAACTGTTGAATCTTTGGATGATGAACTGAGAACTGAATATCAAAATGGATTTCACGGTTTGAATATCAAAATGGATTTCAATGTTGATGGTTATGTTCAGCGAGTCTCATAGAATTCTCTAGTTAAAGGCCGGTCACTCAGTCTTCAGAGGTTATGTAGGGGTGACTATTAACTCCCCTAAACGCAGGGAAGTTCCATCATTTCTATCATTGTCTCGTGGTTTGCATAATATTTAGTTACTGCATTATAACTTTATCAAACACTCATTGCGCTACGCCGTCGTTTTCTTTAGCTTAAACTCTCAAGCACTACGGTACGACCTTGGAAAACGACGTTAACACCCTGGAACACGACGTTACGACTCTGGAACACGACGGTACGACATGAAACACGACGGTACGACCATGAAACACGACTGGTTGAGGATTAGGGAAGGATAGGGATAAAGAGAAGGAAGAGTTTAAGGAGGAGGAAAAGGAGAGAAAGGAGTAGGGACTATGATGACAGTGGCAAAAAATAGGCGGGAATAGAGGAGATACTGGGTGATGGGTTGTGGCTGGGTGGTTTGATTGTTGAGTACGACCCTGGAACACGACGGTAGCAAACCTTAAGAACAACAGTACGACCTTGGGTAAGATGACATGGCCACTGACTTCACCCTTCAGGGTCAAACACTCAAACAAACAGAAAGATTTCCTCGCGAGCATGAACTGACTGACATCCACACTCAAAAACACAACCCAAGGTAAGGCTTTCACACGATAGGGCAAACTCGACCGTGATATAAGGGCGACAAGAAGATCCTTCCTGAAGGAGGGGAAAGAATCTCAGCTCTCAGGAGGAGGAGGAGGAGGTGGTGGTAGTAGTGTGTACGGTAATGTGTGGAGTGAAGAGGCGGGGAATGAGAGGTTGAGTGGGATGATGGAGCTGTACAGTGGATCAAAGACATGTGACTAAAAACTTGAAATGGAGGGTTGGAGAGTGAGGAATGGTGCAGGGTGGTGGCCACGATGTGACGCGACGAGTTCAGATTATCCAGTGTTGCTGACCTAATGCGCTGCGGCTCTTGTGTATTCTTATTCATTATCATCATTTTGTGTCTGTCTGCCCTGATATCATCACCTGTCAGCCTCTTCTGGCCAATCAGCTACTTCTCGCTAAGTAGCCACTGCTCACTTTCCAAACATCCCTCTCCTCCAAGCTACTCCTCAGCAACTAACCCTTCCTCACCGGCGTCGTCCCCCACCCTCTCCTCACCACCCAGCTATTCCTCTCTGCCCTTACCACATGCTCACTCCACAACGACCAACCGTCACTTAACCACTCCTCACCTCCCAACCATTCCTCTCCACCCTTCCACTCCTCACTACCCGAGGCGATCTTTTCTTCCTAACCGCTCCTCAGTACCCAACCACTCTCCACTTAATCATCACTCCTTACCTTTCAATCATTCCTGACTTCCCTTCAACTCTTCACTTCCCAGCCTCTCCCATCAGAAGCTCAACCCTCGCCGTCCACTTTCACCCCATCACTAGTCCAACTCCTCACTTCGTAGCCATTCCTCACCGTACAGCCACCCCTCGCCATTCATCCCTTCCTCAACAATCAAACCACCCAGCCACAACCCATCACCCAGTTTCTCCTCTATTCCCGCCTATTTTTTGCCATAGTCCCTACTTCTTTCTCTCCTTTTCCACCTCCTTAAACTCTTCCTTTTCTTTATCCCTATTCTTCCCTGATCCTCAACCAGTATGAGCTATGAAGGTAGTTCCTCCTCTTTCTCCTCATCCTCCTCCTCCTCCTCCTCTTCCTCCTCCTTTCGGGTACTCGAACTAGGGCCACCAGCGCCACCTCCGACGCCTCCTGCGTGAGGGTCCTCGGTCCCTCACAAATGACTCTGGTCTTGTGGCCCAGAGTACGTCAAGGGCTGAGTGAATATGCGTGTCGCGTCAACTCAAGTATTCAGTGTCAACCGAGAGTAGCTACTTAAGGCCGATCTTGAGTGCTACTCGGGACAGCTCCTTCAATACCAGGAGATAATGGGGTGAAATAGAGAGGAACAGAGGAGGCTTTTGGTGGGAGAGGTTGAGAAGGCAAGTGGTGACAACAGGTGGCGACGATGGTGCTAGTGGAGGGTACTGGTGACGGAGGTTGTATTTGTGTATAACTCCGGCATCCCCTCCTCAGTGATCCAGGGGCTCCTGCAGTCCCAAGACCGCGCTACTTTCAGTAGCAGGGAGAGGATAGACTCTTTTGAAATGAGAAATTCTTTGATGAAAGTAGATTCTCTATCTTCAAGGTTGCCAGAGTCAACTCTTCACTCACGGTGTAACCTCTTGGTTCAGCCCAGCGACAGCAGGTCGCCTCCTCCCCCTTGATCCCTTCACGTCAAACACGTAGATCCTCATAGTCGGTCTTTCTTCGCTCATCCTCTCCGTATTTCCAAACCGTTTCAACATCCTGGTCTGCTTTCTCAATCAGACAGCGTTTATTACCCCATCACGCTCCTTCACCGTCATTCCTGATATCCTCAACCCACTCACACTGAATATTGTCCTCAGGCATTTTCGTTCTTAATTTTCCTAACTTGAATAGAAATGAAAGTGCATAAGGTTCCTTAAGGGAAGAAATTTATGTAAGCATGGTCTGTATTTTGAAACATAGGGTAACTGTCATGGTTTATAACATGGTTAATAACATGGTTTATAACATGAATCATAGTTCACAAATCGTTAAGCTCTACGTGCTCCTCTGAGGAGTGGCACGTGAGCTGTGGATGAACGTTGCACTTCCTCGCGGCATAGTTATAGTGAGTGAGGTGCGAGGATGGACATCTAGCAGCTCGCTCGTCCTGAATTGCTTAGATCAGCCGGGATCCGAAGTCGTGTGTGTGGACGAGGCCATTTTCCTTAGTACTTTACGACACTCCTAAGGCGGGAAGGTAAGATGTGTGGGTGTGGAAGCACACACACACACACACACACACACACACACACACACACACAAAGAAACAATCCCTGTGTGCAGGTCAGCGGGCGTCCAGTGGCCACCGTCACCTCTTGTCGTATCTCCTCAAGCCACTCTCCCCTTTGCCGCCTCCCTCGACCGCCCCATCTCCTCCTCTGATACATCCTCAATTCTTCCTCTCCCAAGCCTCTTGCACCCACTCCTGTTGCATCTCCTTCCCCACCGCCACCTCTTCTAGTGCCTCCTACTCCCTCTTGCATCTCACTGCCTCCTTCTCCCCCCCCCCCTCCAAGCCCTTGTCATCACCTCCTCCACTCACTTTTCCTAGGCCACTTCCCTCCTCCTCTTCCTCATGCGTGTCCACCTCAGCTCTCGACCTGAGCCCCCTCCTGTCCTGCTGAGGTTGTACAACACCTGGAGTATGACTTGAGCCAGTGTTTTTCAGCGAGGAGATTAGCCCCCCTTCCTAACCTCCAGCCCCCCCCCACCCTCTCTCTCTCTCTCTCTCTCTCTCTCTCTCTCTCTCTCCACGAAACGAGCGCTCAAGCCAACTCTTTCCGCGCAGTCTTCATAAATAAGCTGTCGCACCGGAGAACCTTTGGAATACAAGGACAGTTGCCGAGAGTGGGGAGGACGTGGCAGCGGCGGCGGCGGGCTGGGGTAAGGAGGGGCGGGGGATCGTGGAGCAAGGCCCTCGGCGGACGCCTGGCAACGCTGGCCGAGTTCTATCAATCGTAGGTGATTAATTATCGTGAAAACAACAAGCACCTCCGACGACCCTCGAAGGCCAGATGGAGGGTTGTTCACGGATGGAGAAGGAGATTGCTACAAGGAGAGGAGGGAGGAGAAGGAGGTGAGGCAGGAGAGGAGGGAGGGGAAGATAGTGAGGCAAGAGAAGAGGGAGGGGAAGGAGTTGAGGAGGGTGTGAGGCAGGAGAGGAGGGAGGGGAAGATGGTGAGGCAGGAGAGGAGAGATGTGAAGCAGGAGGGAGGGAGGGAAAGATGATGCAGGAGATGCTAGAGGGGAAGGAGGTGAGGCAGGAGAGGAGGGATGTGAAGCAGGAGAGGAAGGATGGAAAGGAGGTGAAGCGGGAGAAGAGTAATGGGAAGGAGGTGAGAAATCAGAGGAGGGAGAGGAAGGAGGTGAGGGATGAGAGGAGAGAGGGAAAGGGGGTGAGGGAGGAGGGGAAGGAGGAGAAGGAAGTGAGGGAGGAGAGGAGGGAGGAGGAGGTGTGTTAAGAGAGGAGGTAGGGAAGGAGGCGAGGGAAAAGAGGAGGGAGGGGAAGAAGGTGAGGCGGGAGGGGAGGGAGATGAGAGATGAGAAGAGGAGGCGTGGGATGGAGATGTAAAAGATGCAGAAGACGGAAGAGAGTAAGGAATAGTGAGGGACAAGCTGCAGGTGATGGAGGGGAATAAAACAAAGAGATGTAGGTAAAGAAAAGCATTGGGAGAATGCAGGCGAAGCCTAAGAATAGATAGGCTAGATGAAAGATGTGTAGAGAAATACGAAGAAATAGTCTGTCCTAAACCCGAGAAAAGGGGAGAAAAGCGGACCAAGAGAAGAAAACAGACAGGAGGAAGGGGAGAAAATAAAAGAAAGTGAAGCAGGGAATTAAGGTCACGTCAATAGGCAAGAGAGTCAAGCCATGTGGAAGCAAGGACCAGCCTGATGATTGCTCGGTGTTGCCAGCGAGTGGGCAGGGCGGGCAAGGGAACAGTGACGGACGGAGACGCTGAGAGTGGGGTCTCGCATGACCATCGTCCTTGGACAACAGGAGGGTAAATGCTGATAGGTTTATATTGTTGTCACTGTCTGTTATCAGCGACGAAGCCCTTATCGATCCCAAGGATGTCATCAGAGGAGGAGGAGAGTAAGGGAGGGAAAAATTGATATAGTATTGTAAGTATCTTGGTAGACAACGAGAGAGACCAGTGTTTTACACCGTCAAACATCGAATGATGAGCCTTATAAGATATCCTCTGGCTCAACTTTGAAGTAACCTGCACAGAGTCCCACGGGCGTGGACATGGTCTAGGACCAAGCTGCCATTATGTTCCTCTGCTCAGTCAAGCTGTTGGTGGCCACGGTCCGTATACTCTACCTTACGTGTACCTTACAATGGTTTCGGAGGTCGTCTCCCAGTCCCATGAGCGTGGAAATGAATAGTTCAGTCTGTATTCTCGTTAATGCTATATGCAGGCATCAGTTTGGTTTTCATGAACTTCTTCCTCAGAGCCAGTCGGAACGCGTGATGAGATAACCATTCATAGACGGGGATGATAACACAAAAAAAAAATGAACCTAACATATATCCTGAAATTAAGCATATGTTCATGTTCTACGCTCTGGAAGTCGTTAGATGAATTTGAAGAGCTTGTTACTGTCCCTATTTGGAACCTTCTGGAAACTTAATATAACAGGCTTAAAGACAGCAGGAAGTCCTCTCCTCCAGGCTTAAAGACAGCAGGAAATCCTCTCCTCCAGGCTTAAAGACAGCAGGGAGTCCTCTCCTCCAGGCTTAAAGACAGCAGGGAGTCCTCTCCTCCAGGCTTAAAGACAGCAGGGAGTCCTCTCCTCCAGGCTTAAAGACAGCAGGAAGTCCTCTCCTCCAGGCTTAAAGACAGCAGGAAGTCCTCTTCTCCAGGCTTAAAGACAGCAGGAAGTCCTCTTCTCCAGGCTTAAAGACAGCAGGAAGTCCTCTTCTCCAGGCTTAAAGACAGCAGGAAGTCCTCTTCTCCAGGCTTAAAGACAGCAGGAAGTCCTCTTCTCCAGGCTTAAAGACAGCAGGAAGTCCTCTTCTCCAGGCTTAAAGACAGCAGGAAGTCCTCTTCTCCAGGCTTAAAGACAGCAGGAAGTCCTCTTCTCCAGGCTTAAAGACAGCAGGAAGTCCTCTTCTCCAGGCTTAAAGACAGCAGGAAATCCTCTTCTCCTCGGCGCTCTTGCTGGTAACCGTGATTTTAATCCCACCTGGAATTACTGAAGCTTTTCTTGATGGCAACTCTGACCCCCTGGTACTTGAAGATCAAATTCTCTGAAATTTGTTGCTGGTGTCCATGAGGGACTCAAGCACCCGAGAGGGTTCTGCCAACAGCTATTGACGATTCCAGCTCGTGAGCGTTGAGCATCAGCAAAGACTCCAGATCCTGAAGGTCTACCAGGATGTTTAGAGACTCTAACGCTCAAAGGCCTGTCTATGAAGAGTCCAAATCCTGAGGGTTCACCAGAAGCTGAGTCCCACTAACATGGAAGTCCAAATCCAAAACTTCTATAGATATCTTAATGAAAATCATAAGCCTGGAACTCTGTGTCCAGGCGAGTGTGCCACCACAGCTGCTAGACAGGGGTTAGGGGAAGCACACTTGTGTGCTTTTTCTTGCTGACATCGACACCCCTACCACCATTATGGGCATTATTGACTTGCATAACCGGGTTGCCAATGATTCCAAAAACCAGAGATTTGCGGACATTAAAGGAAGGGAGAATACCAGAGTTCTGCAAGCATCTATGGCTATCTATCTATATTCCTGGTACTGCAAGGATAACTTGACGACTTCGGATTTCAAGTAGTCTCGGGCATATAGGAAATTTCAAGAGCTGTTGAAATCAGACAATTGAGAAACATCTGACGCACCCAAGGAGAACACTTTTCTATGAGATCCTGGAGAATTTGACGATGTTCCATGTTGAATCTTTCTCCTGTGTTGACGACTCTCGATCTGTTGCCTTAGATCCACCGTAGCGCTCGTGACTGTGGGCCAGTTGAGCCATCCATGGCACTCCTAAATGAAACCCTTGAAACAGAACCACCAAACTAAAACCTTAGCAACAATACTTTATCTTTCTACGGAACATTTGATCACAAGTAACTCGTCAAGCAAAGGTAGCAATCAGAGTAGACTCTGTCCACACTGAAAGATGAATCAGAGAGTAGACTCTGTCCGCACTGAAACATGAATCAGAGAGTAGACTCTGTCCACACTGAAAGATGAATCGGAGAGTAGACTCTGTCCACACTGAAAGATGAATCGGAGAGTAGACTCTGTCCACACTGAAAGATGAATCGGAGAGTAGACTCTGTCCAAACTGAAAGATGAATCCTGTTAGTTCTCCTTCTGTGGCTCCCAGGATTGGTGATGTGAGTTTCTCTAGTCCACAAAGACCTGTATGGAGAACTTACGGAATCATCGAAGCCGCCGTAAAGGTCCCCCCTTTCAAGACCTGTTGAAAGATAAGAAGGTTATCTTTCTGTGTATATCTGCGTAACCCAAGTGGATCTATCCTTTTCTCGGAACCCTTGAGACATCTTGAAGCCTCCTCCACGGGTTAGTAGCATGATGATCGTCATATGTACTTCAAATATATGGCTTATGACTATTCTTTTATGTTCATGGCAATGCCCTTCCCTGCAATGAGAGAAGCCTCCTGTAGACTGCCTCTCAAGTACTCGTATAAACGATGGTTTATATGAACATACGTTCCTTTTGCAGTTTTATTCGCTTTTAATCTAAGTGGTGTCGTTCCGATTTGGAATCGGTGAAGCAATCTGTTTGTGTGAGCCAATGATTTTCATTGTAGAATAGATTTAGAATCATCAAGTGTAAAGAGCAAGGAGTTGTATGACTTACGTCTTGTTAGGTGTTATGTTTGAAATGGAAAGAGCGTGAGTTTGTGGGCTAGATGGCCTATGTGTGCAATGGGAAGCTCTAATTTTTGGACTGAATGCCAGCAACCCGAGCGTAGGTGAAGCAAGGAGAGAGAGAGGGAAAGTACTCCCGGGTCAGGGGATGATGGATGGGGTGTGGTAAACTCCGTAGTGTTGACTCATTATGTCCGTGATGACTGAACTTTCCTGTCTCTACGTTGCTTCCCAAGACGAGCAGCTGAAAGTTCATACTCTTGTTCTGCTTCTCTGTTTAGTGGGGTGAAGCTGAAGAATCGGTGATACCCAATCCTTCTCCCTTCCCCTTTCATTAGATGAGAGAGAGAGAGAGAGAGAGAGAGAGAGAGAGAGAGAGAGAGAGAGAGAGAGAGAGAGAGAGAGAGAGAGAGAGTGTGTGTGTGTGTGTGTGTGTCCTGCTCACTGGAACCGTGCAGGTGTTATGGACGTGTTGGTGATGGTGGTGGTAGTGGTACCGTTGGGGTTGGTAGTCTTAATGGTAGTGATGGTTGTGCTAGGGATGGTTGTGGTAACGGTTATGGTAAGTGGTGGTGGTGATGGTGGGGATGGTTGTGGTAGTGGTTACTGTGGATGATGGTTTTTGGTCTTGTTGGTAGTGCTTGTGGCGGTTATGTTATTGATGTTGTAGTATTTTTGTAGTTGTCGTTTTACTTGGTAGTAGTGGTGGTGGTGGCGATGGTGATGGTGATGGTAGGGGGAAAGGTGGAGGATGTCAGCAGGTGTTCACACAGGTGTGCTTCCCCTAACTCCTGTCTAGCAGCTGTGGTGGTACACTCTCGCCTGGACACACCTGGCTTTGTTTACATAGCATACAACAACAATACCTATGTTTTCCGTTGCTCTACAGACGGTGCAGAGAGACTCAGAGCAATGATTCACTCAAACAGGCATCAAAGACAAGTTTCATAAGCACTAAACCTCTTCGTGAAACTAGATCAGGTAAGAATCAGATGTTTTCATCTGTTGTGGAACTCGATGTTATCGCAGTGACAATCCTCTGGTTATTCAGTAAATGGATAACCATAAGACATCATGTAGAGAGAGAGCGTAAGATTCCAATCTATACCAACTGAAGCTTTTCCTGAAGTTATGTTAGATACACTGAAATGTACACTCACTCTTTCAGTGCCGTATTATACACAGCGTTTTGATCTCCCTTCGTTTCATAGCCACAGATAGGCAAAGGGATTTAAGAGCTAGAAAGCCTCAAAAATCTGCACAGTATTTAAAAACCAAGAATATATCAAATGGTACCTAAAAATGCATCAAACACTAAAATCTCAAGATGAAGCATTCAAGGGCCTCGCATAGCAATTGCAAACCATCAGTGTAAACCTTAGAAACTAGGAAAGGCAACTAAATGTCACAACAAAGTTAACACTATCTGATGCAACATCTCAGAGTGTTTTGGAACTCCTTGAGCACCCGCCTACTCTCATACCCTGTAAAACTCCACGTTCTCTACCTTTAAGCTGATGGACTTGAGAGAACTCCTCTTCCACCCATCTGAAGATGAGGAAGCCGACGGTAAACCTCAGCCACCTGTCAGAAACCCATCTGGGGAATCACGTTATCGATCGTAAAGCGTAGATATAAAAGAGCAGGACGTATATCGGCCTCCAACAAGAAAAGCCCGGGGCTCTGTAGAACACTTACCCGACCATCGAAATGCTTTGAAGAGCGAGAGAGGTAAACGCTGGCGATCTTGTGACTGGGAAGAGGCCAGGAGAGAGCCTCCTGAAGTCCTCCGCGGGGAGTCCTCCAGCAGCTGGTGCTCGACGGGACCAGAGTGGTTCTCCACTTAACCCTTCATTCTCTCCACTGTCTCCTCCTCCTCCTTTCACTTCTAATCTCCCACACTCTCGAGGTGTCAAGCAACGTGCAGGGGGCTTGCTCGTGGCACTCCTGGGCACGTACTCGCATGCACCTAGATGTTATCGGTCAGCTGACCTAGAGGGAAGATTGGACGCGTAGTGATCATCACCGGGTTCGTCACGACCCCACTGCAATAGTGACGGTAAACCTTTTACCAGCCATCTTACATTCTCTTTGTGAGATCATGAGCAAGCCGCCCCCTCCACCACTCCGACCCTCTCTCCCCCTCTCCCTCTCCCCCTCTCCTCCTCTCCCTCTCCCCCTCCCCCTATTCCCCTCCCCCTCTCCTAACAACCCTCCCCCCCCCCCCCACACACACACACACCGTTGAGCAAGATTCACACGAGCAAGTGTCCACGGCATCGACACAAGGGGGTGGAGGAGGAGGAGAGCAGGGAGGCAAGGAGGAGAAGAGGGGAGGCAAGCACTTCCATCATACTACAACAAACACACACACACACACACACACACACACACACACACACACACACACAAGAACATCCCTCTCGTTCGGCAACACTTCGGTTCCATTGATCAAGTTTTCATGAAGTCTTTCCATCACTTTTGTGTCGAGACGTTTTCCTCGTGTGGCCGTCCACGTGTTGCTCTGTTGACCCGGCGAGGCACACGACGAGCGAGAACAAAAATAGCACCGACAGCGAAGGTCCAGCTCCTGCGACATGGCGACCAAGGCAAGCAGACGAATCCACTTTTCCTCCACCCTCCACTGGCTTTTTACAGGCGTGACCTTGATGCATCAGGTGGTAAGGAGTGTCTCCCGGGCGGAGCGATGAAGACACTCGATAAAGTACCAGTGGACAGGGCTGTCAACAGCCTCATGCACCAGTCGAGCCATCATCATCAACACCAGACATGAATGAACCACACCATTACCCCCGCCAGTAACAGGGTTCTTGTTAATTGTTTACACGCACGACACTCCCTGCCCTCTCTTGTGTCCCCTGCTCGTCCCCTCTCATTTGATATATTCTTTCGCACACTCTCTCTCTCTCTCTCTCTCTCTCTCTCTCTCTCTCTCTCTCTCTCTCTCTCTCTCTCTCTCTCGTTGTCTTTTACATGTATTTCTTTCTCGTATCTTCTACTTGATGCTCTCCACATTCTACACTTTTTTATTTTCATTTCTTGTTCCTTTGATCTCCTGTTCCTCCTCCTCTTCCTTCTCCCCCCCCCCCCTCCTTCTATCTTCAGCCCCCATCCGTCCCTCGCCCCCTTCCCCTATCGTCCTTCCCTTCCCTTCCCTCCTCCACACACCGTGGGAACTAACCTAACCTCTCACCCACGGCTCTCCACCACCACCACACGACCGCCACCTCTCACCCTCCTCCGCCTCCTCCTCCTCCTCCTACTCTTCCTCAGCCTCCTTAAGTTCTATTGGTGTCGTTATCCCGGCCCTCGTGTTCTTAAAAAGTTCTCCATCTCACCTGAGCGGTTCTCCTGCCGGGGTGTAGAGCCCTCAGAGTGATTAATACCAGTGGATGGTCTTCAGCCTCCTCCCAGGTGCTTCATGAGGGCACAGGTAACGAAGGGCGGCTCAGGTGCGCCACTGATGTTACTCCAGAAGGAGGCGGCGAAGGACCAGGGAGGAGGAGAGGCTCCTCTCCCCTCCTGCTGTTGCAGAAGGAGTCACAGGGAGGGAGGAGAGCCTCCTATCCTCTCTTGTCATTGCTGTTGCTGCAGCTAGAGGAGTCGTAGAAAAAAGGAAAGGTTCCTCTTCCCACCTGTTGCTGCTTCTGATGCTGTTGTTGCTATTGCTGGAGGAGTCACAGGGAGGAGGAGAGGCTTCTCTCTTCTCCTGCTGTTTGTGGAGGAGTCGCAGGGAGAAGGAGGAGGCTTCTCTCTTCTCTGCTGTTGCTGGAGGAGTCGCTAGGAAGAAGGAAGGCACCTCTCCACTCGTTGTTGCTTCTACTGATGGAGGAGAGACAGGGAGGTGAAGAGGCTCCTCTCTCTCTCTCCTCCCGTTGCTGCTACTACTGGAGGAGCCACGTCAGGCAGAGGATGGATACCACGTCTGGATGATGGCGCCGATGAAAGATGTGAGGTGATGAAAATGCTAAAATGTTGAGTCAAAACTCGTGTATATTGTGCGGACGTGGCGCTGTGGTTTGATGTTAGTCAGTCGCATAAGTCGTTGGCTTATTTTTCGCTACCTCCAGGTGCAGGGAAACAGGAAGGCAGAATCCGGTAACACCTGGGGAGAGAAAAAGAAAGAGCAATCATGCACGAGTTATCATGAGAAGAATTTTCCAAAAGGCTAATTTAGCTAGCGCGTAGCTCTCATCACAGGAATATTTAGGGTTACGAAGAATGAGTCGTGTCACTTACATATTGCCAAGTATGAGGGAGAGAGATTGTACGTGTTTGGACTCCAATCCGGCAGCCCATCTGTGGTTGAGGCGGAAAAAAAAAAAAAGGGACAGCCATCTAGGCCGGAGGAGTGACACTTGACAGCCGCTGAAGTGCTGGCTCACTGTGCAGTCGTCACTAACCCTCCCGATACTCAGGCGGGTATTAGAGAGAGAGGGAGAGAAGGGGGAGAGGAGGGTACCTGGATCCCACCAACAAGTGATGACACAGTGAGCGAGATTTCACCCTCGACCTGGCTATAGCAACCACAGACGTCGTCAAAGACCTTCCTCGCCCTGGAGGAGCCAATCTTACTCTGCTCCCGCGTGAAGCGCAGTTTCGAAGCTACAGCTGCCCTTCAAAAGGGCCTGGATGTGGAAAGGGAGCTGTGGTTTCGGGCATTATTGCATGGCAGCTAGAGACTGAGTGTGAACGAATGGGGCCTTTGTTGTCTTTTCCTAGCGCTACCTCGCACACATGAGGGGAGACGGGGATGTTATTCCATGTGTGACGAGGTGGCGATGGGAATGCATAAAGGCAGACAGTGTGAATTGTGTGCATGTGTATATATGTATGTGTCTGTGTGTGTGTATATATATGTGTACATTGAGATGTATGGGTATGTATATTTGCGTGTGTGGTCGTGTATGTATATACATGTGTATGGGGGTGGGTTGGGCCATTTCTTTCGTCTGTTTCCTTGCGCTACCTCGCAAACGCGGGAGACAGCGACAAAGCAAAATAATAATAATGATAATATATATATATATATATATATATATATATATATATATATATATATATATATATATATATATATATATAAATAGTGCATATGAACGCGCACTACCATATAACATACTAGCCTCCAACAGTCAGGATCGAACCCGTGTCCCCTGTGTAGCAGGCGGGAGCACTACGCAGGGAACCCGGTTTCGATTCTGGCTGTTGGAGGTTAGGATGATATATATCCTTCTTTCATACTATTCGCCATCTCCCGCGTTAGCGAGGTAGCGTTAAGAACCGAGGACTGGGCCTTTGAGGGAATATCCTCACCTGGCCCCCTTCTCTGTTCCTTCTTTTGGAAAATTGAAAAAAAAAGAGAGGGGAGGATTTCCAGCCCCCCGCTCCCTCCCATTTATCAGTTTCTTGACGACATCCTCAATTTGCCCAACGATTCTCTTACACCACTCGGAAAGATCAAGAATAAGTTGGTCAAAGCTCTAAGCAGAGGTAGAAACACTCAAGTAGAAGCCAGTAGTGTAATTCTTTGTAGGTACACAGTAACGCAACGTATCGAGACTCGTGTTCTAAGTAGAAGGACAAGTACTTATCCTCTTCGATGCCCATAATATATCTGTTGCCTCGCTCTTCCGGGAACCTGTGGCTCCTGTGGTTGTCATCCAAGTGTCATGTTTCTTGCTCCCCACCTCAGTTCTTGGCTGTTTCTCCGTCTCTTCCTTGTCATCGTCAGTTTGCTCTTGTTGTTCCCTATCTACCATTCTTTCTCTTTCTCTTTCTCTTTCTCTTTCTCTCTCTCTCTCTCTCTCTCTCTCTCTCTCTCTCTCTCTCTCTCTCTCTCTCTCTCTCTCTCCACCCTCTCATCACCTGTAGCGAGCAGTGCGTTCACTCGGCAGCTTGAGTTCATTGAGTAAAGTGCCACAAGTACCGAGCTAAAGTGTTCCCAAGTGACAAGAACGGCCCAAGATCCTTCCCGTTGTGGACGGCCCCAGTGCCTTCATGGCTGGACCTGTGGTGTGGGTGGTGGGATGTGAGGTGGTGTGAGCGGTGGGTCCTGTGGTAGTGTGAGTGGTGGAGTGTGTGGTCGTGCAAATGTAGTGAGGTGTATGCTGATGTGAGTGGTGAGGTGTGAGGTCACAGTGTGGGTGGTGGAGTGAGTGGTGGTGCTAGTGGTTGGACATGTGGTGGTGCGAGTGGTGCGGGTTTCTGGCGGTGTGAGTGGTAGGATGTGCGAGTCGTGGGGCGTGTGGTAGTGTGAGTGGTGGGGTGTGTGGTAGTGTGAGTATTGTGTAGTGTGGTAATGAGAGCTGTGTGGTTTGTGGTAGTGTAAGTGGTGTAGTTTCTGGTAACGTGTGGTGTATGGTAGTGCGAATGGTGTGGTGTGTGGTAGTGTGAGTAGCGTGGTATATGGTAGTTCGAGTGGTGTGTGTATAGCGGTGGTGTTAATGGGTAAAGTGGATGGCTACGAGAGTGAGGCGTGGTTGTATGAGTGAGGTACGGTGACTGTATGTGTGAAGCGTGATTTTATAAGTAGGCGAGATGCGGTAGCTGTATGAGTGAAGTGTGGTAGTTTGAGTGTTAGGTTCTGTGGATGCAGTAGTGAGGTGTGGCTGTATGAGTTAAGTGTGGGTGAGGTGCGGTGGCTGCATGAGTGAAGTGTGGGTGAGGTGCGGTGGCTGCATGAGTGAAGTGTGGGTGAGGTGCGGTGGCTGCATGAGTGAAGTGTGGGTGAGGTGCGGTGGCTGCATGAGTGAAGTGTGGGTGAGGTGCGGTGGCTGCATGAGTGAAGTGTGGGTGAGGTGCGGTGGCTGCATGAGTGAAGTGTGGGTGAGGTGCGGTGGCTGCATGAGTGAAGTGTGGGTGAGGTGCGGTGGCTGCATGAGTGAAGTGTGGGTGAGGTGCGGTGGCTGCATGAGTGAAGTGTGGGTGAGGTGCGGTGGCTGCATGAGTGAAGTGTGGGTGAGGTGCGGTGGCTGCATGAGTGAAGTGTGGGTGAGGTGCGGTGGCGGGGGATTCCTGGGTTGTATCGAGGGATCACGGCTGGCTTTACCACCAGTACGTCAGGCCAGCTCGACGACAGGCGAGGATTTGTCGTGCTCTCTGAAGGGGATTTATGTCTTTAAGCTGGGATTGTTGTCAGTGGGTCAGTGATATATATATATATATATATATATATATATATATATATATATATATATATATATACATAGATAGATAGATATAGACAGACAGATAGATAGATATAATTTATATTTAATCCTTGTTTCCTTCGTTTGCGAGGTAGATCCAGGGACATACCAAGAAAGTCCGCATGTGTTCACATTCATTCTCTAGCTGTCTTGTGTAATACACCGCCACCACAGTTTCAAAATCCACAACCAAAAGGGAACCACAGGCCTTTCCATGGTTTATCCCGGACTCTTAACATGCCCTATTTTAATCCGTTGACAGTACGCCGACCCCAATATACCACACCGTTCCAGTTCACTCCATCCCGTGCACGCCTTTCACCCTCCTGCAAGTTCAGGCTCCGATCACTCAATCTTTTTCACTCCATCCTTCCATTCCTAATATGGTCTCCCCTTACTCCTTGTTCCCCCCACTACTGACACATATATCCTCATTGTCTTTCTTTCCTCACTCATTCTCTCCATATGTCCAAACCATTTCAACACACCGTCTTCGGCTGTCAGCCACACTTGTCTGTTACCACACATCTCGCTTACCTTCCATTACTTGCTCGGTCAAACCACCTCACACCACATCATGTCCTCAAACATTTCATTTTCAACACATCCACCCTCCTCTGCACAGCAGGAGAGTTATTAAGACAGAAAGTTTTTGTTTCCACTCAGACTAAATGATAGATGAAAGAAGAGCCACCCTATACAGTGTATGCGAATGGTCTGCCATACTGGAAGTAATGAGACCCTTATAGATACAGAACAATTGCTCGTAGAAACAAATGGACGCGTATGTAATTGTAGCACCTATACATCACTCCCGGATTATGGGAGGCAGATTTTGTAATATTCATTACGTGGGGTTCTCAGGATAGATTAGAGGATATGGTTAATGCTTGACAATTTTATGTTAATTTGTTGTGTTTTGAAATCTAATAAAAGGCATTAAAAGAGATATGGGAAGAGATATTTGTAGAAATCAGGTTTTGCATTATTTGTTTCAACCAGGTTAGTGCCTCCCCATTCCCTGATGCAACTCAGATCCAAATTTAGAGAGATTATGTGTTCAGTGCAAGAAAAAGAACGACCATCAGAGTGAGCAAGAAAAGGAAATTGAGTCAGATTCTGTAGAGCAGAATCAAGAGATTAAATATTACTATTTTCAGAGTTTGAATTGATATCATTTATAGAGAGAGGAAAGAGAGTAGGCGATAGGACTGAATCCTGAGGGCCACCATTGTTGATAGGTATGAGGAAGACATTGCTTCAGCAACGATTATTACGATGGAATGACTGGAAATAAGTCTTTGTATCAGAGAACAAAGAAAGAAAGAAAAGATAGCAAGTGTAAGGGAAAGTGAGAGTGAAGGAATGTGTCCCATGGGGACTGCAAAAGTGAGAGCGACGGGGCGATAGTTTAGAAAGGTTAGAACTGCCTATTTCTTTGTTCATCTGTAACTGGGAGAGACCAGGAAAGACTTTGTGCAAGCAACATATAGAAGAGGGCACAGGTTCAGTAAAGTGGAATCATATAGATTAGTGATAGAAGAAAGCAAGACGTCACAAAAAGCGGGAAGAGGGCACAGGTTCAGTAAAATGGAATCATTTAAATTAGTGATAGAAGAAAGCAAGACGTCACAAAAAGCGGGAAGAGGGTTCAGGTTCAGTAAAGTGGAATCATATAAATTAGTGATAGAAGAAAGCAAGACGTCACGAAAAAGCGGGATTATCAGATGGTTAGTTAGTTACAGATTGATCAAGTTAAAAAAAAAAAGGGAAAATATTTGAATTACGGTTGTCAAAGATGCTTCGGTTAAGGAAACAAAAGATTTATCAGTTGCGGGCGAAATCACGTCAAGACACTACCTAATCTATGTAAACGAGTTTGACTCTACGAATAACAAAATTACAATAAATTTAGCAGGGATTAAGGCGAATTGTTTCAGGTGGGTGTACGTCTAGTGAAGTGGATTTTAAGACCGAACTGGAGGGCGAGTGTTACATCTTGTCGAGTTATTACTGTGTGAATATGTTTGGCAACATCGCGTTTGCTGGGGTAGTGAGGATCTGCAAGTACAGGCTGCTGAAGTGTGAGGCAGGAGTAAACTTTTTAATTATGCTTGGGTGGGAGGGGAGGGTTATGAAATGAGTGCCTAGCATGATGAGGTCGGATTGTACTGGAAGAATTTTTGATTCATTTTCTAGTCGGTGAATGTTTGCGGTTGTTAGGACTCTAATGATGGTTCTGAGTGCTGTGTTTTGTGTAGTTTATAGATTTTCTATTTTTGCTTTTGAAAAGGTGGATACCGAGACTAGAAGTGAGGTTTGTGTGTTGTATGGTGGTGGAGTGATTAAGTCTGCTGTATGGGTGAGAGTAAAACAGTTTGGTTGACTCTTTTTTGATGAGATTTTCTATAAGTTTGGATATCGGTGACATGTGACGCCTGATATGGTCAGAGTTCTTCTGAGTGGAAGTGTTTGGCCATCTCGTGTGACAGGAGGTTACACGTTGGATTCAGGTGTGTCATGGCTTAAGAGAGTGGCAGTAGAATTGTGTGTTGATACAGACATAACATTATAGTTAGGTCAGAGTTCACAATGTGTGATGTTGTGGTGCATGTTTTGTGTGATGTGATTTTAATATGATTTACATATTAGAAGACTTTAACATTGTGCCATGCAAGAGATGATGGAAACTAGTGTACGAAGTGGTTAAAGAAGACAGTTGGAGAAAGAGCTGCTTCTTGGGGAACTCCATTACAGTGCTTAAGGATTTTTGAGGTGATGCTTTGTGAGTGCCTTTGGCTGAGCGGCCAGCTTTGGAGTTAGTCAACTATTTCTCGTTATCGTTTCGAAGGATGATATCAAGGATCTTTTGTGTGAGCTTATGCAGGGAACAGTGTCGGATGTTTTTTTCTTTTCTATCTATTGCCACTAAATACCGTGCGGGAGAGGGCGTTTGTGATTAGCTAAAGCCATCCAAAATGTGTTGTGTGAAGTTCATCTTTCTTATGGTAGTTCAGTGACTGGGTCTAGAGCCAAGCTATGTAAGTGACAGCTGGATTGTCTTATGCACCAGATTTTCAGAGCGTGGATGCTGGGAACAGCATCGACGTAGGGCAGTAGGAGGAGATGGAGTTACGTTTCTTGGAGAGTTTCAGAATGGGTAACATGATAGCAAATTTCCAGATGTCTGGAATTTTACTGTGTATGCAGGAGTGTTTGACGATATCTGTAAGGTATTGCAATATGGCTATAGTGTTGTATGTGAAAGTGATATAGTGTCAGGACCTGATACAGTGGAGTTTTTAAAGGTCTTGATCGTGTGGTGAGTGTCGGTAAGTGTGAATGGCGGGTTAGCAACTGTGTCAGGATGGCTGTTTTAGTAGGTATTTCCACGCCTTTCCTGTACAGGAGCGTGGCTGGTTAGTGGTTGATTTCTGAGCTGTGTTTCGTGAGTAAACTTTTGTATTCTTTGAGATGTCGCTGGCTTGGGTTAGAAGTGCCTCGTGAGTGTGGGGCTGGGATGGCGTGGGAGGTATTGATCTTCTTTATTGTACGCCAGAGACGGTTGCCCTGGGTTTTGTGTTGATATTGCTAAGGTAGGAGCGCCAGGTTTCTGTGTCATTCTCAGTGACTGGGTCAGTGATGGGGTTGTTTAGAGTTCAGACTTGTCCCATGACCTACGTTGATTGTGGATGAGTTGTGCGTGAGTGTCTTCCTTTTGTTTTATAAGCTTTGCTACTTGTGGGGAGAAAAGCTTGGGTTATATTGTTGTCTATACCCTTATGGTATGGGTTTCGCGGTGGCTTGGTTAGTGCTGCCGATGTGCAGCCAAAGCCATACAAAAATCACATCATCATAAAAGAATACAGCCAAGAAGCAACCATTAGAAAACTACTTCAGCAATTACATCTCTAAGGCTGAGACATTAATCGTAACTATATCCTGAAGTTCTCACAACCCCCAGTAATGCTCTTACAACCCCGATCAAAATGATTGTAATCCCCGTTATGACTAACAGACATCTATACTTAGAGAAAAACTAATACAACCATCATACCTACCGACAACCATTAGGCCTGTGTCTCCTGTACAACAACAGAACAACTCTCACAACCTTCGAAAAACCTCACAGTTACCAGATCTGCAATACGACCATGACAGTTGCGGTTCATCTTTGATACAATCTCACATGCAATGCAAATATCACCACTCCTGCACAACCTCTCAGCAACCATTACAACCTCACTGTTGCAATATGTACGATGCAGTCAACCAAACTCCGGTTCAGCTTCGCAGTAGCCATACAACCTCACAGCTTCCATACGTAGGATAGAACCCTCACAACCTCACAGGTACCATACTCATGATGCAACCATCATAACCTTGGTACAACTATATCTTCTTGAAGCTAGCACAACCCTCCAAATCCTGGTACAGCTGTGTTCATTTCAGAATCACAACTCTATTACAACACCACTGAACACAACCTTGAATAACTACAACCTACACTACAACCAACATAGTCCAGATATAACTATCATAACCACTGAGCTACCATGATTCCTGGCGAGTCATTTTGCAAAAGTCATTGATTTTTGAATTTCTCTTTTTTTGGCTCCTGTGCTTGGCTCTGTCCTCTGGTGCATAGATTTCTTTTCTTGTCTGTGTCTCCATCGCTGTGGTCGTTGATGGAGTGACATCTCCCGACTCACCGTGTCATCCTGTCAACAGTGGCGTTCCTCAGGGATGTGTCCTATCGCTTATCTGCTTCTTTCTCGTCATAGATGATGATCATTCTTCGTCCTCTTACATCATTCACTCACTCATACGTCGACAACTCCACTCACCTCGTCTCACATTGCATTCCCTCCTCACTCTGTCAGTCGATCTTCTTCTCTTACTGAACGTATCTCCTCCCTTAATTCAGACCAATAGAGCGTCATGAAATGAAGAAGCAGTGCCATGGTTAGATTTACTAGTGCCATAACGTAATCTCCACCTGCGTCTCCCTCTAAATCTCCTTCATTCCGTGCGACTGAACTTGAAAGCACTCCAGCTGAACTCCTCAGTAACGTTATTATGTTATATATAGCCATATCCCCAACTCTGTCCTGGACACCTTCGGTTAGGCACATAGCTAAACCTGCATCTCAGAAGCTGGTGGTGTTGTGTAAGTGTTAGAATTATTCCCTTTACAAGCGGTTATTAGCGTCCCTCGTCGTATCTGTTTGGAGTACAGTTTGACTTATCTGGGTTGGCTCTTCTTTCAGAACGTCTCTGTTGGCCAGAGTGATGAAATTTTATGGCTCCTCAACTCTCCTGGTATCACTTTTCTTCAATCATCCCTTTCTGTCTGCCGTCTTCTTTCACTCTATTCTACAGGTGTTGTCTCGGCCGCTGTTTTCGTGAGGTGTCTGAGGGTGTTCCACCCCTTCAGACTGTGGTCTGCGACTGTGCAGACCGGGCTATACGAGGACTGATAGTTGTGATAACCTCACTCACCAAAACTATGGCATTCTCTTCCGTCCTTCGTCTTTCTCTCCTTCTATAACTTTCCGTGTTTATGAGCTAGGTCTTCGAGCATCTGGGGAGCACAAATTAACGCTTTCTACATCATCTTTTTTCTTTAATTCTTTCTCTTTTTCTACAGCTGCTTCATCTTTCATCCGAAATGGCTGAGACTAGAGCAAGCTTTAGATTTGTCACGTCGGTCAAAACGAAAGAAAAAGAAGAATTTGCTCCTACCATCCCATCCCCCTTGTAAAAGCACAACACCAACACAAAGATCCGTTGCTACGTCCCTCACAACCGTATTACAACCGCTGCAACCATGATACATTTACCACTATCTCCATACAAGCAAAACATCAGCTGTAATATAGCTTTCACAACCCTGAGAGAGGAATCGCGAAGCTAATACAATCAGATGGCACGACTGTCACAACCCTGGTACAACCATCACGACCTTGGTATAACCATCACATCCCTGGTGTAGCCATCATGTTCCTAGCACAACCATCACGACCCTGGTACAATCATCACAACCCTGGTACAACCATCACAACCTTGGTGCATCCATTGCTTCCCTGATACAATCATTACGACCATGGTACTATAGTCATTGCCCTAGTGTAACCATCTCGACCTTGGCAGTCATCACGACCCCGATGCATCCATCATGACCCTGTTACAACCATCACCATACTGGTGTAACCATTACGACTCATGGCACAACCATTACAACCCTAGCACAACTATCACGTCCCTGGTACAACTAGTATTTTCCCGAGACAACCATATTTTCTTTTCTCTAGTCATAGACAAAAGTCCACATCAAGACCGGGCATGAATTGAAATATAGAGAGGTTAATGAAAAGGAAAGAGAAGAGACAAGGAAAAGTATTAACGAACTTTGGAGGAAGTGAAATACCACTCTTGTAAAATGTGCCAAGGTCGTAGTTACTGGGAAAGACATCAGAGGATAGAGAGTTCCAAAGCTTTGAGGTGTAGGGAAAGAAACAGTTATCAAAACGGCCCACCATTGAGTTGCCATGGCCTCACAGTACTCGTGTGACACAGCAGCTTGCCGATTACAGTATGGTCTAGCTAGTGGTAAAAACACACAAGCAGCAAGCTCTTGGGAGCAAAAACCAAAGCAATACTTAGAGAACAGGGAAATGAACTAACATTGCAGCATAGAGCAAGAAGGTCAAGTTTGGAAGTTAGCCTGGGAGAGTTTATGAGTCGGTCCGCTTTCGACTCAACTCTATCAAGTAAGTTGTAGATCTAAAACCATCCCAGATGTGAGAGCAATACTTCCATACAAGGACGGATCAATCCTGCGTATATACGGAGCAACTGTTCAGAAGAAAAGAAATTTCGACATCTAAACAGGACTCCCAGTTTCTTAGGGGCAAAGTTGGCTATATCTGTCATGTGGGGTTTCCAGTATGGTGTGGATTTTACTATTGTACCAAGGATTCTTATTGACTCAATAGGTGGAATTACAGATTCGTCAAAAAAGAGAGAGGAAAGTTGAGGAATTTTCAATAGAGCTTGGCAGAAACTGGGTCTTGGAGGCATCAAACTTGACCAGATTTCGTCTACCCCACTGAGATATCCTGTCCGAGGAAGTTGTGTCAAGATGAGATGAAGATCGAATGGGAGAAGGAGCAGATTTGAAGGATGTGGAGGAATGCATTGTTGCGTCGTCAGCAAATGAGTGCATTTGGTTAATTGTAAGATAAAGGAAATCATTGATAAAAGGGAGAAAAAGTGAAGGAGACAGGACAGAACCTTCGGGGACACCATTGTTGATGGAGAAAGGGGTAGAGGCTGATCCATCAATAACCACGGGTACAGCCTAGACAGAGAGGAGGCTAGATATGAGGGAGCAAACTGAAAAAGGGATGCCAAAAAAAGGGAGCTTAGAGAGGAGACCCCATTGCCATACCCTGTCAAAAACTTTAGAAATATCAAGGCCAACTACATAGAATTCCTTTAAGTCTTTCAGGGATGATGACTAGACATTCATAAAGTAGGGAAGGATATCACTAGTCGATATCGCCTTACAGATGCCTTACTGGTGATCAGAGAGAAGACTGTGAACTTCAAAATGTCTGAGGATGTGGGAGTTGAGGAAGGATTCAAAGACTTTGTAGCAGTAGATGTCAAAGCAATAGGACGATAGTTAGAGGGGTTAGAACGGACACCCTTCTCAGGGGTGGGATGTACCAACGTATGTTTCCAAGAAGGAAATATTTTTGTTGCTAAACAGAAACGGAACAGACGAGCAAGCACAATTGCAGGTTCCGAGGCACAGTCTTTCAGTACACGAGGATGGATGCCATCAAGACCCATAAGCCTTGCTTGTGTCCAGAGAGAGAATCGCTTTTCGGACGATCCGAAAAGAGATTACGGGAAGAGGCATGGGATTAGTATGAGGAGCATCAGAGGATGAAGGAATGTTAGTCATCCAAGGTAGAAATAGAAGAGAAACGGGAACTAAAGAGAGTTGCTTTCTCCAAGGGAGAGACAGCTATAGTACCGTCAGAAAGGAAAAGTAAAGGAAGACTAGAGCGACAGAAGTTGGTAGCCATGTCTTTAGTTAAAGACCATCAGTAGATAAAGCAGAGAGAGAGGTTATCGCACCTCGTTTGAATAAAGGAACGCTTTACCTCACGGTTACCGACCGTACTTGCCATGATTACGAGCAGTGATAAAAAGCTAAATGGGAGCCAGAGGAAGGAGAGTTTTTTTTCCCAAGCCTGATATGCCTCATCCCTTACAAGCATGGGAGAGTTGTCACAACCCTGGGACAGCCATCACGACCCTTATACATCCATGATGACTTTAGCACAACTACCACAACCATTATCACTCTTTCACGACCCGAGCACAACCATCAAAACCGTAGAGCAACTATCACGACCATGATACAACCCTTAACATGATCATGGTACAGCCATGACAACCCTGGTATAGTCATTATGACCCTGACACAACCATCACGATCCTTACACAACCATCACAACACCGAGTACAACACTAGAACGCAGCAGATACAACCCCAAATATCGTATCATCAGAACCGCAACCACTATCATACATAAGAAATAACGAAATAGGAGGAAAAATTCCTTAACTGATACTGAGAAGGGGGAAAATCTCGCTAACATGGCTCCCTCCTTCCCTCGACCCCTCTAGTCTAATAAAGAAACAAAATCATCTCTGGCTTCCCTCGTCCGACAATGGCACCTTCCTCCCTTCTCTCTCTCTCTCTCTCTCTCTCTCTCTCTCTCTCTCTCTCTCTCTCTCTCTCTCTCTCTCTCTCTTGGTTGTATTTCCTGGCGCTTTTCACTTCCCCCTTTCCTCTCCCTCCACCCCACCATCACATCCTACCCCCTTCCCCTTCCCTCTCCCCCCAATCCCCGTACTCCCCTCCTCCTCCTTCCCCACTTCCCCCTCCACCTCCCCCGACGTCCCACCCTTGGTGCCGGCTACAAGCACAATTCAGCCCCACACGTTGTAGCGAGAGCCAATGTTTACTGTGTTGAATAATTGACGGCGCACGGGTGGCCCAGCAACCTGCCAGGCTGTTGGGGTGAGGGAGGCAGGGAGGTGAGGGAGTGGAAGGAAGGAGGGAGGGAGGTGAGGGAGTGGAAGGAGGGAGGAAGGGAGGCTGGGAGGCTGGGGGGGAGAGGGGTGGAAAGGGGGGGATGGAAGAGTTGCAGGAGGTGAGACGGGTGTACGCGCACGTACGTACGTACGTACGTACGGTGAGGGGCGGGTGTGTGAGGGAGCGAGGTGGGTGATGGGAGGCATCCAGTAGAGATGTGTGGCTCTTCGGAGACGGCGCGAAGGTGGATAGATAGGCCGAGCTACGTTGAGAGAGAGAGAGAGAGAGAGAGAGAGAGAGAGAGAGAGAGAGAGAGAGAGAGAGAGAGAGAGACTGACAGACAGACAGAGATGAAATGAGAATAGGTGGAGAAAAGAGAACCTAAGGGAAGGCTAGGGAGACAAAAGCGAGACATGAAGAGAAGGACAGAGAGGTTGACGCATTAGAGAAAACGGGACAAAGAGTAGCTGGTGAGTAAGAGAAAAAAAGACAAATGAGAGTTATAAAGAATGGGAAGAATAGAGATGATAATATCCAAGCAAATGATAAAGGAAAGGACTAGATTTAGATAGGAGGAAGGAGATAAAGGAACTGGAATAGGAACTGAGGTGTCGTACATAAAAGAAAACGAAGATACTAAATGAAAGAAATCGAAATGTGGAGAATAAGAGAAAACGACGGAAGAAAACCGAAAGAAGCAGAGACAGGGGAAAAGTGTAAAGTGGCAAGAAAGAAAGAGAGAAGAGTGCAGATGATGGAAGAAATGAAAGAAATATTCACAAATAAACGCAACGGGAGAAGAAAGGGTAACAACTGACAACTAAAGAAAACAGGAGAGCGGAACGGTGACACGATAAGTGGGGGGACTTAACAAAAAAAAAAAGGTAGATATAAAAGATCACTCACTCAGGAGTAACAGAGAGGGGGACAAAGCAGGTACCATAATGGGAAAGGAAAGATGACAATAAATTCAAGAGAATTAAATAAGAACGAACAGACGTGTAGAGTCGAGCGGTTAAGAGGCGAGGGAGGAAGGGCGCGTTAATGAGGGCGAGGGAGAGCGGCCTCGCCAGGGAGAGTGAGGGGGAATAGGAAGAGTTGAAGGTGAGGGTAGGGAGAGACGGTGATGGAGGGGAGCGGGAGCGCTGGGAAGAGGGAATAGGTGAGCGAAGAGAGGGAGGGAGAGTCTGAGAGAGTGAATGAGAGAGAGAGAGAGAGAGAGAGAGAGAGAGAGAGAGAGAGAGAGAGAGAGAGAGAGAGCTGAAGAGGGAGAGAGGATGGCGGGTGATCTGCATCCTTATCTCCCCATTTTCCTTCATTCTCCCCCAGTTTCCTCCGCTCTCCTTCACTTTCTCCTCCTATCACCCCAATCGCACCTTCTTCTCTCCACCACTCTCCTCCTCACTATCCCAAACCCTTCAACACTCTCCTCTCCCACACTCTCCAGTATTCTTTTCCTTCCTCCATTCTTCTCTTCTCTCTCTCCATTCTGCCCCTGTCTCCCCCCCCCCCCCGACTCTTTATCTATTTTTCCTTACTCTCCCACATTCTTTTCCATCCTCGTCCACTCTCCCATTTTCTCCCCCACCCTTCTAAACTCCCCCATTCTCCCCATCTCCTTCTCTTCCTACCACTCTCTCCCACCTCTCTCCCCCACCTCTCTCCCCCACTCTCCAACTCTTACACTCTCCCTTCCACTCTCCCATATTCGTCACTCATTCTCCTCCAGTCTCCCATCCCCCACTCTTTCCTACACTTTTCCCCACACTCTCCTCCACTCTCCCACACTCCCACACTCCCTCATTCTCTCTCATTCTCTCACACTCTCCCCTACTCTCCCCCACTCTCCCCCAGCCTGCGGTGTGTATCTTTCACCCCTGTTAACTCTGCTATATATTTACCGACGAGACGCCATATAATCCATACTTGAAGAAGGATTTATTGATTTGTAATATGCGGGGGAGGAGAGACACAGGCAGGGTTCGAGCCCCACTCCCCTCCTCCCATTCCTGAATCCACCCCTACCCTCCCCTCCCCCCCAAGCTCTAGGAGAGGGTAGGGAAAGCGGAAGAGGAAGGGGAGAGGGGAGGAGCCGTAGAGATGTCGAAGGCAAATGATGAAAGAGGACAGAGGAGCTGAGATGAGTAATGTGATATGCGTAATGTCTTCCGACTCAGCCAGAGTTTGCATGTGATGCCATGTAAGTGACACAGGAGGAATGTGAGTGCGTTACTGGGTGTGTTACTCGAGTGCGGTGACCATGAGGGTGATGATAACAGTGACTGGTGGGATGTGGCCGAAGCAAGGACTGAGGGCGTAAAGGATATTCAGTGAGGAAGACAGTAATAAATTGGCAAATATGTGGATGCATAAGACCAACGAAGACATACACCCGTGCACACGCTCTCTCTCTCTCTCTCTCTCTCTCTCTCTCTCTCTCTCTCTCTCTCTCTCTCTCTCTCTCTCTCTCTCTCTCTCTCTCTCTCTCACACACACACACAACTGGGGTAGTACGTGAGGGAACGAGTGTCTCAACTCCAGCTGGTCTTAGTGCGTTCCTCATTTTTCTGTTATGTATGGTTCCCTCTCCACATACATTTGTTTCATCATTAGTTTTGAGAATCATCTACTCTCCCTGCGCCAACTTTACATTCAATCATCCTACTTTACCTACCGTAAAAAAGTTTGTTGCTGCTACAGAGAGACGAATGAATTCGAGAGCAGGAGGAAGCAATCAGAGATGAAGAATCTTCGTTATAGATTGAGACTATGTGTTGTGCTTTGCTTCCACCTTCGGGAGCGGGAAAGAGTCCGTCGGGTGTTCCTTAAGTCATTCTAAGTCATCAAGCGTCAGTAGGGTGTTCCTTAAGTCATTCTAAGTCATCAAGCGTCAGTCGGGTGTTCCTTAAGTCATTCTAAGTCATCAAGCGTCAGTCGGGTGTTCCTTAAGTCATTCTAAGTCATCAAGCGTCAGTCGGGTGTTCTTTAAGTCATTCTAAGTCATCAAGCGTCAGTCGGGTGTTCCTTAAGTCATTCTAAGTCATCAAGCGTCAGTCGGGTGTTCCTTAAGTCATTCTAAGTCATCAAGCGTCAGTCGGGTGTTCCTTAAGTCATTCTAAGTCATCAATCGTCAGTCGGGTGCTCCTTAAGTCATTTCAAGTTATGGCCCATCACTGGTCTAGAGGACCACTTCTGAGCTTTTACAGGAAGATGAAAACACGTAGATTTCACCCCATGCCAAAGACGTTTCTGTGTGTGTGTGTGTGTGTGTGTGTGTGTGTGTGTGTGTGTGTGTGACGACATCACATTGATATCGTTGTAAGTACAGGCAGAAGGTGTCAGCCACAACTTGCAACATCCCGGGATCTCTTTTCACTTTGATTTCTTTAATGAAGAAATTTCCGGACGACGTCACACTGAGGAAACGTTTCTCTTCACCCGGGACAACGATTCCTTGATACTGTGTACGTTGCTGTACCTCCCTACCATCCTAAATCAGGTAGACAAACGTTCGTTCTATGTAGCAAAAGCCATACCAAACCTTACGTAGCACAGGATAGGTTAAGTTTTTAAGTCTTTGTCATTTTGGTCAAGAACTTGTTTTATTCAACCTCAAATTTTGTCGTAACGTCAAAGCATCTCCTAACTTTATGAGGCTCGCTTACGGGTGCAAGTCTAGGAAGGGTAGCGCATTTATTGCCTATGGAAACAGTTCTCCCCTCACAAATTTCTCATTTCTAGAATTAACCCGCCTGTGAAGTTATATTTTTTCCAAGAGGCAACTTCAAGGTGGCGCAAATAAAACAAATAATTGCCTCAATATACATATATATATCCTCTGAAACCGAATTCCTTTTATGCATGAAATTTCATTTTCATCCAGTTAAAGGTATAGATTTGAACCCTTTGTTGATCCTTTTACAAGGCATTTGCAATATGATTACTCTATCTCCCCCGAGAACCTGAGTTCTTGACTGTTTATCTCCTGTGTAAATTTGATCCTCCTCTTGTTAAGACATGAGATGAAAGACCGCTGGTCAAGAGGGGTTCTCGAGATCGAGCAGCCATCGATCTTTCTTCTGGCAAAAGCTCTCCCTTCAGATGATGGTCGATTCCCGTCTGGGTACGGTGGGTTGGGTGGTGCTCGGTCCCCGTCTGGGTACGGTGGGTTGGGTGGTGCTCGGTCCCCGTCCGGGTACGGTGGGTTGGGTGGTGGTCGGTCCCCGTCTGGGTACGGTGGGATGGAGTGGTGCTCGGTCCCCGTCTGGGTATGGTGGGATGGAGTGGTGCTCGGTCCCCGTCTGGGTATGGTGGGATGGGTGGTACTCGGTCCCCGTCTGGGTACGGTGGGATGGAGTGGTGGTCGGTCCCCGTCCGGGTACGGTGGAATGGAGTGGTAGTCAGTCCCCGTCTGGGTACGGTGGGATGGGTGGTACTCGGTCTCCGTCTGGGTACGGTGGGATGGAGTGGTGGTCGGTCCCCGTCTGGGTACGGTGGGATGTTTGAGGAGCTGGAACTGTTCCGTAATAAGTTGTCTTGGTCAGTGTGGATGTCAGCAATGAGACCCAAATCACGAGGACTGTCCAGAATTGTAGTATGAATGATGAGAGAGAGAGAGAGAGAGAGAGAGAGAGACATGCTTAGCTCGATCCTCATACTCGCACAGATCTTAAATCTGAGAATCAATATTTCATTGGTTTATCCTGTGTTAGCGGACGCGCTTCTCAGTGTTGGCGTTAAGGTAGATTGGTCTCTTTTCAGAAGCGATCGACGGAGGGAGCTTCCATCATGCTGCCTGGGCATAAAGTTCACATGAAGTTAGTCTTTTTCGTAACTTACCTTTGCTTGTAACACAATCAATTTCTGTCGCTTGTTACTGACATGTCCTTTCCCTCAGCCTCTGCGCCAATTTCTGACGTATGTATTCAAGTGAATTAAACTTCTCCCACGCAGACGCAAGTGTCAGTACATTTGAGTTTCTTTCTACATTACCAGAACAACGTTTTTTAATTTTGATTTAACATGTTAGTGTGGGGTGATAGTGTGGTTGGTAGTGTGTGGGGATAGTGTGGGTGGTAGTGTGTGGTGATATTGTGGGTGGTAGATTATGGTGATGGTGTGGATGGCAAGGTGTGTGTGTGTGTGTGGTGGTATTATGTGGTTATAGTGTTGGTGGTGATACCGTACTTTGCAATGTGGTGAGTGTGAGAGTGGTGCTATATGGTGATAACGTGGATGATAGTGTGTGGTAAGAGTGTGGCCGGCAGTGTGAGTGGTAGTATGAGGATAGTGTGTACGGTAGTCTGTCCTCATACTGGTTAGTTTACAGTAATTAGTTTTAAAAAAAAAGCATAACTGATTAAGCATACATTGGCCGGGCATCTCTGATTGAATGACCTGTGAGGGGAGAGGGGGTCGGGTGTGGATGGAGGCAAGCACAGAGTGTTCAGTGGCTACAGTACATGGACATAGGAGGGTGACAGGTGGGGGCTGAGTGGACCCAGGAGTGAATAAGTGGTAGTGTGTGGTGATAATGTGAGTGGTTGTGTGTTTGGTGATGGTGTGGGTGTGGATCGAAGTGTGTGATGATAATAGGGATGGTTGTGTGTTGTGATAGTGTGTGTGTGTGTGTGTGGTTGTCTGTGGTAAAACTGTGGTTTAGGTGGTACTGTGTGGTTATGGTATATGGTGGCAGAATGTGGCGATAATGTTGGTGGTAGTGTGTTGTGATACTGAAGTGCAGGTGGTACTTTGTGGGTCTAGCAGGTGATAATGTTAGTGGTCGTGTGTGGTAATAGAGTGAGAGGAGTATTGGTGGGAGTAAGTTCACTTAGGGCATGTGTTTGATGGTGGTAGTGAGGGCGGTAAGTGGGTTAAGCAGGAGGTGGTAGTTAAGAATGGTCTGTGCCAGGAATAACGTGAGAGAGAGAGAGAGAGAGAGAGAGAGAGAGAGAGAGAGAGAGAGAGAGAGAGAGAGAGAGAGAGAGAGAGAGAGAGAGAGAGAGAGTGTGTGTGTGTGTGTGTATCTACGAGTACCCAGGAAAAGATTAAGCCATGAGGCATGGCTAGCGCGTAACCACTCGCCTTGTTTCTCAGTAATGCACTGCGCGTCGACCTTACGTACAGCTGGAACTGTTTCAGGCCATTTGTCTCGTTTTCTTTTGAAAGTTTCAGTTTTCACTGCCTCCAGATTCCTTGATTCGTTGAAGTAAAAAGAAAATCATTCCATCTCTCCTGCGTGGTTCTCGAATTACTTTGCTTTGATATAGTCTTCGGAATTCTTGTCGAACCATTTCCTCTCTTTCTGCCACATTGTGAAGTCTTTAATTCTGCTAATCTTCTATAATTCTTTGTACCCTTTTGGATGCATAAATCATCATACATCAATCTCTTCTGTTTATAGTATACTGTACAGTTCAAGATATTACCATCTTCCATACTAGTAAGTGTGTTCCAATGTTTCAATTTTACCTATGAAGTTTTGAACTGAATTCTCTCCTGCTTTACCATGTCGTCTTCCTTAGTGGGTGACCATACAACGTACGGAGATGTAGATTAGTCTGGTTGATCTTTTTTACCTTCAAGTTCCTGTTTCTCGTAGTCAAGGTTCTCGTCATCACACCGCTCATTGTCTCACTGAATAATACGGCTTTCCCAGCATGAACCCCACATGCCAGCCTTCCCAGTATGAGCTCCACGTACCAACTTTCCCAGTATGAGCTCCACATACCAACTTTCCCAGTATGAGCTCCACATACCAACTTTCCCAGTATGAACCCCACATGCCAGCCTTCCATTCATGATGCCTCCGAGACTTTGACGTATTCTTCTCCCATAATATTTTGATAAACTGGATCCTTTTCAATTATCGCTGGTGTATTACTCATCGTCCCATAACCTACCTTTTTATGCAAATATAATCTTATTTGAATATCGAGATCTCCTCCTCCTCTGTCCATTTTTACATATCGTTTAGATTATGGTACACAGACAGACAGACAGACATATGGACGAGAGAGAGAGAGAGAGAGAGAGAGAGAGAGAGAGAGAGAGAGAGAGAGAGAGAGAGAGAGAGAGAGAGAGGAGCAGCAGATCGTGAGAACCCTGAGTGTGGTGATGGTGGGCCCGCCTCCCACCCTCACGCTGATGGAGAGGCCCCGCCCGCCATTACTGCCAGGGTAGGCGGCACAGTGGGCCACTACCCGCGGTACTGTATCCATGGCCTGCACCACCAACACTTCAGTGCCTGGCCTGCACCACCATCACCCTCACGAATGGCCTGCATCATCACCACCCTCATGCCTGGCCTGCACCATCACCACCCTCATGCATGGCCTGCATCATCATCACCCTCATGCCTGGCCTGCACCGCCACCACCTTCATGCCTGGCCTGCACACCGCCACCCTCATGCCTATCTTACCCCCACCACACACATGCCTGGCCTGCACCACCATACGTCGTATCCCAGACCTCACGACCACCACACTCGTGCCTGGAGTCCTCACGTTATAACAATCCACAGCGGACGGACGTTTCAGCAAGATGACACAGACCACATCGGATGGATCTCGTGTGAACGCAAGGTTAAAGATGATAACTTTCATGAACAGTAAGATAACATTACGTTAATGACGTACATACAAGTTAGAGAAGGGGTAGATAATGACATAAACACTGAGCCTTTGTTGGACAAGACACATAGTGTTACATAACATTGGGAATCATGGGGAGGTGAACAACGCAAGGTGGATATGCCAGCCTGAGGTAGGCCCGTGCCCCTGTACTAGCCTCCACCGCTAACCGAGTTCCCAGGTCCACGACCTTACCTTATGAACAGGAGTGGGAACAACACTGGAATTTATCAATATCCGACAGTGGATAATGGTTATAGCAGCGGGTTGGCTTATGTGTTGACAATCAACCAATGACTGTGGCACTGGTGGATATCCCATATTACCATTCTCTTCTCGAGGGGTTTATGGTCGGTTAAAGTAATTCAACCTGCCTCTTTATAGATTCTCCCACAGAGCTTAGGAGCGCAGGTGATTATGGCTTCTCGATCACAGGATAATGTAAAACGTTACCCTATGGACAACCACAGAGACAACTTTACTGTACAAAGTCAGGTCATTCTCAACATCCAGCCTTCAAAGCCATATTTTCAGCATAGCTTGCCATAGCCCTGGGCTTGATTGGTGGGTAATGGCAGTGGCTGGCCTCTGTCGTCGTCTTTCCTCCTCGAAGGCCTTGGATGCCACACCACACTGGGCTAGATCGCAACAGGCACATACCACTGGAGATATATATCCGATCATCGGAGCAGCCATCACTGTTGGAACATACCAGACAGCCGTGTGATCCCCGCCTATGAAAGCATAGTGGGATGTAGCGGGACAGTGTGCTGTGACCAAGATCACACCCGCCCAGGTGGCAAGGATACATCAACTCGTCGAAGCATAACAGGTCAATAAGAGAGATAGACGAGACCAGGGGACAGGGTGTCGGTGCTGTTTGTGCAATCACAGGTGGAGAGACGCCCAGCATCGCCACTTCCCACCATAGGAAACATGACTGCTTGGAACAACAGCCATAAGAACGTAGGCCTGACATAACAGAAGCTGTCGGTGAAGACACCAGGACAAGGGTCACAACACCTGTAGTTGGCAGCATCTGTAAGACAGCTTCCATTACACTCCAGCTGCACTTCTTAAGACACTCCAGCTGCACTTCTTAAGGGAGACAATCGTCGTCAATAGTCAGGTGTCGATGCTGTGGATGACAAAGAATGTTGGTCTGAGATGAAGAGATCCCTTAGGAAGTGGCCCAGATCTAGCTTGTCTCACCACCACGAAAGGAGCTATCTCAAGTTTCTGACTGGCTATACAGCCGACAGTCCCATACAGAATCCTCACTGTCCCGTCGATCTGATCGTACTATGTACTCTAACGTTGCAACATAAGTTCCTCTGGCTGGTAACTGGAGGTTATCGTCTCAAAATATCTTCATTCAAGGCTCTACAGAGCCATCAGGCAAGTGACACTTAATAATCATGTAGCTATAGTTCCTCCCTAGGTAGAGAGGACAAGTGGGCAGGTTCGACAGTCAGGTCACGAACATTATCAACGTTACAACCAAGAGGCAAACATCGCTTATGGTCAAAGGACATCTCGAGTGAAAGGATTAAGGAAAGAGAAAGAATGTAGAAATCAGTCAGGATTCCATAGGTTTTGTAGACCTTACTCTTAAAGGTAGAAAGATTATAGGACGAGGAAGAAACGAAAGTAGGAGGAGAATTCTACAGGTTAGCTGTTCTTGGGAGGAGGGAGATATCATAACGGTCAGTTGTAGAGTGGTCTGTCTCTATACAGAAACTGTGGAGCGCAGCAGCCAGAAGCGTACATCGGGCCCAAGTCTTTGGAGGAGAAAGACATGGAGATAATTCACAAAAACAGTGCCTAAAATGATATCTATTGAAGAGGGAGAAAGCAGCAACAGCGGTGTCTTTCAAGGTTCTGTCCTTCTACACATTTTTCCCTTTTATCAACGATTTCCTTTCTTCCACAAATAACCAAAAGTAGTCATACATTGACGACGCAACATTGGATTCATCCACATCTTACAATTCTGCTCCTTCTCTCAATCGAGCTGCATTTCGTCTCGTCACAACATCCTCAGTAAACTCAGACCTGGACGAGATATCTCAGTGGGGCGAAATCTGGTCAAGTTTAATGCTTCCGAGGCCCAGTTTCTACCCATCTTTCTATCGAATATTCCTCACAACTTTCCTGTGTCCTTCGACGGTTCTGTAATTTCACCTCTTTAATCGCTGACCATACTTGGTATTACTGTGATATTCACTACCTAGGAAACCCCACATCACGGAAATAGCTAAGTCTGCCTCTAAGAAACTGAGAGACCTGTTTAGATGATGAAATTTCTTTTCCTTTCGAAAACAGTTGCTCCGTTTATACAAAGGATTGATCCGTCCTTGTATGGAGTACCACTCTCACGTCTGGCGTGGTTCTAGCTCTGCTGTCTTGCTCGACAGAGTAGAGTCGAAAGCGGTCCGACTTATCAGCTCTCCCGGACTAACTTCCAAACTTGGCCCACTTGCCCTACGCCGCAATGTTGGTTCACTTTCCCTCTTCTGTGAGCATTACTTTGGTTTTTGCTCCCGAGAGCTGGCTGCTTGTATACCCCCATCACTAGCTAGACCAGAGAATACTCGTTTAGCTGCTGCGTCACATGATTACTGCGTGACCGTTAGCAACTCAAGCGTAGACCTCTTTGATAACTGTTTCTTTCTCTACACTTCGAAACTTTGGAACTCTCAACCCTCTCATATCTTTTTCAATAACTATAACCTGACACTTTTCAAAAGACAGACTCTTCACTTCCTCCAAAATTCGTAAGTACAGAAATAGTGTCTTTGAATGGAAGGATTCAGATGTGAAAAAGAGGCCGAGGGTGTTCGAAGGGTTACTGTAACGGTCGAAAACGCGCGTCAAATGCTTGAATACTTGTTCCGGATCGTTACAGAAGCATGTGTTGCGTTGAGACGCAGACGGATCATGTGTTGCGTTGAGACACAGACGGATCATTTGTTGCGTTGAGACACAGACGGATCATGTGTTGCGTTGAGACACAGACGGATCATGTGTTGCGTTGAGACACAGACGGATCATGTGTTGCGTTGAGACACAGACGGATCATGTGTTGCGTTGAGACACAGACGGATCATGTGTTGCGTTGAGACACAGACGGATCATGTGTTGCGTTGAGACACAGACGGATCATGTGTTGCGTTGAGACACAGACGGATCATGTGTTGCGTTGAGACACAGACGGATCATGTGTTGCGTTGAGACACAGACGGATCATGTGTTGCGTTGAGACACAGACGGATCATGTGTTGCGTTGAGACACAGACGGATCATGTGTTGCGTTGAGACACAGACGGATCATGTGTTGCGTTGAGACACAGACGGATCATGTGTTGCGTTGAGACACAGACGGATCATGTGTTGCGTTGAGACACAGACGGATCATGTGTTGCGTTGAGACACAGACGGATCATGTGTTGCGTTGAGACACAGACGGATCATTTGTTGCGTTGAGACACAGACGGATCATGTGTTGCGTTGAGACACAGACGGATCATGTGTTGCGTTGAGACGCAGACGGATCATGTGTTGCGTTGAGACACAGACGGATCATGTGTTGCGTTGAGACACAGACGGATCATGTGTTGCGTTGAGACACAGACGGATCATGTGTTGCGTTGAGACACAGACGGATCATGTGTTGCGTTGAGACACAGACGGATCATGTGTTGCGTTGAGACACAGACGGATCATGTGTTGCGTTGAGACACAGACGGATCATGTGTTGCGTTGAGACACAGACGGATCATGTGTTGCGTTGAGACGCAGACGGATCATGTGTTGCGTTGAGACACAGACGGATCATGTGTTGCGTTGAGACACAGACGGATCATGTGTTGCGTTGAGACACAGACGGATCATTTGTTGCGTTGAGACACAGACGGATCATGTGTTGCGTTGAGACACAGACGGATCATGTGTTGCGTTGAGACACAGACGGATCATGTGTTGCGTTGAGACACAGACGGATCATTTGTTGCGTTGAGACACAGACGGATCATGTGTTGCGTTGAGACACAGACGGATCATGTGTTGCGTTGAGACACAGACGGATCATGTGTTGCGTTGAGACACAGACGGATCATTTGTTGCGTTGAGACACAGACGGATCATTTGTTGCGTTGAGACACAGACGGATCATGTGTTGCGTTGAGACACAGACGGATCATGTGTTGCGTTGAGACACAGACGGATCATTTGTTGCGTTGAGACACAGACGGATCATGTGTTGCGTTGAGACACAGACGGATCATGTGTTGCGTTGAGACACAGACGGATCATGTGTTGCGTTGAGACACAGACGGATCATGTGTTGCGTTGAGACACAGACGGATCATTTGTTGCGTTGAGACACAGACGGATCATTTGTTGCGTTGAGACACAGACGGATCATTTGTTGCGTTGAGACACAGACGGATCATGTGTTGCGTTGAGACACAGACGGATCATGTGTTGCGTTGAGACACAGACGGATCATTTGTTGCGTTGAGACACAGACGGATCATGTGTTGCGTTGAGACGCAGACGGATCATGTGTTGCGTTGAGACGCAGACGGATCATGTGTTGCGTTGAGACACAGACGGATCATGTGTTGCGTTGAGACGCAGACGGATCATGTGTTGCGTTGAGACACAGACGGATCATGTGTTGCGTTGAGACACAGACGGATCATTTGTTGCGTTGAGACACAGACGGATCATGTGTTGCGTTGAGACACAGACGGATCATGTGTTGCGTTGAGACACAGACGGATCATGTGTTGCGTTGAGACACAGACGGATCATGTGTTGCGTTGAGACACAGACGGATCATGTGTTGCGTTGAGACACAGACGGATCATTTGTTGCGTTGAGACACAGACGGATCATGTGTTGCGTTGAGACACAGACGGATCATTTGTTGCGTTGAGACACAGACGGATCATGTGTTGCGTTGAGACACAGACGGATCATTTGTTGCGTTGAGACACAGACGGATCATGTGTTGCGTTGAGACACAGACGGATCATGTGTTGCGTTGAGACACAGACGGATCATGTGTTGCGTTGAGACACAGACGGATCATGTGTTGCGTTGAGACACAGACGGATCATGTGTTGCGTTGAGACACAGACGGATCATGTGTTGCGTTGAGACGCAGACGGATCATGTGTTGCGTTGAGACACAGACGGATCATGTGTTGCGTTGAGACACAGACGGATCATGTGTTGCGTTGAGACACAGACGGATCATGTGTTGCGTTGAGACACAGACGGATCATGTGTTGCGTTGAGACACAGACGGATCATGTGTTGCGTTGAGACACAGACGGATCATTTGTTGCGTTGAGACACAGACGGATCATGTGTTGCGTTGAGACACAGACGGATCATGTGTTGCGTTGAGACACAGACGGATCATGTGTTGCGTTGAGACACAGACGGATCATGTGTTGCGTTGAGACACAGACGGATCATGTGTTGCGTTGAGACACAGACGGATCATGTGTTGCGTTGAGACACAGACGGATCATGTGTTGCGTTGAGACACAGACGGATCATGTGTTGCGTTGAGACGCAGACGGATCATGTGTTGCGTTGAGACACAGACGGATCATGTGTTGCGTTGAGACACAGACGGATCATTTGTTGCGTTGAGACACAGACGGATCATGTGTTGCGTTGAGACACAGACGGATCATGTGTTGCGTTGAGACACAGACGGATCATGTGTTGCGTTGAGACACAGACGGATCATGTGTTGCGTTGAGACACAGACGGATCATGTGTTGCGTTGAGACACAGACGGATCATGTGTTGCGTTGAGACACAGACGGATCATTTGTTGCGTTGAGACACAGACGGATCATGTGTTGCGTTGAGACACAGACGGATCATGTGTTGCGTTGAGACACAGACGGATCATGTGTTGCGTTGAGACACAGACGGATCATGTGTTGCGTTGAGACACAGACGGATCATTTGTTGCGTTGAGACACAGACGGATCATGTGTTGCGTTGAGACACAGACGGATCATGTGTTGCGTTGAGACACAGACGGATCATGTGTTGCGTTGAGACACAGACGGATCATTTGTTGCGTTGAGACACAGACGGATCATGTGTTGCGTTGAGACGCAGACGGATCATGTGTTGCGTTGAGACACAGACGGCTCATGTGTTGCATTGACACACAGACGGCACATGTATTGCGTTGAGACGCAGACGGATCATGTGTTGCGTTGAGACGCAGACGGATCATGTGTTGCGTTGAGACACAGACGGCTCATGTATTGCGTTGAGACACAGACGGATCATTTGTTGCGTTGAGACACAGACGGATCATGTGTTGCGTTGAGACACAGACGGATCATGTGTTGCGTTGAGACACAGACGGATCATGTGTTGCGTTGAGACACAGACGGCTCATGTGTTGCGTTGAGACACAGACGGCTCATGTATTGCGTTGAGACACAGACGGCACATGCGTTGCGTGAGACACAGACGGCTCATGTGTTGCATTGAGACACAGACGGCTCATGTGTTGCATTGAGACACAGACGGCACATGTGTTGCGTTGAGGCACAGACGGCTCATGAGTTGCGCTGGTCTGAGTGATGATGGAGGAGACTTACTTGTGTCACTCTGTTACATGATGCCTCACCAGGGGTGGTGTTTCTTACCTCTCCACCAGTGTTGGTGTTGCCACCTCTACCCTCTCCACCCTACCATTGTTGGTGCTGCTACCCCTCCCGTCTCCATTAGTGTTGGTGTTGCTACCCCCCTCTTCCCGTCATTGTTGGTGTTGCTACCACTCTCCTCCCCACCACTGTTAGTGTTGCTACCACTCTCTTCCCCACCACTGTTAGTGTTGCTACCACTCTCCTCCCCACCACTGTTAGTGTTGCTACCACTCTCTTCCCCACCACTGTTAGTGTTGCTACCTCTCTCCTCCCCACCACTGTTAGTGTTGCTACCTCTCTCCTCCCCACCAGTGTTAGTGTTGCTACCTCTCTCCTCCCCACCACTGTTAGTGTTGCTACCTCTCTCCTCCCCACCAGTGTTAGTGTTGCTACCTCTCTCCTCCCCACCACTGTTAGTGTTGCTACCTCTCTCCTCCCCACCACTGTTAGTGTTGCTACCACTCTCCTCCCCACCACTGTTACTGTTGCTACCACTCTCCTCCCCACCACTGTTAGTGTTGCTACCACTCTCCTCCCCACCACTGTTAGTGTTGCTACCTCTCTCCTCCCCACCACTGTTAGTGTTGCTACCTCTCTCCTCCCCACCACTGTTAGTGTTGCTACCTCTCTCCTCCCCACCACTGTTAGTGTTGCTACCTCTCTCCTCCCCACCACTGTTAGTGTTGCTACCACTCTCCTCCCCACCACTGTTAGTGTTGCTACCTCTCTCCTCCCCACCACTGTTAGTGTTGCTACCTCTCTCCTCCCCACCACTGTTAGTGTTGCTACCTCTCTCCTCCCCACCACTGTTAGTGTTGCTACCTCTCTCCTCCCCACTGTTAGTGTTGCTACCTCTCTCCTCCCCACCACTGTTAGTGTTGCTACCTCTCTCCTCCCCACTGTTAGTGTTGCTACCTCTCTCCTCCCCACCACTGTTACTGTTGCTACCACTCTCCTCCCCACCAGTGTTAGTGTTGCTACCCCTCTCCTCCCCACCACTGTTAGTGTTGTTACCCTTCCCCTCCCCACCACTGTTGCTACCCTACTTCTCCCCCACCAGTGTTGGCTCTTCTGCACCCCCTCACCACTCCTGCCTTGCGTCACACAAGGGGTAATAACGCTTTCATTTGTAGACACGTTACCAGGCACTGAGAGCCCTCCTCAGTACCAACCCCTCTTCCCCTCCACCACTCCCATCCCCCACTACTTCCCTCCTCCATCACTCCCCTCCCCTATCACTCTTCTCTCTACAACCACAATCAGCTGTTCAGTTCTGGTCACCGAACTTTATCAAAGACAAAGACAAACTAGAATGAGTACAAAGAATAGCAATAAAACTAATTACGTTGCTCAGAAATAAACCTTCGGTAGGAAGACTCAAAGATCTGAAAAAATAGATATATAACAAAGAGCAGATAATAAACTGAAACTAGTTTTCAAAATGTTCAGTAATATTGATAATATAACTCAAGATAAAATCTTAAAAGAGATACAATGACCTGACACAATGGTGTTGTCAAGATGAAGACCATTGATACACTTAAACTGCGGTGAAGCAAGTATGTTAATGACACTAAATATCATTGAATAAACCTGTTCAAGAATGAGAACATGATAAGCAAGTATTCCATCTCCTTTTTCTATGAGCAGTCATAAGTCAATAACTTCCACTGCAGAGTAAACTGTCGACTGAAATCCGGTCAAATTTTGACTTCCCTTTTACCCTTTCTTATAGAATTCCCGTGTCAGTATACTCTCTCCTGTACGACATGCAATTCCTTCATAGCAGTTGTTCCGTCAGCGGATTTGCCTGGGGGAGTGGTGGTATGGAAGAACCCCTCTGCTTTACTGTCCTGTCTTCATGTATACCCATCAATACCCAACAGCAAGACCCTCCACTACTCCTTCATCAGCTAGACAGACCCTCCACCATTCCTCCACCTGTAAGACCCTCCATCACGTCCCCCTCCCCCAACAGTAAGATCCTTCTTCACCAGACACGTTGCACCCCTTTGCCTCCCATAGTAACAACACGTCCCTTATCTTCTGATTCTCCTTTCCAAATAAGCTGCCCTTCTTCCTCCAACTCCAACAACTATGCCCACTGCTCTTTCAACCACGTCCCTCCCTAACAACCACGTCCCTCCCTAACAACCACGTCCCTCTCCCACAACCACGTCCCGCTACCACAACCACGACCCTGTCCCCCACAACCCTGGCCCCAGGGAGGCGGCTCCCGGGGTTGGCCCACTCTGCCTCGCCGGCCGCCGACCTGTCATCAAGTTCATGAATTGTCCTCTTCCTCTGCCCTCGAAAACCCTCATCCAACTCTCACTGGCCTCTCACTGGCCTCTCACTGGCCCCTCATCACCTCCTGACCAACTGACAAATGGTAAAGCGCCGACGTCAACTCTACACCCACGTCCACAGCTCTATTCCCACGTTATCCCCACACCCATGTTCTCAATCATACACCTGTGTCATCAACTCTACTCCCACGTCATCAACTCTACTCCCACGTCATCAACTCTACTCCCACGTCATCAACTCTACACCTACATTACCGATTTCATTCCCATGCCACCAACTCTACACCACTTCTTACACACTACGCCTTTATCATCAAATCTACACCACGGTTTCAACTCTATATACATATATCATCAACTCTACACCACACTTTAAACTCTATACCACGTCTTCAACTCTATGACTATACCATCGAGTCGACATCACACTTTAAACACTACACCACGTCTGTAACTCCAAGACCATGTCATCAACTCTATACCATGTCTTGAACTCTCTACCCATGTCAACACCCACTTCCTGTTGACCTGTAACCCTATCAACTCCCGGGTCGCGCTTAGTAAATAGCCACGTAAACTCCCCATCAACAACACCCCACTTCATTCTCGAAGCCACATTTCTCAGTCTACATTCAATCAGCTCCAAGTTACATTAACTTCAACCCACTTCAACTCACGAAGCTTCATAACTTTATTGTAACAGTGCCAACCATCTCTCATTCCATATCAATTGAGTCAATCTTCCCCCTGACTCAGTCTATATCCTCCCTCATTATTCCGCTAGATCATACCAAACTACAATCTGCATCAGCTTTCAACCTACATTAGTCAGATGACAGTCCACAAAGTTTCCCAACTCGTATCAATTCTGCAAAATCCCATATCATCACTCGACCCCAGTGAATCCCCTTATCACACCAAGTGAATCCCTCTATCAACCCATATTGAATCCCGAGCTTTACTAATCCCCAGCTCCGACAGTCTACGTCCAACCTTCACTCCTCATTATTCCCTCAACTTGCACTAAACCCGTCAGTCTTTATACCTGAACAACAGCTTCAAACTCGCATCAATCTACAAACCATATCGTCTCATGTAATCTTTCATGAAGCGTCTGTGCATCGCCAACTTTATCAATCTGTGCCTCAAATAACCTCACGCTATATGCATCCAAATCAACCCTGTATCCCATATCAGGTTTCAACCACATACACTTATAGCAAGCCTCAAACTCCAACAATCCTCAGTCTCATATCATCCAGAATCAACTATCAACCTTACATCAAAACTAGTATCAGTCTTAACTTTACACCAGCCAATAACGACCCTCAGCCTTAGATCCGCCAATATCGACCCTCAGCTTCACATCAACTATTTTTAACCCTTACTCTCATAGCAACCAAGATCAACCCTCACCCTTACATGACCTAACATCATTCCCTCAGTCTGCTCATCCTGTAGCCCATACCAACTCTCAATCCACCCTCAACGACTCTTACACGTCGGTGGTATGCTTCACTCGATACCTTGATACTGAGGCGCTGAAGTAGAATACTGGCTGCTTCCTCGTCTTTGGCTCAGTCGATGAACCTAGAGTCGAGATCATTAAGGAAAAGAAGAATATTCTTGACTTCCGAGTGGGAACGTTTCTTGGCAGGTCACATCAGAAGAGCTTTTGGTATCACTAGTCCGCTCACACCTAAGAACATAGAAGGAATAAAAGGTGTTTCACCTAACCCGTTGTGTTGTGACAGTGAAACCAGACAAAAAAAATTAAAACAACATTTCTTCCCTGAACATAAAACAAGAGGAAGACACCATTTGCACCTCATATGACCTCAGACTGACCAGATGAAGCAAAATAAATGTAAGAGACTTTAGCTCCAGTATCAATTGCTGTTAAGAGACATAGCAAGCGATTACTCGCATCGAGGCACTGACCTGTAGACGACAACACATATTCAAACACTGTCCTGTAAAGCACAACTCACATCCAGGCGATGACCTGCAAAAGCAATGTCTCATGTACATTAAGTGTCATAACTGAGCACCACTAAGTGGAAGGAAGTCCTCTACGGTAGTTCACTGAACATATATGTATACCAGTGATGAGTTCTCAAACCCTCCGTTAAATGAGGACTGGATATTTTTTTTTTTTTTTGCAGGTGTGACTTGTCGTCCAGTCTGATAAGGTGACTGAATATCATCCACTGGTATGTTTATTCTCCTCGTCTGAGACACGAGTAACAAGGCATCTTGCTTACATTATCTTGCTCCATGCATGAGAGGGGTAAAGTCGAGTTATATCTAACTAAAACTCGTAAGAGAAAGTCTTGAAATGGAAGACATGTAGAAGGTTGTTGTTACCAGCGGGACTTTAGTATTAGTTCCCATCAGCCGTGAGTGGCACTACTCGTCTCAAGAGTGGCGGTTGTCACTCATCATCCAGGGAACTTACAGTCTGGGGGGGGGAAAAAAATCCAGTATTTACTGTCCCTGATATGTGAGTGCTCATCAGCTCCAAGTTTGTAGTCTCAATGATATCTCAGAATACAGGTCTTATCTTAATCTTGCCCGAGAATAACGTTATGACATCGTTCATGTAGTTTTATTTTTTTGTTATATTGTAGGTAACGTAACGTATCCGAGCCCTAACGTAAATTAGTGATCTAAGATGTAGAAAACGTTAAAGTCCGATATCGTGATGTTACTTATTGAACAGCTACGTTCAGTTGCCTGTTGAACAGCTACGTTCAGTCGACTCTTGAACAGCTACGTTCAGTCGACTCTTGAACAGCTACGTTCAGTCGACTCTTGAACAGCTACGTTCAGTCGACTCTTGAACAGCTACGTTCAGTCGACTGTTGAACAGCTACGTTCAGTCGACTCTTGAACAGCTACGTTCAGTCGACTCTTGAACAGCTACGTTCAGTCGACTCTTGAACAGCTACGTTCAGTCGACTGTTGAACAGCTACGTTCAGTCGACTCTTGAACAGCTACGTTCAGTCGCCGCTCACTGGTTCCATTAGTATCTGAATGTATAAACGGGAAACAATCAAGAATCAACTCATTACACTGTGGCCTGGAGACCACGACCCGTGCCACACAGCACCGTGGATCTTCCTTGATGAGAGAATTTGCTGAGGAACCTTTTCTTTTTTAGTTTGTTTGTACGTAAGTTTTACGTTCGCCCAACGTTGAATTGTCTTTTATTACGTTGATGGGGTCAGAGAAGTCATCTCGGGTCAAATACATGGTTTATTTTCAGACTACAATGATCAACTGAAGTAGGTTAGATAAGGCTGTGACCTCAACACCAACAGAATTCATATATATATATATATATATATATATATATATATATATATATATATATATATATATATATATTGGAAAGGATCACAATTTTGCGCGTGATCAAGATATTCCTATGAGTCCACGGGGAAAATGAAACACGAAAACTTCCCAAGTGCACTTTCGTGTAATAATCACATCATCAGGGGAGACACAAGAGACAAATATAACAGTCAGTTGATATACATCGAAGAGACGAAGCTAGGACGCCATTTGGTAAACATGGACAATTACATGTTTACCAAATGGCGTCCTAGCTTCGTCTCTTCGATGTATATCAACTGACTGTTATATTTCTCTCTTGTGTCTCCCCTGATGATGTGATTATTACACGAAAGTGCGCTTGGGAAGTTTTCGTGTTTCATTTTCCCCGTGGACTCATAGGAATATATATATAATATATATATATATATATATATATATATATATATATATATATATATATATATATATACAATGGAAGTAAGGGGAGTGGGGGAGGAATGGGATGTATTTAGGGAATCAGTGATGGATTGCTCAAAAGATGCTTGTGGCATGAGAAGAGTGGGAGGTGGGTTGATTAGAAAGGGTAGTGAGTGGTGGGATGAAGAAGTAAGAGTATTAGTGAAAGAGAAGAGAGAGGCATTTGGACGATTTTTGCAGGGAAAAAATGCAATTGAGTGGGAGATGTATAAAAGAAAGAGACAGGAGGTCAAGAGAAAGGTGCAAGAGGTGAAAAAAAGGGCAAATGAGAGTTGGGGTGAGAGAGTATCATTAAATTTTAGGGAGAATAAAAAGATGTTCTGGAAGGAGGTAAATAAAGTGCGTAAGACAAGGGAGCAAATGGGAACTTCAGTGAAGGGCGCAAATGGGGAGGTGATAACAAGTAGTGGTGATGTGAGAAGGAGATGGAGTGAGTATTTTGAAGGTTTGTTGAATGTGTTTGATGATAGAGTGGCAGATATAGGGTGTTTTGGTCGAGGTGGTGTGCAAAGTGAGAGGGTTAGGGAAAATGATTTGGTAAACAGAGAAGAGGTAGTGAAAGCTTTGCGGAAGATGAAAGCCGGCAAGGCAGCAGGTTTGGATGGTATTGCAGTGGAATTTATTAAAAAAGGGGGCGACTGTATTGTTGACTGGTTGGTAAGGTTATTTAATGTATGTATGACTCATGGTGAGGTGCCTTAGGATTGGCGGAATGCGTGCATAGTGCCATTGTACAAAGGCAAAGGGGATAAGAGTGAGTGCTCAAATTACAGAGGTATAAGTTTGTTGAGTATTCCTGGTAAATTATATGGGAGGGTATTGATTGAGAGGGTGAAGGCATGTACAGAGCATCAGATTGGGGAAGAGCAGTGTGGTTTCAGAAGTGGTAGAGGATGTGTGGATCAGGTGTTTGCTTTGAAGAATGTATGTGAGAAATACTTAGAAAAGCAAATGGATTTGTATGTAGCATTTATGGATCTGGAGAAGGCATATGATAGAGTTGATAGAGATGCTCTGTGGAAGGTATTAAGAATATATGGTGTGGGAGGAAAGTTGTTAGAAGCAGTGAAAAGTTTTTGTCGAGGATGTAAGGCATGTGTACGTGTAGGAAGAGAGGAAAGTGATTGGTTCTCAGTGAATGTAGGTTTGCGGCAGGGGTGTGTGATGTCTCCATGGTTGTTTAATTTGTTTATGGATGGGGTTGTTAGGGAGGTAAATGCAAGAGTTTTGGAAAGAGGGGCAGTATGAAGTCTGTTGGGGATGAGAGAGCTTGGGAAGTGAGTCAGTTGTTGTTCGCTGATGATACAGCGCTGGTGGCTGATTCATGTGAAAAACTGCAGAAGCTGGTGACTAAGTTTGGAAAAGTGTGTGGAAGAAGAAAGTTAAGAGTAAATGTGAATAAGAGCAAGGTTATTAGGTACAGTAGGGTTGAGGGTCAAGTCAATCGGGAGGTGAGTTTGAATGGAGAAAAACTGGAGGAAGTGAAGTGTTTTAGATATCTGGGAGTGGATCTGGCAGCGGATGGAACCATGGAAGCGGAAGTGGATCATAGGGTGGGGGAGGGGGCGAAAATCCTGGGGGCCTTGAAGAATGTGTGGAAGTCGAGAACATTATCTCGGAAAGCAAAAATGGGTATGTTTGAAGGAATAGTGGTTCCAACAATGTTGTATGGTTGCGAGGCGTGGGCTATGGATAGAGTTGTGCGCAGGAGGATGGATGTGCTGGAAATGAGATGTTTGAGGACAATGTGTGGTTTGATCGAGTGAGTAACGTAAGGGTAAGAGAGATGTGTGGAAATAAAAAGAGCGTGGTTGAGAGAGCAGAAGAGGGTGTTTTGAAGTGGTATGGGCCATGGAGAGGATGAGTGAGGAAAGATTGACCAAGAGGATATATGTGTCGGAGGTGGAGGGAACAAGGAGAAGAGGGAGACCAAATTGGAGGTGGAAAGATGGAGTGAAAAAGATTTTGTGTGATCGGGGCCTGAACATGCAGGAGGGTGAAAGGAGGGCAAGGAATAGAGTGAATTGGATCGATGTGGTATACCGGGGTTGACGTGCTGTCAGTGGATTGAAGCAAGGCATGTGAAGCGTCTGGGGTAAACCATGGAAAGCTGTGTAGGTATGTATATTTGCGTGTGTGGACGTATGTATATACATGTGTATGGGGGGGGGGGGACATTTCTTTCGTCTGTTTCCTTGCGCTACCTCGCAAACGCGGGAGACAGCGACAAAGTATAATAAAAAAAAAAAATATATATATATATATATATATATATATATATATATATATATATGCACTTCTGTGGTTTTACGTGTATGGATCACCTTATGGATGTGTGCATGTATGGATGCTGGATGTCTACTTGAGAGAGAGAGAGAGAAGCCATAAACGGAAATTTTGTTGCAACTTTCTCTGTGACAGACTTATTACGCCCTATAAAGATAATGTCTACCCGGGAGAGGAGAACCAGTGGACATGAGACAGTGAAGAGACTATGTCTGCCACGGTTTAACAGACTGAACGTAAACATGTACGAGGCAAAAGTAAGAGCAGCGTAGCCAGACGAGCCGCCAGTGCCACTGTATACCATGACGATGCCTGGCACCCGTGTCGATAGATCCTTCTGCAGGAGTGTCCATCATCCGCTGGACGAGTGATTTGCATCCCCAAAATCCCCATGACCGTCCTTAAATATCCTCCCCTCTCGTATTTTTTTTTTATTTTCCAAAAGAAGGAACAGAGAAGGGGGCCAGGTGAGGATATTCCCTCAAAGGCCCAGTCCTCTGTTCTTTACGCTACCTCGCTAACGCGAGAAATGGCGAATAGTCTGAAAGAAAAAGAAAGATATATATATATATATATATATATATATATATATATATATATATATATATATATATATATATATATATATGAAGTATGCATGTTTGTGTGTGCAATCTAGCAACGCCTCATCGTTTTCGTATCATTAAAGTTATACCAGACTCTCGACATCATCCTCTCAATGTGAGGGTCGAGCTGATGGTCGCAACCTAAGCCTGGGATGATGTAAGGTGGATGTCTCTCACCACCGCAATTCAAGAACATCAGTACACTCACTATCTCCCTTGTGCTCAGTGGATTAAACATGTCGGTCTCCCTTGTGTTCGGTGGATTAAACATGTCGTGGGGCATTTGAAGTCTCGGTGAATAAGTAAGACAAGGAAGGCAGAGCCTTAAGATCATATCTGAGGCAAACAGGATGATAATACTAGCAGCGCTCGTAAGAACAGAATCTTATTCTAAAAGATGAGGATCAAATCTTATTCTGTACATAGACATTTGCAGACGATGACGCATGAAGGAACCATACCTCACAGTAGGACCAAAATATTCTAATGGTCAAGTAACATCAAAGACTCGACCCATCTCCTTGTGTCGTGACAGCGTCAAGATTCATCGTGTAAACCAGTGAAGCAGATAACTCAAGAAAAAGGAATTGTGAAAATATGAATAGAGGAAACGTCAATCTCGCTTTTTCCGTAATTACATTCCGAACCTAAATATTGTAGAAGTCGTTCTGTTTGTAGTGAATCTTAATGATTGTGTCCATAACGCTCTCATGGAGTGTAGTGGAATGTTGGAGAACACATACAGTCCACCGAGACAAATTATGAACTTTTAAGAGAGAGAGAGAGAGAGAGAGAGAGAGAGAGAGAGAGAGAGAGAGAGAGAGAGAGAGAGAGAGAGAGAGAGAGAGAGACCCGCGAGGTGTGGCCACCCTCAGTGCAAAAAGAGGAGCCGCTTGCCCTCCAGTGGATAAACCCCTGGAGAAGAAGATACTCCATAGTGTGCCACTGGGATACCCAGTGGCACTAATAGATGAGATTGAGGGAATACTGGTACATGAACCTTAATGACAAAATATCCCAGTACAGATGATGACAAATAACACAGTCATCCCTGAGGGGATGAGTGCTAATGAAAAGCTTTTTTCCCCTCTTAATGTAAACTGTAATTACACATTACCTGTTTACCGTAGACTGCCAGTACTGAAGGATATGACCATTGGTTCTCGTACCAGTTATCTAGTTCCCTCCACAGCCAGCAGGACTCTCCCATCTCCACTCTCACTGTGGCACCCGGAGCCAGCTTCCTCTCCACCTAGCACGTTCTACAACCAGCAGGACCCTCCTTTCCGCTCTCCCTTCTCTACTTTCACTGTGGCACCTGGACCCGGCCTCCTCTCCACACTCTTCCTAAGGATTGGCTGCTCCTTTGGTGGGAGTCTCCGCGACCCGCCGCCACGATGGTGCTCCACCTCTCTCCAGCTTGTATACTCACAACTCAGTTCTCTTATCTGATGCGTGAATGGACTCCCGGGGCCCCTCAGCGGCTCTCAGCCGCCTATGTTGACACGGCGGGAGCGCCAGAACCTCAGGCACCCACCCACAATCTCCTTCGCCCTCGCCCCTCGCGCCCCCCTTCTGCTGACGGTGCAGGGGCCGAGGTGGTGGTGCTGCTGACGGTGAAGGGGTTGTGGTAGTACTGGTGCTGATGGTACATTAGATGTGGTGGGGCTGCTGACGGTGCAGGACTGTAGTAGTGTGGTACTGACGGTGCAGGAGCTACGGTGGTGATAATGCTGAAGGTACAGGAGCTATGGTGGTGATAATGCTGAAGGTACAGGAGCTGTGGTGATGATAATGCTGAAGGTACAGGAGCTGTGGTGGTGCTGATGCTGACGGTGCCGGAACTATGGTGGTGTTGATGATGATGCTACTGACGATGCAAGAGATGTGGCTGTGGTGCTGCTGATGGTGCAGGAGCTATTGTGGTCCTACTGACGGTGCAGAAGCTATGATGATGTTACTACTGACGGGGTAGGAGCTGCAATCGTGGTGCTACTACCAGTGCAGGTGCTGTAATGATGCTGCTGCTGCTGACGATGCAGGGGGCGTGATGATGCTATTGCTTGCGGTACAGGAGGTGTGGTGATGGTGCTGCTGACGATGCAGGAGGCGTGATGGTGCTATTGCTTGCGGTACAGGAGGTGTGGTGATGATGCTGCTGACGATGCAGGAGAACTGGAATAGCTATTCACAGTGCAGGAGTTTTAGTGCAAATAGATACGGTGCAAGGAGGAACGCATTAAGTGTTGTACTCCAGCTGTCAGTGCACGACGAAAACGCCCTTCAGCACAACGGTACGAAACTTGTGTATGACGGTACGACCCTTGAACATGATGGCATAGTCTTTCCCTTAACCCTTCAGGATCAGGTCAAAGGTCGTAACATCTTACCCGAGGTACTGTGCCGTTGTGCTGAGGCCAAACTATGATGCTGATTTTTGTGCTGACAGTGAGGGAGCAGCGTCGCTGCTGCTGACGTTAATAAGAACTTTACTGATAGATACTGACGGTGCAAGAGTGCTGATACCCCTGACCGTGCAGGACTTGCACAGCGACTGAAGCACAGATATGTGGCTGTGGTGCTGATGGTGCAGGAGCTGTGGCTGCGGTGCTGATGTTTCAGGAGCTGTGGCTGTGGTGCTGATGGTTCATGAGCTGTGGCTGTGGTGCTGATGTTTCAGGAGCTGTGGCTGTGGTGCTGATGGTGCAGAAGCTGTGGCTGTGGTGCTGATGTTTCAGGAGCTGTGGTTGTGGTACTGATGGTGCAGGAGCTGTGGTTGTGATGCTTATAGTGCTGGAGCTTTAGTGCTGATCATTCAGAAGCTGTGGTTGTGGTGCTGATGGTGCAGAAGCTGTGGTGTTGATGATACTGGAGCTGAGACTGTGGTGCTGACTGTGTAGGAGGTGAGGCTGTGGTATGTGAGCTAGCTGTCCCATTTTTACATCAATGTGGCCTAGTCAACATTTTTTTGACCTGTCTTTGGATACAAGTGTATATGTACACAGTTAAAGCCGAGAAAACTTTTCAGCCACAGAAAATGTATTTTTGAAAATAGGAAGAAAATGTTTCTTTGGTTTGAAAAATACTCGTGTGTGTGTGTGTGTGTGTGTGTGTATAATATATGTGTGTGTGTGTGTGTGTGTGTGTATAATATATGTGTGTGTGTGTGTGTGTGTGTGTGTAACTATTCGTCAAGCTCATGGAATGCGCTCAGAATTGTCTTTTCTATCATATAGCCTTTTATATTTCGTTATACTTTTGCATTTAGTTTCATCACCCACCTCACTACATTCACCTACAGCTTCAGTGATGTAAAAGTAATATGACTAAATCTTTCTTTTGAATCTTGCTTAATTCATTGCTTCAGTCTCTGGCTGCTTTATCTTTACATCCCTCAGATAATTGCTTATCTTCGCTTTCGTCAAACTGGACAAGAAACTTGAAACTTGTGGTCACGTCTCACGTTATTCCTTTGTTTTCCACTGTGTGCAACTCTATGGTCTCTAGCCTCTGTAACACCTCTCTCGTATTTCATGTACCATCTTTGTTGTTTTCCTCTGGACCTTCTCCATTAGTTTTATTGTGTTTAAGCAAAGTGATGAGGCTTTTGAAGAACTTTCTTCTAATTCTGATATATATTGTAGATAGCCTGTTGAACAACCTACTTACGTCCTTCATTGTAATTCTAGCGTTTACCAGCATAATGCTTGGCTTTTAGACAATCCTCCTGATGTGTTCTAGCGACAGTGTGGCAACACTTTCGGCCTCCAAGATCCTCTCACACACAAAAACGTGTATCTGTTGCCTTCTAGATTACGTTCATAGTGAGGCATTGTTTAACTGTGGCCCATGAACCAGCTCTAGAGCTTTTCTGAGTTCTTCTGTAAATTGGTGCATTCCTCGCCCTTTTTTTACTTTTCCTATGACTGTAACATCATCCTCAAACAGATTCAGTTAAGAATTTATTTCTTCTGGCAAGTCATTCACATTGATCAAGAACAGCAGGGGTCCCAAGACTGAGCCCTACAGCACGCTGCTGGTAACCACAACCCATTTCGAAAAGGCTCATCTGACCTGCGTTCTGTGTTCCCCTCCACTAGCGTTGTTCCCCATCCATCTAAGGCGTCTTCTTCTTATGCCTGTCTGAAAATCTAGCTTCTTTACCTTCATGTCCATGTGCTTCAATGTAAGACTCTATTTGACTGTTCATGAACACAGACTATCCATCCATCCATCATATTTTTCTAGAACAGAGCTCACCCTCTCCACGACCTCCGTTCCGTGAACATGTTGTTTCACACATAGATACAGTGTCCGTAAAAAAGAGAAAAACTTGTCCGCCTCCGCATACATTTTCAAAGGCGAAAATCACACTTGCATGTGAGTACTTTGTCGTCTTTCTTTCGGTCTTGATTAACATCCGCAGACGTCTGGGCATGGAATTAGCAAGGTTCATGAATTATTCTGAGTCCGTGTTTTGGGTGAATAAGATCTTGATCTCCTGAATGGCGTGTAGCACTAATGAGGACTTGCAGGAACCCGCCGTCTGATCGTGCGTTCTGAACTCCCAGTGGGTCTGGAAGTTTCACTTGTATCAGTATTTTCTTGCTTCCGGGCGAGAATGTGGGCTTTTTCTTCTTGAGAAAGGTAATAGCCAACCATCTTGAATGAAGTGGCAGCCAAGAAGAGTGAAGAAAGAACATTATCTCTCTCAAGATAGCCTGAGGCACACTGAGGAGGGTGGCCAGGTCTCACACCTTTAGAAACTCAAGTCAGTGATTAGATGTACATCAATTTCACCCTAAGAGCGTCGTATGCTTGTACAAACAATAAACATTAGCCGTGTATCGCCTTTGAGACTATATAAAGGGCGAACAATGTCTCTTGCGTACACTGTAATTCATCCTTTGCAAGTAATTATCCATTTCTTCCTCTGAAAATCTTTTTCAGTGTTTTACAATTGCATTTGTTAGAAAAACTTGTCTATAGTTTACTGCAGTTATCCGCCTCCTACCTCGAAGATAAGCACGATATTTGCTCTTTCCCACTCCTTTCGCACTACATGATTTTGTAACATTGTATCAAGCAGACTTAAAAGTGTTTCTGCACATCCCTCGAGCGTATATGGAGAGTTTGTATGTGAACCATACGCCTTATATCTCTATTCTGATTATTTCGATGCTTTCCAAGTGTTCCCTCCCATCTCGCCTCACTGATGTTGGGGATACAGTGTCATTCCTCATATCGTTTCTCATGATCCTCAATAGCATCTTCCTTTAAATTCCCTGAGCCTAGTTAGCTGTTCTTTAACCAACAAGCAACTCCTGGTGAATGTGTGGATGGTTCTTCGACCCCCACCCCCCACAATGGTCCACAATGTATTTGTCTTTTTTTCTCCAAAGTTTCTTCGCTCCTCCTTCCTTACGTTACTGTACGCATTTCTCGCTCACGTATTTCTTTCAGATATTCTCTGGCTTTTATATCATCTATATCCTCTCCATGATACATCTCTTTTTGTGTCTTGGTCTTTTGTGTCTTGACAGCTTCAGTTAAATGACGTACCTCCCCTTTTTCTACCCTTCCTCCTCTGTTTACTGCCAAAGGTAACCAAGCACCAACTTCTTCATTGGACTTTACACAGAACTTTCCATTGCAGTTATAATCATTTTGGTTATTGTACTCCACGTCCCAGTTTACGTTCTTATAGAAGTTGTTTACCTCTGGGTAGTTTCAGCGATTATATATCCTCAGTGAGGTCCAGCTCCCTCGCTGATCTGTTTGATTACATATCTTCAGTGAGGTCCAGCTCCCTCACTGATCTGTTTTTGTCTGTCTTCCATGAAACCTGGACATCTGGTTGTGGGAATGGAATGAGTTTCGGAGAAGTGGCAAGAGCAGTCTGAAGTAGAGATTGGAGGCGAGTACGTAGTCATACATGTTCGCCTTTTCAAGGTGGTGTATCATGTATGATATATCCAATTCCCATGTAATTACACGTAAAAATAAGATCTACTAATGAAACTGTATTAGCCCCTCTCAGTTTCGCATGCTTAGTGACCTGCTGATAGAGAAATTTTCCTGTATACTTCCAAGCAACTTGTGTCTCCATAACTCTCTGCCTTCATTAGAATATTGATTTTTCCAAGTCTGAGTCTTCGTAATTAGAATATCCTCAGGTCTCTGTTCCACTGCAGCCATCTTTATTTTCTGAATCTATTGAGCGTCCTCAGAAACTGCTGCTCCTGGTTTCCCTCGCCTCCCACAATTCATCTTCAGTTTCTGTCCTCATTGTTATGGTCACTTACTTATCAGGCTCCAGGTCATCCATATTATACCCTTTTGAACGTTTTTGCTTTTGATTCCTCTCGCCTTCTTTTATCTGGCCACATACCTTCTAAGTCCCCTCAACTGGCATGATTCTCTGTTCATCTCCCTCGACTATATTTTTGAACTCGTTTACTTCCATTATTTATTACTCGATTCCTCATCATCAATATTTCCCTCTCCATATGTGATAGCTTCTGATCCTATATCTCAGTGAATTTGAGTAATCTCCTCAGACTCGTGGTCTTCGATGGTTCATCCTTCACCTCTCCATCTATATCCTCTCCAGCCTCGGTTGAAGCCTTTATGGCCCTCATCCTCTCGCCTCCTTCTTCAAGATCTAGTTACATCGGTTTGATCAAGACGCCATCCTTTGTCTGAATCCATTTCTGTATAAAACAGATAAGTGAAAAAAATGCATGGCCAGTATAGCTGTCTCTGGGCATGGCAATAGGCTTTGTTTAACCCTGTCTGACGGGCTGGTCTAATTTCCTTTGTCTTGACTCGTGAGCTCCAATTTCCTTGATAAGATACAGTGATAAATGTCCTAATTTGATCCCTAACTGTCTTAAGAACAACATTGTTAGGTTGTAGGTTCACAGCAGCATTTATCCAGTTGTCTATTAGTGATAAACACTTTATCTTTTTATCATTTACTGTTACAGTCCTGTACAGCATTTCCTCTACAAACTTCTACGTTCACTTTATATCTGTAACTCGTATTATTCTCTTTTTGAATATTGAACAGTGTGTGTGTGTGTGTGTGTGTGTGTGTGTGTGCGTCTTCATGTCAACTGCTGGTCACCCATGAACATGACTTCTAAAGTTTCCAGTGTCTCAGACGCCTCGACAACCGTCAGACAAAATAATGCCAAATACTTAACATTTCTCATTAGAATTTTCTAAGTTTTTTCTATTCATTTAATCATATGGAGTATTTTTTTCTTTTAACTGGTCCATCACCTTTAGACACTCATTATCCTGTATGAAAATCAGAACTCATTTCTCCCAGTTTGATCATACGCTAATTGACTTAATTAAAACGAAATGAAAGACACTGGATGAAATTACAGTTATCTTTTTCCCCCAGCACCACAGAAAATGTAATCCATAGACGAGCTGTTTTGGAGAAGAGACAAATTAAGTCGTTAATAACTCTGTAACAACTACTGGTGAATTCCTATCTTTCCCAGCTATCTACCTCATGGTAGGTCCTAGTCTTTCCCAGCTATATACCTCATGGTAGGTCCTAGTCTTTCCCAGCTATGTACCTCATTGTAGGTCCTAGTCTTTCCTAGCTATATACCTCATGGTAGGTCCTAGTCTTTCCCAGCTATATACCTCATGGTAGGTCCTAGTCTTTCCCAGCTATGTACCTCATTGTAGGTCCTAGTCTTTCCTAGCTATATACCTCATGGTAGGTCCTAGTCTTTCCCAGCTATGTACCTCATGGTAGGTCCTAGTCTTTCCCAGCTATGTACCTCATGGTAGGTCCTAGTCTTTCCTAGCTATATACCACATGGTAGGTCCTAGTCTTTCCCAGCTATGTACCTCATGGTAGGTCCTAGTCTTTCCTAGCTATGTACCTCATGGTAGGTCCTAGTCTTTCCTAGCTATATACCACATGGTAGGTCCTAGTCTTTCCTAGCTATATACCTCATGGTAGGTCCTAGTCTTTCCCAGCTATGTACCTCATTGTAGGTCCTAGTCTTTCCCAGCTATATACCACATGGTAGGTCCTAGTCTTTCCCAGCTATATACCACATGGTAGGTCCTAGTCTTTCCTAGCTAAATACCTCATGGTAGGTCCTAGTGTTTCCCAGCTATGTACCTCATGGTAGGTCCTAGTCTTTCCTAGCTATATACCACACGGTAGGTCCTAGTGTTTCCCAGCTATATACCTCATGGTAGGTCCTAGTCCATCCTGGTGATACTTCTCTCTGTATGGAGGGTGTTCATAGTGTGCGTTATAATCTATTTTTGTATGACTTTGTTATGTATTCACTAGTTTCTGTAGCCATTCTACCGACTAATGGCAGTAGCAACTCCTCCTCTTCAGTCGTGCATCACAAATGTGTTCATCTTTTGTCCAAGTAAACTCTTGCAAATTTCACTCAGCACTCTTACAAGGGAGTCTGGAGTTACGGTGAATAGCCTCAGAGCTGTACATTGTGAGGGCGATTGTGTGTGTGTGTGTGTGTGTGTGTGTGTGTGTGTGTGTGCGTCTGTCTGTCTGCATGAGTGTATATGTGTGTGTGTCTGTTTGTGTGTTTTTGTGTGTATGTGGGACAGGGGGACGCATGTCTGTCTGTCTGTCTGTCTGTGTATGTGTGTCTCTGTGTGTGGACGAGCAATGGATGTATGTGTGTGTGTGTGTGTATCTACCTGTCTGCCTGTCGGTCGGTCTGCTTGTTTCACTGTCTGACTGTGTGTGTGTGTGTGTGTGTGTGTGTGAGCTTAGGTAGAATGAAGATGGTATAGACATTCCTCAGCTCAGTTGGTGGGACGCATAGTGACTTCAGCAGGTGGAGAATGTACAGATGGTTAAAACCGTCGTCTACTGTGACACCAGGAAGCTTAAGGTCTCTTGAGTACCTGGAGGATGTCTGGGCCTAATGTGATATTATGATATCAGCTGACAGGAAGTCGTCTGCTCCCAGTGGTGACGTCGTTGGCCGCACTCCACTCATATAGGTTGCTGATGTGCTGAAGGGCACTGACCTCAGGAGAATTGCTGTTGATAGCGATGTCAAAGGTGGAGTGGCCAAGATACTTCTAGCGGTGGATTGTGTCCTCAGTGATAAGGATGAGGAAGCAGAGCGATCTCATCCTGGTACCCTGAGGTACACCGAATGTTAGAGGTAGTCATGCCAGTGTGGCTCCCCTAAAGCGGACAGTTTGGTGTCGCCAGGTCAGAAAATCCGTCAGCCACGAGACGAGACACCCAAGTAATCCCAGGTCGACGGCTTTCTTTATGATGATGTTATGGTTTACCAAGTTGAAAAACCCTAGCGAAAGCTACGAAGGTGAGTGTCACCAAGGTCTTCCAAAGTCTTGGAGGATGACAAGGCAGTGACTAGTAGAGAAAGGCTTCATGTTGCCAAAATGCTGAGGGGTTCATTAAGTCAGTAATGACAGCATAAGCCCAGGCAGACACAAAACATTCACAAATCAGACCGGGGATGAGAGTGATTCCAACAGGTCGTAAGCCATTAAGAGACTCTGGGTTGGTGGATTTGGGTAGTGGAGTAACGTCTGTCATCTTCCAGGTTGTGTGGTATTTATGTTGTTTGATGAAGCATTTACTTATGTCGGTTAACGGTGTAGCTATTTCATGGGAGAATTCCTTGTAGATTTTCATTGGAAGATCTACAGGACGTGGTTGAGCGTCTAGTTTTAAGGAGCTGAAGACACTTAACTGCTTGATATTCTTCCACTGAGTTCAGGGGAGATGGTGTTGGTGTTTATGCTGGGAGGAAGCTGAGATCTGGTTGTGGTAATCGTTGGCAAATATTGGCAAAGTGGTTGTTGATCTGGTGTGCGGCCTCCTCATTGCTGAGTTGGTCTACACAAGGGAAGGGGGCGAGCCTTCGCTTGGCACTACCAGTTAGTTCTTTTATAGTCACACCACTGACCCATGTTGGCATGTTTCAGATACTCCATCTTGTTTGGGTAAAAGGCCTCCTTCGCAGCTCGTACCTCATGCTGCACTTTGCTCCAATGTTGCTTGCACGGATCTTTGTTGCGACTGTTGCACGTTCGATTTCGCTGTTGCATGAGCCGCTTGATGCGTTGGGTGATCCCGGGGGGCATCGGCCGGGTGTTGTGTTACCGTCTTCTGGGGAGAGGAGTGTTGGTAGGTCTGACTGCAGGTCTCATGATGCTTCTCCCACGTGATGACATCATCATCTTCACTGGTCACCTCAGTCCAGTGATGACGTATTACCCACAAACCCAACTTTCTCTTCAGTGAGTCAGTAAGTGGCTGATAATCAGTCTTGGTGTCTGCCAGCACGAGCTGGCGGAAGATAGGGGGAACACAGCACAAATAAATGAGTAATGAGTACTGTGTCCACGAGGGAGAGGAGACTAGGATGGTAAATAGTGGTCAGCCACGTCGGTAGCAATCGGGTCAAGAGGGTTTTAAGCATACGTGGGAAACTGAACACTCCGTGACACATGTAGTTGTTCGTGGAGGATGGTGGTATCTATCATTGAAATCCTCCACATATCACAAGCTTGGAACAAGGGTACCTCGTCCAAAGCGTGTCAGAGGCGTAGGTGATATGTTCCACAAGTGCCTCCCTGGTTGGCGAGCGAGCGCGGCGGGTGGTAGCCCACGCAGTAAATGATGGTGCCACTCTGGCGTGGGTGTAATGTGGGCGAAACCTTAACCCTTAATAGTTCCAGACCCTCAGGCACGGTAATTGTCGGCCGGGCCGGACGTAAGTCTTTGTGACACAGGACTGCCACACCTGCCCCACACTTTGATGTACGACGGTGGCAGAAGAGAATGTAGTCACTCAAGGTACAAACTTTAGAAGTAATCAGCCAGGCCTCTGTTGTTGTTTTGACCTGGCTGTGAACTGACCTGCTCTGTATGTGTGTGTGTGTGTGTGTGTGTGTGTGTGTGTGTGTGTACAAGTAGGTTACTCGGGTACTAAATGCAGATGATGTTGTGCCAAAGTTATATATCTTAGACTTGATGAAATACATGAGTAAAGCTTTGTCCAAGTGTGAGTGAATCTTGGATCTCTACACGTAGGTTACACCTTATATGAACCTTTTCGTTGCTGGACCTGACAGATAGATAGTTAGGCCAACATACACAAGACTCGCACCATCATGTTCAATGGTAGAACCGTCATATTCAAGGGTCGTACCGTCGCGATCAGGCAATTAAGATGGTTTTCAGCTCACAGACCACATACCCACAGTAGAGGGCCATCAGGCTGGCAGACAAAGAAAGAAGCTGGTAAATAATTCTTACCGTAAAGTATCTTTGTCAGTAAATGATGGCAGTCCGGAGCAGCAATGTGGTTAAACGATCATAAAACCAAAGTAACATTTGTACATATTCATAACATTGATCAATAATAGTCTTGATCACAGACCTGAGAAATATAGATCGTGGTCTATCATCTGGGGTCTATCAGTTTCCTCCAGACCCCAACCTCTGATCCTATATCTATCCAAAGCAGAAGTAATCCTCCAGACATAAACTTTCATTTCGTAAAACTTAGAGGGGAAAAAATTAGTGAATTACTTCTTGTACATTTCCTTCACGTAATGTAGTCACACTTATCAACACAGGAATACTAGATTTTCTCCCACAAGCAATAGCATTATCAGTGGTCTTCGAACGTTAGCTGGTGACAGGACCTCACCTTGTGCTTCATGGGTATGATGCTAGGCGAAGCTGTCGTTCATTTCAACAAATCTGAGAAGCAGCGATGATAAGAAAGATATGAGGATTCTGATATAAGTGAGGAGAACCAGTTCCTGCTGTACGAGGTATTCAATCCTTCATTTCGAGATGATAACATCAGGCAATCAAGTCTTGTAAGTCCACAGACAGAAAGAAAAGTCTGCCTTTCCTACTTGGAAAGCCATCAAGACCCAGCACCTTTTATTTTATTTAGATTTTAAGGACTGACTTCCTTTTATTATTCCTCGACCTCAAGAACTTCGTGAAGGCGGGTGAGGAAGGCCACACAACCATGTAAGCAAGAAATAGGGGCTTCTAAGAGCGTAGCAGACTTCCTTCCCGTACAGTCGTCCAAATGGGTAATTACTGTGACTTACCGCTTTACCCTGTCTGCTCGACTGACTGACTGTAGAGCACTAAGGTTGAGCCCGAGATCCCTCATCATCCAACTCTACTCTTTTCCTAACCTTCTCTTTAATCACCGCCTTCCCGCCGACTCTTCAGGAAGCCCCCTTCAAAATTCTTCAACTCGTAAAAATCCGTCAATCGAGTCAGCAGTCGAGAAAAATACTGAGGCATTTACCACCAGCCGCCTGGACCTGGAATAGCAAGGTTGGACCTGGAATTGCTATTTCCTCTTATAACCCAGAGACTTTATCGCTAAATTCTACATATTTCCCTGATGGGGAGAGTGGCCCTCAATATACAGAGTGAACTCAGAGATAAATATGATATATTTTCAACTCATTCTGTATGTTTTCATGAGTGTTTACGCCACCGATTTTATTGTCATAGTATAACATTATCAGTAGAAAAAGGATAAAGATAACTGGTGATTAAGATGTAAATCATCAAAAAGTATTTCTTCTGTATTGTAACTAATGTGACGAGTCTTAAAATGTAGTTAAAATACTACGCAAGACTTGGGAAGTCAAGAGAATAGACTTTGAGACGAGAAACAGGAGTTAGAACAAACACCGACGCAAGAATCAGAATAAACTTCAATGCAAAAATTAGAAAAGAGAACAAATTCTGACGCAAGAAATGAAAAACAGACAGATTAAACTGAAAAAAAATGGATACAGGATGTAAGACAGAGGAGGCAGACAGAACAAACTTTGATGCAAGATGAAGGGAATTCGACAGGGTAAATTCTGACGCAAGACTTCGGCGATAAAGATGACAAAGACGGATAACAAAGTGACTCAGGACGATTACAAAGATTCCCCAAGAAGGTCAGGAGAACCGGGCGCTATTATATCACACTCGCCCTCGCTGCCTGTGCTACAAGGGGTAGAAGGGAAACTAACAGGATTTTAACCAGGTCACTGAAAAGCCACTTGCGTCGAGACAGCATAGAATATTGCGAGACAAACTGATAAAAGTCATAATCGAAAAAAGGAAGGAAGGTTGCAGAGGCGCACACTTACACAAATGACATTCAGGAAGGAAAGACTATAATATAGGCTCTTGCGGAGTCTCATCGGTATACAAATGTGTGGAAGAAACCTTGGCCGAGATAAGATAACAGCATTGATAACACGAACGAAATACCACGTCAAGGTAGGCCCCTGAGCGCGGCATAATGTTATCTTGTGGAGAAAAGTGATGCAAATTGTCCCTCTCGCCGATAGTTTCTGAAACGCCCCGGGGCAGTGAGAGGAGTCCCGCGAGGTCTGCTGCCTCCCCTCAGGACGCAGGGAAGGGCAAGGGGGAGGAGGGTGTTGAGGAGGGAGGAGGAGGAGGTAAAGGAGTGTGGGAGGTGCAGGAGGGTTATGGGGGAGTGTGGAGAACAGCGGAGCGGCCGGGGCGGACCACTCGACGTCAGGGGGACGGTGCTGGAAATCATAAAGGCTCGATAAAGCAGAACCCGCTGCGCCTGAGCTTTATTGGAGACGATACTAATCATTCTTCATTTCCTCGCTGTGTAAAGTCAGTCTCTCTCTCTCTCTCTCTCTCTCTCTCTCTCTCTCTCTCTCTCTCTCTCTCTCTCTCTCTCTCTCTCTCTCTCTCTCTCCAGTCACCATGCGCCAGCCCTGGCTGATGGCGAAACCTTGACACTGTACCTGTATGTACGCACGTACTCGCTCCGATTTTGCACATATGCTTATGAAAAAGACCATGTTAATGAGAGAGAGAGAGAGAGAGAGAGAGAGAGAGAGAGAGAGAGAGAGAGAGAGAGAGAATATGTGTAGGGGAGGAAGCAGGACCAGCAGCTGATGGCTATCTTAAGATGTGTCAATAAGCCACAGGTCAGGCAAGTCTTCCCTGGCAAGTAGCGGTCTGCAGGAGGCTGCAGAGACAGACCCTCAGGAGCGGGGCGGGTTGTCCCACACACACACACTCACCGTGAGGCTTTTCTCGTGCGAGATCAACACATGCCTCTCGAGTGCACGTGTCTTCGAGATCGCTGGCAGGAATGAGTCTTCAGGACCCCCACCGACCATCCAGTTCTTTACTCGTTCTCAAAGAGGAGGAAATAACCTGAAGAGACTCTTGGACGTCTTTCACTTACTTTTAAGTATCTAAGAGCACTCAAGTGGCCCAGAGAGAGAAAGATTATCGGCTCCCCCGAGTGCGTCAGGACAGCGAGACAACATACACTTTACCTCACTACTCCAGGCCCTCTGGTGTGGAGGGTCTGCGGCTGGAAGTTATTTTGAAGATGATTTCCAGAGGAAGAAATTATTACGGTAGAAGGAAGGAAGAGCAAGGAGTTGTGGGATGGGGTTAGGGGGGTTTGGGTAACCAGGTGTGGGGACCTTAGACTATTTCTCTCGAATAATCAAAATGGATTATACGCATGTATATACATTTTCATATACATGTATATATATATATATATATATATATATATATATCTGGGGATAGCGGATTAAGAATACTTCCCACGTATTCCCTGCGTGTCGTAGAAGGCGACTAAAAGGGGAGGGAGCGGGGGGCTGGAAATTCTCCCCTCTCGTTTTTTTTTTTTTTTCCAAAAGAAGGAACAGAGAATTGGGCCAGGTGAGGGTATTCCCTCAAAGGCCCAGTCCTCTGTTCTTAATGCTACCTCGCTAACGCGGGAAATGGCGAATAGTTTAAAAGAAAGAAAAGAAAGATATATATATATATATATATTAATTTTTTTCATACACATTCGCCATTTCCAGCGTTAGCGAGGTAGCATTAAGAACAGGGGACTGAGCCTTAGGGAGAGAATCCTCACTTGGCCTCCTTCTCTGTTCCCTCTTTTGGAAAAGTAAAAACTGGAGGAGAAGATTTTCAACCTCCCACTCCATATATATATATATATATATATATATATATATATATATATATATATATATATATATATATGTGTGTGTGTGTGTGTGTATGTATAAAACCAATGCATACATTCACACATGAGCAAAAATCCATCCTGGTCGAGAGGAGAAGATTTTCAAACCCAAAGCTCGGAAAAAAAAAAATCATTTGTGATATCCTTCGTCATTGTGACAGTCAGATATCAGGTGCCGATATCTTGAGGCCCACGAGAGAACCGGGGATGACACCCACCTTTCGCGAACGCTGTCAATATTTACTGAAAATCTTTTATCATTCGAAAACGATAGACGTGACGTTCGTTAAAACGATATCAGAAAAAGATTTTTGTACTATTTCGTAGATGCCATAGTTTCTAGGTCTCACAATTGTCCAAGTGTCAGGATATACATGTTAATCCTACATTGTACTATTTCATAGATGCCATAGTTTCTAGGTCTCACAGTTGTCCAAGTGTCAGGATATTCATGTTAATCCTACATTGTACTATTTCATAGATGCCATAGTTTCTAGGTCTCACAGTTGTCCAAGTGTCGGGATATTCATGTTAATCCTACATTGTACTATTTCATAGATGCCATAGTTTCTAGGTCTCACAGTTGTCCAAGTGTCAGGATATTCATGTTAATCCTACATTGTACTATTTCATAGATGCCATAGTTTCTAGGTCTCACAGTTGTCCAAGTGTCAGGATATTCATGTTAATCCTACATTGTACTATTTCATAGATGCCATAGTTTCTAGGTCTCACAGTTGTCCAAGTGTCAGGATATATACATGTTAATTCTACATTGACTTCCAGTTTTAGCTAGAAACAACACGGAATCTACAATACTCAGATGTGATATCAGAGATGTGTACAGTGTGATGCCATGTATAGAAATACTATTTTGTTATTTTGGGACTTTTAAGATCTCCCTCAAGGGCAGCCTTCAACTTTGTTTTGCGAATCTGTTAGCATGAGGCATTTTCACAGTGAAAATAGACGGATGTGATGAGGAAACTTAGCAATAAAAGAATGTTCGGTTGGACTGAAAGACATAGAATATGGTATCAGTAATGACAATGAGTAACAGTAATGACAATGATATTAACTATAATTTTGAGGATGTCAAAAATTATATTAGTAATATCAACTATCATCGTTATTATTGTCATTATGTTAAGTGATGATAATGATAGTAATATCAATTATTATCATTATTGTCATTATAATAAGTGATGATGATAGTAATATAGATCATTATGATTATTGTCATTATGATAAGTAGTGATGATAATAATAACGATGATAATGATAAGGTAATAATGATATCACTATTATCTTCATGATAATAGTGCTAATAATGATGATTGAGAATATTAATGATAGTTCCATATACCGTCTTGGTGAGGTAGCTTCAGGAACAAGGGAATAATGGCTTGGTTTGCCCACATCAAACCTCTAGCTCTCGTGCATCACGTTTTGAACCCAGAGCCCACCATCCTCACACAGCCAAGCCCCACACACACTACTCCATGGTTTAGTCGGTAACTTCACGTGAGCTGAGCAATAATACTTAACAAGCTATTGAACCAAATGCAATCAAGAGCTGAAAATACTGATTGAATATATATATATATATATATATATATATATATATATATATATATATATATATATATATATTGCCATAACTTTGACAGGCAAAATTCACGAGAGAGACCAGGAAATATACTATACAACAATCGAAAGACGGACTTAGCAAAGCCATAGCAAAGATCGCAGTAAGGGAAAAGCCCGACAGACATCTAAAACATGTCAGTCATGACAGTGAGTCAGAGAAGCAGCTGTCAGTCAATCAGAACACAGGGGAAACCAATGTAAACATGACGAGGATAAAGAACCCTCAAGATGGGGCAAGGAGAGGGATTCGTAGGTAGACGAGAAAGCTACAATCAAGCCATTGTTAGGCAAGACGTTCAGAACGTACACAAGAGGAGCTGAATTTGTATCATTCTGAACCAGACACACGAAACTATCAGTCAACGGCAACCCATAACTATACAGCACTCAAGAGGGAACAAAAGAGAAAACATCGTTCAGCAGTTCACAGTCTAAAACCCATAGAAAAAATACTGAAATAGATGCGACGAAAATTACTGGAACGTACAACAAAAGCTTCCCCTTTGTCCGCCACAGACGGAAAAGTGAAGCAATGCTGCTCCGGCCATGAGTCACTGCAAGACACCACACACAGTAACAAAGAAAGCCTCCCACTTGCCATCCTCCCGGTCAGCGGGAAGCCACAACCAGTAAGCTGAGAAAAGAGAAAGCCAGGAAGCCACAACAAGCAAGACAGATGGCGGGAAAGCCGGGAGACCGTGAGGAGGAGACTGCTTCAGTGGCAGGAGGTGGAGACCAGTGCTAAGAAACCACAACGCGCGAGCCACACAGCGGGCAGGAAGGCCAGGAAGTACCAAGGAGGAAGCCACAGGACTGGCCTTCTCCTTTATATCTCCTGCCACTTGACCGGCCTCCTCCTTAGGGGGTCTCTGGTCACCGGATCGGCGGGAAGCCAGTCCAGGAGACAAGGTGGAAGCCATTCCGGTAGCAGGTGACACCTAGGAGGAGTCCGGTCCGGTGGCAGGAGACGCCAAGGAAGAGGCCGGTCCGGTGGCAGGCAGGAGGCTGGAGACCGGTGCTGCACCGTCTCCAGGAACTGTGGACGACTCCGCAAAGAATGACTTCAAGATCAATACGTCGGGGGCCGGCCTGTCCTTCCCTGCCCCGTACCTCCTCAGCTCAGGTCACCCCACGCTTCTCCCTCCCTCTTACCCACTCTCACTTGCTCTCTCTCTCTCTCTCTCTCTCTCTCTCTCTCTCTCTCTCTCTCTCTCTCTCTCTCTCTCTCATTTACGAGCTGTTCACTCAACTCTCTCAGTCGTCTTTACTCTTTCACTCCCTCTCATCACCACGCCATTTTGCTGCCACAGTCCCACTCTCATTCACTGTCGTAATTACTCTCACTGTATCGCTCTCATCGTCTTCATCAGCTCTCCCCTTCTGGTTCACTCACTCATTGCCTCGCTCTCCTTCATCGCATGGCTTACGCCTGCCATCTTCTTGTGTCCACTTTCTCTTGTTTATCGTATTCGCTAAACTACGTCACTTTCTCGTACCTTTCGTCGCGGTACACAATGGTATTTTTTACCCTGTGTGGCATCACTTTAAGAATATACTCTCTCTCTCTCTCTCTCTCTCTCTCTCTCTCTCTCTCTCTCTCTCTCCATTGCCTCAGTATACAAGAGAAGAATGAGAAGCTTCCTCCTTTTGCTCTCAAGACCTTGTCTATCCCGTCGAGGTAATATGGCGTTCCTCTCCTCCGCCATTTCCAGAGGCACGCTGCCCACGATGATGACATAGTTCTGGTGGTGAAGCCTTCCTCATATATATATATATATATATATATATATATATATATATATATATATATATATATATATATATATATATATATATATATATATATATCCTAAACCCACCTTAACCGCCCCCCACTCCCTCCCATCTTGAAAACTGTGGGGAAGATTCCGCAGAGTTCTGTCTCTTACTTCTTTTTATTTTGTGATCTTTCATAATCTCGTTTTTATGTGTGTGTGTGTGTGTGTGTGTGTGTGTTTGTGTGTGTGTGTGTGTGTGTGTGTGTGTCTGTCTGTGTTTGTCTGTATGTGTGTGCGAGTGTGTGTGTGTGCGAGTGTGTGTGTGTGCGAGTGTGTGTGTGTGTGTGTGTGTGTGTGTGTGTGTGTGTGTCTGTCTGTCTGTCTGTGTTTGTCTGTATGTGTGTGCGAGTGTATGTGTGTGTGTGTGTGTGTGTGTGTGTGTGTGTGTGTGTGTGTGTGTGTGTGTGTGTCTATCTGTGTTTGTCTGTGTGTGTGCTTGTGTGTGCGTTTGTCTATATATGTGTGTGTGTGTGTGTGTGTGTGTGTGTGTGTGTGTGTGTGTGTGTGCGCGTTTGTCTATATATATGTGTGTGTGTGTGTGTGTGTGCTTTGGGTTTAAGCCACACACGAGTTATCATTCGTGTTCTTTCATCTAATATCGACCATTGATACAGTAATGCAGCGCACAGCGCGTGCAATGGATGTGTTTTATTCGCCAAACATCATCTCGCTGTCATAACATGTTACCTTATTAGCCTGGCATATACATCTCCAACGAGACCTACCCTCAGGCTTGACTCATTTCTTAATAAGCGTTCTTCTCATGGAACATATTCAGAGTTATTTACAGAATTCTATCAAGACTTTGCTAAATATATATGCGCCATATTTGCCAACCTCGAAAAAAGCTTTTTGAAGAAATTGCAAACATGTTGAGAAGTGACCGCGGGCGGTGGCTCGCCTCTCCACGACCTGGTGCACCGTCGGTAGGAGGTCGTCTTGTTTGACTTATCTTTTATTATATGATCATAATGACCCTCAAGCTGCAGGTTCTCAGGTCCCTGCATCAGCTTAATCAATCATCTCATTCCCAATACCCAGAACCATTACTAAGGCTCCCTCGTTAACGTAAGCAGTATGTATGTTTTCATCACGACTCGAGGACCTTATTGCCTACGCTGTTGCTTCCTTGGTCTGAAGTCTCGAGATTTTATAGCCGAACCTGTGTCTGTTCAGGTATCTGTCCGCATCCATCACTTCCCTCTGTGCCTACGTCTGTGTTCTGTGTAGTAAACAGGCTTCATGATATAGCTTCAGTCTGCCACAATAAACGAAGCAACGAATATTTGATTCAACCCAGCTGGTCTGTTAGAGATGTGCTTAAGACATTTTCTATCTGTTCGTGACCACCGGTGTTCATCTCATCGTCAGGGAACTGATGGGATCTGAAGATATCGAGAACAACGGTTTTTAAAGCACCAGACCAACCAAGACCTTTTGATACATTAAAAAGGTTCATTCCTAAACGAAGCAACAAGAAGCAGATAAAGAGGAACCATCACCGTCTTTACAGCGCCGTCTTCTTCCTCTTCGTACACTTGAACTTCAAAGAAACATATATATATATATATATATATATATATATATATATATATATATATATATATATAAAAGGATGAAGAGAGAGAAAAGTTGAGGGATCAAGGCCTGAATATAATGAAGGATTTGAAGTTATGAAGTGCACGAAATAGAGTGCATCAGCGATGTGGTATACATGGGCCGACGTGTAGTCAATGGGCAAAACCACAGCCTAACTAGCACGGAAGGTCTGTGGGGCTTGGCTGTAGATAGGGAGCTTTGGTTGGTGTGCATCTAACGTGATAGCTAGTGGGTGAGTGTGAACAAATGAAGCCCGTCTTTCCATTTGTTCCTGACCTTGCCATGCTACGTGGGAAGCGACAAACACGTATAAGATGCGTTTAGAGTTGCTGACCGTGACGCATTTACGGGCCGCCCAGGGTCGAGAGCATAGGTTCGAATCGTGGTTACAGTGATGCAGCCTCGGCAAATGTGAATTTTCACTCGCGGTGTAACTTCGAGCCGGCGGAGTCCGGTAACAACTATATATATATATATATATATATATATATATATATATATATATATATATATATATATATATATATATATTTTTTTTTTTTTTTTCAAACTATTCGCCATTTCCCGCGTTAGCGAGGTAGCGTTAAGAACAGAGAACTGGGCCACTGAGGGAATATCCTCACCTGGCCCCCTTCTCTGTTCCTTCTTTTGGAAAATTAAAAAAGATTGAGAGGGGAGGATTTCCAGCCCCCCGCTCCCTCCCCTTTTAGTCGCCTTCTACGACACGCAGGGAATACGTGGGAAGTATTCTTTCTCCCCTATCCCCAGGGATATATATATATATATAGTTGCTACCGGCAATACTCAGCCTCAGGGTTGATCAGTGAGGTGCTCCAGCCTCATGCCTGGCGGAGGTGACCTCCTCGTCCTCTTCTGAGCCTCGCATGTAAATAAACAACGCTTGGAATACGAGCGTAAATATTTAGAAGCTTGAGAGGCTCATAGATATATTTTTCCTGTTTCTTGCGCGTTAATTTATATGTATATATATATATATATATATATATATATATATATATATATATATATATATATATATATATATATATATATAAGCCAAAGTTTCGTCGTACATAGAAACTTCATTCTTTTGTCACATTTAAGATAAATCAGACTTAACTCTCTTATTCATGATAATCCATATCTTCATTTCCCAATATTTGTCAGTGTGTAGCCAACTTAAATGATAGCGGTTGCACCAGCCAACTGTCCTCCTCTGTGTTCATATGACTCCGGGGAGAGAGAGTCTATGGACTCAACTCGCCACGTTTAAGTGTAATGTATGCCCAAGATATAGCAATATAGATATATATAATCATGTTTTCCATGTTTCATCGCCTTTTGTTGCATTAGCGAGGAAGCGTCAGAAACAGACGAAGGAAGACGTATCTGCTCACATCCATTCTCTAGCTATCATGTGTGAGGTACCGAAACCACATTTCCCTATCAGCAGCAAGGCCCACAGACCTCTCCATGGTTGACCCCGTACACTTCACATGCCCTGGTTCAGCCCACTGACAGCACGTCGACCCCTGTATATCGCATTGTTCCCATTCATTCTATCCTATGCACTCCTTTCACCCTCCTGCATGTTCAGGGCCCGATAGCTGTTACTTTTTTTTTCCACTCCATCCTTTTATCTCCAGTTTGGATTCCCCGTTCTCCTGGTTCCCTCCACTCTTGACACATACATCCTCTTTGTCAACCTTCCCTCACTCATTCTCTTTGTCCCAACTATTTCAGCACACCCTCTTCAGCTCTCCTAACCACACTCTTTCTATCACCACACGTTTCTTACTTTTTCATTACATAGTCGATCAAACCACCTCACACAACGCATTGTTCTGAAACACTTCGCTTCTAACACATCCACCCCTCTGGGCGCAGCCTTATTTATAGCCCATGCCTCGCATTCATATAATGGTGTTGAGATTACTCTCCCATAAACATGACCATTCATGCCCTCCCAGATGACGATCTCTCTTTCCATACCTTCTTCATTCCTCCTAGAACCTTCGCCCCCTCCCCCACCTTATGACTCACTTCTGCTTCCATGGTTCCTTTCGCTGCCAAGTCCACTTCCAGGTATCTAAAACACTTCACTTCCTCCAATTTTGTTCTGGTCAAAGTCACAACCCGACTTATCTATCCCTCACCTTCTTAGGCCCTCTCATCTCCTACACTCTGTATACTCAATCCTCTCGCCTTGATTAGGGAATTATTTGTCCGTGCCTCCCCAGCTAACAGAAGAATAAGGTAGATCATAAAATGAGATAGAAAAACTGTATGTACATGGGGAAGTTTGCAGACGTAAAAAAGAGGTCGCGTGCTGGAAAAAGGTGAAAACCTCTATGCAAGGGATTTCAATGCACATGATAAGGTCTGGTTATCTTCTATATGCGACTGGCCCGGTGGAGTCAAAGTCCTTTCTCTTTTCCTCCTGAACGATCTGACCCAAGTAATCAAACACCCAACATGAGGCGTCTCGCCAGTCCTGACCAGCTGGGTTTCAGAAAGAACACCAGGGGAAGAAGTAGACGGATAGTTTAACACAGAGAGGGTTGGTTGATTTAAGACCATGAATGTTGCAGAAATGAATAGAGAAAGACCCAGGTCTGGAAGCGTCGGAAGAGATAAGGTGGCGGCTCCCAGTGGATGGGATCCTGGGAACCGTCCAGCCTTCCTCGTCCGATAGCGCCGTTTCCCACTCGGCGCTGAAGAATAATTGAACTGATTGATTGCGATGAGTTGTGGCCAAGGCCATCATGTTTAAGAATAATGTTGTCGTGCTTAAGTGCCGTGCTGTCGTGCTCATGGGTCGTACCGCCGTGCTCAAGTAGGCAATTGCATCATTCTGGGGAGAGTGGCAGCTGGTTGGTTGGGTACGTGGGCTTTAGCCCTATCAGCTGCCAAGGTCAATACGGCCGTTAAAGTCATGTTATAACCACCATCAGAAAAACCTTAAGAAGCTTTTCCAAGATGTTGAAGATCATTCTAAGACCACATGCGCTCTCGCTGAGCATGTGGCCCTGCGAAGTAGCAGGTTTCTGAATGTATTTGTGGATGTTGACTTTGGGAAGTGTGCATTTGGATCGACTATGAGATTAATGATTATCATTGTTATTATTATCATCATTATTATTATCATTATAATTACCATTATTACTATGATTGTTTTTATCATTATTATTATCACTATCTTTATTATCATTATTATTATTATTATTTTTATCATTATTATTATTATCATTATTATTATTGTATCATTATTATTACTATTATCATTATTATTATCATCATTATCATTATCATCATTATTATCATTATCATCATCAATATTAATAATATCATTTTTGTCATTATTACTATTATTATTATTTTTTTTTTTTTTTTTTTTTTTTTTTTATACTTTGTCGCTGTCTCCCGCGTTTGCGAGGTAGCGCAAGGAAACAGACGAAAGAAATGGCCCAACCCCCCCCCCCATACACATGTACATACACACGTCCACAGACACAAATATACATACCTACACAGCTTTCCATGGTTTACCCCAGACGCTTCACATGCCTTGCTTCACTCCACTGACAGCACGTCAACCCCTGTATACCACATGACTCCAATTCACTCTATTCCTTGCCCTCCTTTCACCCTCCTGCATGTTCAGGCCCCGATCACACAAAATCTTTTTCACTCCATCTTTCCACCTCCAATTTGGTCTCCCTCTTCTCCTCGTTCCCTCCACCTCCGACACATATATCCTCTTGGTCAATCTCTCCTCACTCATTCTCTCCATGTGCCCAAACCATTTCAAAACACCCTCTTCTGCTCTCTCAACCACGCTCTTTTTATTTCCACACATCTCTCTTACCCTTACGTTACTTACTCGATCAAACCACCTCACACCACACATTGTCCTCAAACATCTCATTTCCAGCACATCCATCCTCCTGCGCACATCTCTATCCATAGCCCACGCCTCGCAACCATACAGCATTGTTGGAACCACTATTCCCTCAAACATACCCATTTTTGCTTTCCGAGATAATGTTCTCGACTTCCACACATTTTTCAAGGCTCCCAAAATTTTCGCCCCCTCCCCCACCCTATGATCCACTTCCGCTTCCATGGTTCCATCCGCTGACAGATCCACTCCCAGATATCTAAAACACTTCACTTCCTCCAGTTTTTCTCCATTCAAACTCACCTCCCAATTGACTTGACCCTCACCCCTACTGTACCTAATAACCTTGCTCTTATTCACATTTACTATTATCATTACCTCTGTACTCTTATCATCCCAACACCCACCATTCCATAGCACTTCATGCCGCCCAGCTGTTATCCTTCCTTCTACCGTAGAATCTAGACTGTTCCCTCTTGTCCTAGCAGCAAGTGTTGCTCCTCCCTGTTGACTTAGGAGCTACATCCCTTCCTCCTTCTCGTCCTAGTGACAGGAGCTTGCCGTTCCTACTGCCCCGTGCCGTGAGTTCTACCCTTCACGTTGTCTTGGGACCAGATAGGCCCACCTCCTCGTTGCCACAGGCGCTAAAGTTCCCCTTCCTTCATGTTTCAGCAGCAAGAGCTTCTCGTCCCTTTTGTCATGGGAGCAAGGACTTCCCCCTCGCTCTCGTCCTCGCAGCAGGAGGCCTCTGCTCCCTGGGGCCAAGTGCCTCCCTCCACTCACCTGTCTGCTCCGCCCCTCCACACCCACCCAACTGCAGTGGGCAGGCAGGCTGGTGTACCGTCCCTTTCCCTGTCTTGCCCCATTCCGCAACTACATTTCCAAACATTAAACACATTTAGAACTGCGTGTTTTATAGCTTTTTTTCTTTTTCACTTTCACTTCCTAACTTTGGAAGTCACTTGATACAGGAGCCAGCCCAACACACATCATTTTTTCCTCAGCGAGCGTTTGTTGGGGGTCGTGTGCTGTTCAGGAGTGATGGAGGTATTGCTACCATACGGCAAAAGAGGAAAAAAAAAATCCTGTTTTTGTTACGTAATCCAATGCCTTTCATGGAATGAGAATTCGAGTTTGGACTTTAATTCCATTCTTTACTGTTATAGTCAATTTTTTTCTGGCTGATGTAACTGGATGAATTCGCACAAGAGATTTAGAGATTGATGCCCCACGGCAGACCGATTCAACCCTGCTTAATCAATCAGTATCATAATGAGGACACAAGACTTATCATTTATTAGATGTTTCTCTGGAAAAATACTTGGAACTAATTGTATCTCATGAGTCCACTTATTCATCGCTTTATCTTCATTGTTAAATGATGGTAAGCGGATCCTATACGAACGTGACGAGCAGAGAATACAGAGCAACAGGGGTGGCCTAGCTGTTCATCCTCCTCTATTGCCCGAAGAATCCTATTTTTGAATGGGTCCGGGTGTTACTGCAGAACTTCTTTTCTAGGAGCTCGTGCAGCTCCATGGCTGCGCTACTTACAGTGGCAGGGAACTATGGAGTCCCTTGGAGTGAAAAATTCTTCGAAAAGACTGTACTTCCTTTCTTTTGTCAATGGATGATGATATAGCCACGCTAAAGATGACATTTCAATGTCGTGTAACAACAGGTAGGAGGAGTCTGGCAATACCCATATATATATATATATATATATATATATATATATATATATATATATATATATATATATATATATATATATATATCTTTCATACTATTCGCCATTTCCCGCGTTAGCAAGTAGCGTTAAGAACAGAGGACTGGGCCTCTGAGGGAATATCCTCACTTGGCCTCGTTCTCCGTTCCTTCTTTTGGAAAATTAAAAAAAAAAAAAACGAGAGGGGAGGATTTCCAGCCCCCCGCTCCCTCCCCTTTTAGTCGCCTTCTACGACACGCAGGGAATACGTGGGAAGTATTCTTTCTCCCCTATCCCCAGGGATAATATATATATATATATATATATATATATATATATATATATATATATATATATATATAATGTGTGTGTGTGTGTAGTGTGTGTGTGTGCGTGTGTTCCTTTCTTGGCTATGGAATTTGAATAGAGACATGAGTTGTGTTCTCATTCGTAAATGCAGCTTTAAAAAAAAGATCCTGATCTCTATGAGTTCGTTGTCTTGAACCAAGTCAACATTTTCTGTAATTAATCGACAAACTGGTTGGTTAATGACTCTCTTGCTTCTCACATAACTATAAAGCTTCTTGATGTCTTTTTTTTTTTGCTATTTTCAGCACTATGTTCTTCACACTGACGCATATGTCTCTTTGCGCAGACTTGTGTAATCTATTGTATCATGTTGGTTGTTGGTCTACTTAAGTTTCTTATGCGCTACTTTCTTGGACAACAAGCACGTTTTTATTTCATCGTTCCACCATTTTGGCTTCGATTAGGAAAAAGACCGTCCACCACGCACTGGCACATATGTTCCTTCAACTGCTTTGAAAGTTTTACCGAAGTTTTTTTTTCAAGCTACGTGCATACCGTTTTCATTGACGATATCAGTCCAGATTTGCTTTGCAAGAGCACCGCGAAGACCATCAGAACTGCAAGTCTAAAATCAGAATATCTTTTTGTGGACTTTCATTTTGACCAACATTACACATCGTATCGAAGGTTTGTTACCTCAGTTTGTCTGTGATCACATATACCAAACATTTCTCTAACTTCAACATGATTAACGATGATCCCGGATCTCTGGGTAATGACAGACACAACTAACCACTTACGAGACCGAAGGTGAAAAGAGCAGTCAAATTCAGAGTTGAGAACAAAGCTCCAGGAACGGACTGATTCACAGGAAAGATGAAGAGACGAATTCATTGTTGTCAAAATTTCAAGATTGATAAACTGTATATGGAATAGTTAGCCAGTGGCCTTGGCTCGGTATATCACCAAGATTATATTGTTATACAAAAAAAAGATAAAAGTGTGCAGTGATCATGTAGGATTACTACTGCTGTTAATAGTTTCCACTGTGCACTCAAAGTCCGTACGAAACAACTGCAGGTAGCCAGTGTAACTTCCCTTTCAAGAGACCCACAGTATACAATATTTTCACGCTGCGGCAAATCCTACAGAATAGTTGAATATGCAAGGGGAAATGACAATGACTGATCCTCCCTATGTTGATCATACTGAAATGTATAAGTAGATAGACAGTTAACACAGACAACGTAAAGTGGCGTGAGAGGTTTTGCATTACCGTCTTGATTATGAAATAGAAGATATATTTGTCCAAGTACCTCAGCACCGGTCGAGAATAATGAGGTGCGTAAAACTCTCTATTCATGATCATACTGAGGGTTAACTCAGGTTTCTTTCTTAGCCTTCGAGGCTGGATGATTTGACCTTCGAGGCTGGATGATTTGACCTTAGAGGATGGATGATTTGACCTTCGAGGCTGGATGATTTGACCTTAGAGGATGGGTGATTTGACCTTCGAAGATGGATGATTTGACCTTCGAGGATGGATGATTTGACCTTCGAGGCTGGATGATTTGACCTTAGAGACTGGATGATTTAAACTTTGAGGCTTTTGAAGGAGCTTTGGAAATCGACATTGCCCCTAAACTGTCGCCAGAGCCCAGCCTTATGAGGATGGGTAAGGATGCAACTATCTACTGACAAATATTAGAAATGCATTCAAGCTCTTGATAAGAAGATATTCATCAAGCTGTCTACCTACTACATGAGACAAGAACTGGAATACGCTTCTTGAGTAGGGTTGCCGCACGTAAAGAAGCATAAAGAACTGATAGAGAAGGTCCAGAGGAGAGCAACAAAGATTGATACCAGAACTGGAAATAGCAGAGTCACAGGAAAAGGGTACGGGCCTTGAATATTTCCACCAAGGAAGAGAGAAGAGCGAGGGATAACAACCTTTGAATTTTTGATCCAGAATAATCACGTGAATAATCAGTGGACAGTTCTAAATATATGTAGGGAAAGAACAACCAGAGGACGTAGCTTGATATCAAGCAAGACACTTGAGGATATAGATATGATGACGATGTAACCCTTACGGTGTAAGAACAGTGGATGACTGGGATAGACTGAATGAGGAAATAGTAGATTCAACCAGACTACAGGAGTTGAAGAAGTTGTATGACAGTGGAAAAGAGTTAAGAACTGGAGCTCAACGAATGAAAACTGCCTCCGCATATGTTACAAAAACATGATGACACACACACACACATATTTATATATCATCATTACCACATAACCACAGGACTCTGTCTTCAAAGATCCTTGCAGCTTCAAAGCTGTGCTACAATCAGTAGCAGGAGAAAGAATGAACCCCCTTTTGAATGAGAAGTTCACAAACCAGCAGAGGTAAAAGGTAGATTTCGTCCTTTCTCCTGTACCGTCATATGCTCATCTACTGCTTACTGTTGTGATGTCAGAGGTACATCTAGTGTTGCTTGCATATTGCCGTTCCTTTAGGGATACATCTAGGTACAGTTAATGTGGTCTCTTACTCCCGTACCGTCAGAGGTGACTCAAGTATTTACAGCTGTACCGTCCAGTATTGTGAACTGCTGTACCGTCAGGTGTTGACCCTACCCTCCCTCATCCCCCAGCATGACTGCTCCCTTACCCTCCACTCGCCTCCCTTCCCGTCAAGCCTAGCCTCTTCCCCTTCCCCGATAGCCTACCCATACTACTCCCTTCACCCTGGAACTAGCACCCATCCTCTCCCCTTCCAGTCTTCCCCCTTCCTCCACCTCCGGCCTGCCACCTCCCACTCCCTCCGGTCTGCCCCATCTCTTTCCCTCCTGCCAGCCCGCTCTCTCCCCTTCCAGGATGCCCCCTCCTTCTCCCTCCATTATGCCCAGCTTTCCCCCTTCACCTTACCTCCTCCCCTCTCCCTCCTATCTCTCTGGCCTGCCCCTTCCCTCTCCGTTCAGCCTGCCCATTCCCTCTACCCTATTCCCTCTCTCTCCCTCGGTCCTAAACCCTTCCTCTCCCCTGAAGTCTTTTCTCTCCTTTCCCCCACCATCCTGCCCCTCCCTACGCCCTCCATCCTCGTCCCTCCTTCCCCCACCTGAGCCTACCCCTCTCCCTCCCTCTCCAGCCAACATACCCCCACCCTCTCCCCCTCCATACTGCCCCCTGCACCTCTCACTAGTCTCCCCCACACACCACCAGGAACCCCACTCTGGCACTCAAGTATCGACTGGCGGCGGTAAGGAATCGTGTCGCCGGAAATGCTTTAATGTCGGTGCTTGTGGCTAAGTCAGGAAATGTTTGAAATGTGCCTTAACGAGGGGAGCAAAAGATGCCCCCCCACCTCCATCCCACGCCCCGATGCAGCAACTCTCCCCCGTTACCTCTCCCCTCTCTCCTCCTCCTCCTCCTCCCCTTGTTCACTCTTTATTCTCAGTCCTTCCCTCCATCTCTTCTCCCGCCGTGATGGCGGTGGTCTGTTCCAAGGAGAGTGAGGGAACGTGCAGATTGTGTGTGTGTGTGTTTGTGTGTGTGTGTATGTGTGTGTGTGCGTGGGTGTGAGTATGTTATCTGAGCGTTTCTGTGGATGTGTGTGTGTGTGTGTGTGGGTGGGTGTGAGTATGTTATCTGTGCGTGTGTGTGTGTGTGTGTGTGTGTGTGTGTGTGTGTGTACAATACCGATTATTACGCTCTTGGGCTTCACTTGCTGAACTTTCTTAACCGTCATACATTTATTTTCAAACTTTTGTATTCTACCAGCATTTATAATTTCATCACTAAGCATTTTTCCATTCATTTTCGTTCTATGACATATAATAGTTTCTCTACATCAGATTTAAGAAGTTTCTTGTTTAATTTCTTACTATGAACTGTGGCTGTTCTGTCTTTTCATCTTTCGAGAACTTCTCTGTCGACATTGTCACACTTGCCATAAGAAAAGTGAAACTTATGATAAAGTTAATCCCTCCTCTTTTCTCTTTCATAGTAAGCAAATCATTGGCCAGTTTTCTCACTGTTACTCAGCTTTCTTAATTCTGGTAACATCTTTCTTGCCCTTGTCTGGACCGTCTTCATCATCACTTTAAGTTTATTAAAAAATCATTGACAACATTTAAAAGGTACATTCTAGTTTGGCCTTATGAGGGATTTGCTTCAAATTTTCTTATCCATTTACATCAATGCTATTCTAACATAAGCCACCAAACAGTATACATCCTTTACAGTACTTACGAGGTGGAGCCATGATGACAGATTATGTATGTTGTCAATTTCCCAGTCCTCTCACGCACAGTTTCCCGCCGCTTATTTCTTGCTCAACTATATTCATGCTGAAGCCTTCGTACAATGTCCCATCCTCGTTTCTTTATTTTTTTTCTGTGGTTGTATTTCAACCGCGTATTGCACAGACTTTGGCATTGTTTCTTTCCGTCACGACTTTAGTATCATCCTATTAACATTTTCAGGTATAAGTCCAGACGTTCTGTTGAATTATCAATATAGATCAAGAAGAAAAATTGGTCCCAAAACTCAGCCCTGCGGCACGCCACTTGTGGCCCTAACCCATTCCAAGAAGGCTTCTCTAAAATGCGTCCTTTGAGCTCTTCAGCTAAGACGATTTTCCGTCCACTGGAGGAATCTTTACTTAATTCCTGCCTGAAGATCTAGCTTCTTCATCAACTTCCTATTTAGTAAATTGACCCAAGCTTTCAATCGGTCTAGGAATACACAACCAACCCATCCTTCTCCATTGTCTACGAAAGAGCTCACTCTCTCTTAGAAGTCTATGAAATTGGTTACACATGCTTCATCAAACGGATTTAAAAGCTTGTAGTTTATGATCAGGTTACTCCTTACTCTTCTTTCCTCTCGAAGGCAGTTCAACGGTCTACATCCTCTCTCAGCTACTCGCCTGCTTAAGTCAGATTTCATCTTTGTTGTTCTCCTCTGGGCCCTCTCAATTAAATCTCTTTGCTTCTTCAAGTGCAGAGACCAGACTTAAGAACTATATCCTAGTTTTGGTCTGATTACGTTGTAACTAGAATGTCGAACATTTCCTTATCCATTTACTCCAACGTCACTCTGACAGTTGACAAGATACAGCTCTTCTTAACGATTCTCCTGATGTGGAGCTCTGACGATACATTTGGAAAACGTTGATTCCTTGGGTCTGTCTTGTAGCTTATATCTCACTAGACAGTAAGGGTACTAAGGCGTACGGTCACTGTTTCCCGTCTTCAATACTTTTCATTCATCGGGATGACTTTCATCAGTCATTCACCGGGCCACCTCTGCAGTTTTGTCGAGGTTCCCTTGTAAGGTCAGGTATGGCGTGCAGCTGCTCTAGGTGAAGGTCAGGTATGGCGTGCAGCTGCTCTAGGTGAAGGTCAGGTATGGCGTGCAGCTGCTCTCGATGAGGAACAGGTATAGCGTGCAGCTGCTCTAGGTGAAGGTCAGGTATGGCGTGCAGTTGCTCTAGTTGAAGGTCAGGCATGGCGTGCAGCTGCTCTAGGTGAAGGTCAGGTATGGCGTGCAGCTGCTCTCGATGAGGAACAGGTATAGCGTGCAGCTGCTCTAGGTGAAGGTCAGGTATGGCGTGCAGCTGCTCTCGATGAGGAACAGGTATAGCGTGCAGCTGCTCTCGATGAGGAACAGGTATAGCGTGCAGCTGCTCTAGGTGAAGGTCAGGTATGGCGTGCAGCTGCTCTAGGTGAAGGTCAGGTATGGCGTGCAGCTGCTCTCGATGAGGAACAGGTATAGCGTGCAGCTGCTCTAGGTGAAGGTCAGGTATGGCGTGCAGTTGCTCTAGTTGAAGGTCAGGCATGGCGTGCAGCTGCTCTAGGTGAAGGTCAGGTATGGCGTGCAGCTGCTCTAGGTGAAGGTCAGGTATGGCGTGCAGTTGCTCTAGTTGAAGGTCAGGCATGGCGTGCAGCTGCTCTCGATGAGGAACAGGTATAGCGTGCAGCTGCTCTCGATGAGGAACAGGTATAGCGTGCAGCTGCTCTCGATGAGGAACAGGTATAGCGTGCAGCTGCTCTCGATGAGGAACAGGTATAGCGTGCAGCTGCTCTCGATGAGGAACAGGTATAGCGTGCAGCTGCTCTAGGTGAAGGTCAGGTATGGCGTGCAGCTGCTCTCGATGAGGAACAGGTATAGCGTGCAGCTGCTCTCGATGAGGAACAGGTATAGCGTGCAGCTGCTCTAGGTGAAGGTCAGGTATGGCGTGCAGCTGCTCTAGGTGAAGGTCAGGTATGGCGTGCAGCTGCTCTAGGTGAAGGTCAGGTATGGCGTGCAGCTGCTCTCGATGAGGAACAGGTATAGCGTGCAGCTGCTCTCGATGAGGAACAGGTATAGCGTGCAGCTGCTCTAGGTGAAGGTCAGGTATGGCGTGCAGCTGCTCTAGGTGAAGGTCAGGTATGGCGTGCAGCTGCTCTAGGTGAAGGTCAGGTATGGCGTGCAGCTGCTCTAGGTGAAGGTCAGGTATGGCGTGCAGCTGCTCTAGGTGAAGGTCAGGTATGGCGTGCAGCTGCTCTCGATGAGGAACAGGTATAGCGTGCAGCTGCTCTAGGTGAAGGTCAGGTATGGCGTGCAGCTGCTCTAGGTGAAGGTCAGGTATGGCGTGCAGCTGCTCTAGGTGAAGGTCAGGTATGGCGTGCAGCTGCTCTCGATGAGGAACAGGTATAGCGTGCAGCTGCTCTAGGTGAAGGTCAGGTATGGCGTGCAGCTGCTCTCGATGAGGAACAGGTATAGCGTGCAGCTGCTCTAGGTGAAGGTCAGGTATGGCGTGCAGTTGCTCTAGTTGAAGGTCAGGCATGGCGTGCAGCTGCTCTCGATGAGGAACAGGTATAGCGTGCAGCTGCTCTAGGTGAAGGTCAGGTATGGCGTGCAGCTGCTCTAGGTGAAGGTCAGGTATGGCGTGCAGCTGCTCTCGATGAGGAACAGGTATAGCGTGCAGCTGCTCTAGGTGAAGGTCAGGTATGGCGTGCAGCTGCTCTCGATGAGGAACAGGTATAGCGTGCAGCTGCTCTAGGTGAGAGTCAGGTATGGCGTGCAGTTGCTCTAGTTGAAGGTCAGGCATGGCGTGCAGCTGCTCTAGGTGAAGGTCAGGTATGGCGTGCAGCTGCTCTCGATGAGGAACAGGTATAGCGTGCAGCTGCTCTAGGTGAAGGTCAGGTATGGCGTGCAGCTGCTCTCGATGAGGAAGAGGTATGGCGTGCAGCTGCTCTAGGTGAAGGTCAGGTATGGCGTGCAGCTGCTCTAGGTGAAGGTCAGGTATGGCGTGCAGCTGCTCTAGGTGAAGGTCAGGTATGGCGTGCAGCTGCTCTAGGTGAAGGTCAGGTATGGCGTGCAGCTGCTCTAGGTGAAGGTCAGGTATGGCGTGCAGCTGCTCTAGGTGAAGGTCAGGTATGGCGTGCAGCTGCTCTCGATGAGGAACAGGTATAGCGTGCAGCTGCTCTCGATGAGGAACAGGTATAGCGTGCAGCTGCTCTAGGTGAAGGTCAGGTATGGCGTGCAGCTGCTCTAGGTGAAGGTCAGGTATGGCGTGCAGCTGCTCTCGATGAGGAACAGGTATAGCGTGCAGCTGCTCTCGATGAGGAACAGGTATAGCGTGCAGCTGCTCTAGGTGAAGGTCAGGTATGGCGTGCAGCTGCTCTCGATGAGGAACAGGTATAGCGTGCAGCTGCTCTAGGTGAAGGTCAGGTATGGCGTGCAGCTGCTCTAGGTGAAGGTCAGGTATGGCGTGCAGCTGCTCTAGGTGAAGGTCAGGTATGGCGTGCAGCTGCTCTAGGTGAAGGTCAGGTATGGCGTGCAGCTGCTCTCGATGAGGAACAGGTATAGCGTGCAGCTGCTCTAGGTGAAGGTCAGGTATGGCGTGCAGCTGCTCTAGGTGAAGGTCAGGTATGGCGTGCAGCTGCTCTAGGTGAAGGTCAGGTATGGCGTGCAGCTGCTCTAGGTGAAGGTCAGGTATGGCGTGCAGCTGCTCTAGGTGAAGGTCAGGTATGGCGTGCAGCTGCTCTCGATGAGGAACAGGTATAGCGTGCAGCTGCTCTCGATGAGGAACAGGTATAGCGTGCAGCTGCTCTAGGTGAAGGTCAGGTATGGCGTGCAGCTGCTCTAGGTGAAGGTCAGGTATGGCGTGCAGTTGCTCTAGTTGAAGGTCAGGCATGGCGTGCAGCTGCTCTAGGTGAAGGTCAGGTATGGCGTGCAGCTGCTCTCGATGAGGAACAGGTATAGCGTGCAGCTGCTCTCGATGAGGAACAGGTATAGCGTGCAGCTGCTCTCGATGAGGAACAGGTATAGCGTGCAGCTGCTCTCGATGAGGAACAGGTATAGCGTGCAGCTGCTCTAGGTGAAGGTCAGGTATGGCGTGCAGCTGCTCTCGATGAGGAACAGGTATAGCGTGCAGCTGCTCTCGATGAGGAACAGGTATAGCGTGCAGCTGCTCTAGGTGAAGGTCAGGTATGGCGTGCAGCTGCTCTCGATGAGGAACAGGTATAGCGTGCAGCTGCTCTAGGTGAAGGTCAGGTATGGCGTGCAGCTGCTCTCGATGAGGAACAGGTATAGCGTGCAGCTGCTCTCGATGAGGAACAGGTATAGCGTGCAGCTGCTCTAGGTGAAGGTCAGGTATGGCGTGCAGCTGCTCTAGGTGAAGGTCAGGTATGGCGTGCAGCTGCTCTAGGTGAAGGTCAGGTATGGCGTGCAGCTGCTCTCGATGAGGAACAGGTATAGCGTGCAGCTGCTCTAGGTGAAGGTCAGGTATGGCGTGCAGCTGCTCTCGATGAGGAACAGGTATAGCGTGCAGCTGCTCTCGATGAGGAACAGGTATAGCGTGCAGCTGCTCTAGGTGAAGGTCAGGTATGGCGTGCAGCTGCTCTCGATGAGGAACAGGTATAGCGTGCAGCTGCTCTAGGTGAAGGTCAGGTATGGCGTGCAGCTGCTCTAGGTGAAGGTCAGGTATGGCGTGCAGCTGCTCTCGATGAGGAACAGGTATAGCGTGCAGCTGCTCTAGGTGAAGGTCAGGTATGGCGTGCAGCTGCTCTCGATGAGGAACAGGTATAGCGTGCAGCTGCTCTCGATGAGGAACAGGTATAGCGTGCAGCTGCTCTCGATGAGGAACAGGTATAGCGTGCAGCTGCTCTAGGTGAAGGTCAGGTATGGCGTGCAGCTGCTCTCGATGAGGAACAGGTATAGCGTGCAGCTGCTCTAGGTGAAGGTCAGGTATGGCGTGCAGCTGCTCTAGGTGAAGGTCAGGTATGGCGTGCAGCTGCTCTAGGTGAAGGTCAGGTATGGCGTGCAGCTGCTCTAGGTGAAGGTCAGGTATGGCGTGCAGCTGCTCTCGATGAGGAACAGGTATAGCGTGCAGCTGCTCTCGATGAGGAACAGGTATAGCGTGCAGCTGCTCTAGGTGAAGGTCAGGTATGGCGTGCAGCTGCTCTAGGTGAAGGTCAGGTATGGCGTGCAGCTGCTCTAGGTAAAGGGGTTTCGGGGTAGGGGCTGCAGTTTGTTTCTCGATGAGGAAGGGGTTTAATGGCGGCAGCTGCTTCGGGTGAAGGTTAAAATTCCCGCCCGCAGCTCCCCCAAAGGGGTGAGGCCCCAAAGTATGTTTAAATTCTAGGTGCAGCACCCTTCGCCCAGCACATTTTCACGTAACACACCACTCCCCTTTCCCCCTTACGGGAAAAACATATAAAAGAAAACGACTAGAAACTCTAATAATCTCGAAAGGGGAAAAGGAATATAAAATATATTAAAAAAATATATATATAATTTATAAATATAAAAATAAAATAAAATTTTATATAAAATATAAAAATTATTTTATATATTCAAAAATCAGACAAAAAAACGGCCCCCCCCCTCCAACCCCCCCAAATTATGCAAAAACCCCCCAACCGGGGCCCCAAAATTTTTCCCTTCCATCTTTTTTGTGCCCCAAGGGCTTCTCTCTCTCTCTCTCTCTCTCTCTCTCTCTCTCTCTCTCTCTCTCTCTCTCTCTCTCTCTCTCTCCCCCCCCGGCTCTAAGACACGCTCTTACCTCGCCCTTTGGCATCTTAGAAACACACATACCACTAGTTTTACTTCGTTAGATAAAATGTTTGAAGAAACAATTTGGGATGATATTTCTTTTAGAATATGATAGAAGAATCTATGGGTCGCCCGCGGTCGAGCCCACTTTGGTTCAGTTTCTGGTTATGGCAGCCTGTCCACAGTCAACTCAACTGTTCATCTTCTCATGTGGGCTGGTCAGTAATGTATTTGATTGGCTTAGGCTATGGTATATATATATATATATATATATATATATATATATATATATATATAGAGAGAGAGAGAGAGAGAGAGAGAGAGAGAGAGAGAGAGAGAGAGAGAGAGATTGCATCCCTGGGGATAGGGGAGAAAGAATACCGCCCACGTATTCCTTGCGTGTCGTAGAAGGCGACTAAGAGGGGAGGGAGCGGGTGTCTGGAAATCCTCCATCTTGTATTACTCTCCGAAAGAAAGAACAGAGGAAGGAGCCAGGTGAGGATTTTTCCCTTTAGGACTCTGTCATCTGTTCTTGGCATTCAATTGCCCTCCCATCTCGGCTACCATTAAAAAGACAAAAAATAGCCAAAAATCAGTAAAGAAGGTGTAGCAAAAGATCATACTTAACAAATCCAACAGATTTCTTTCGTCAAATATATGATACCTGGGACTCTCCAAAATATCCGCAGATGTGATAGGCTTGGCTTAGGAAACTGAATCTCCGCGTGTATTGCAGAGCGGCAGACACGGGTGACAGAGCGTGGTATTAAACAACGAAGCGTTCGAGTGGTTCAATGTGACCAGCGGGGTTCCACAGGACTCACCTCTTCGACCCACAGTTTTTCATGATCTGCCTCACTGATCTGGAGACAAGACTTATTTGGTGAGATTCAAAATTTGCCGATGAGGTGAAACTAGGCTATAAAATCAGTCAAAGGAAGAGTGTCTAAAGGATTCAAAGGGACTTAGACAGTCTGATATAGCAGAAAGAGACGGAGTAAACAGAGTGCAATGTTGAGATATACAAAGTAATGCAATTTTGTGAGTGAAGTCATGCGAGTTTCTTGGTAAGTTATTATCAACATAATCACCTAAGAGTGATAGATATGTAAAACAACACCATAGCTGCGCATAATAAAGCAAGGAAAAATACTAGGTTTCCCGGCCAGAAATATGAGATATAGAACGAAGCTTCCTATTTAGGTCTCACTCAGAATATACAGTGTAATTCTAGTCACTAAACTTAATCCAAGGCGAAGAATAAGAACAAGTCCAAAACGGAGCAACAAATCGAAGTCCTTTTCTCAAAAATAAGCCTTGTGAGGTAAGACCCAGGAACTTGAAAATGATTTACCAGTATGTTTTCATCAGTTATAACTTCAGCAAAGTCAAAATCATAGTATAGAATAACAAGGAAGAGTCGAACCGGTAATGGGGGCAAATGCTTTTCCACTCATCTGTAGAATACTGGATTAGATCACTGCAGGACGTTGCCATAGTAAGGATTATCAGCACCCTTAGACTACAGCTAGACAAATACTTCAGTCATAACAATTATCAGAAGATGAATATGATCACGAAGAGAAAGAAAAGAATTGGAATGCTTCTTAACATACAATTTTGCCTTTTTTTTACTTTAATTTCCTTATCAGTGTTAATGCCTCCTCCTCATCGTATCCTACGTAAACATTGGAGCAGAGTCCTCTTCCCATCCTCACTTTCCTATAGAATTTCCTTGGTGTTACACCCTAGGGATGTATCCTAAATAATAAAATCCTTCGCTATTTTCCCGTCAGCTTGTATACAAAAGTTATTATCATCCTGTTTCTGTCTCTCCCAGATCAGGACTGCTGGACCGACCTCTGGCAGATAACACTTGCATGGAGCATCAAGTCTCCTCTGTTATCTGTTCTTTCCACGTACACCACACATACCTGGACATATTCCGCTGAACTCTTCAAGGAGTTTAGTAAGTTCCTATATTGTATTATCATCATCATTGTTATTATCATCAGTTGTAGTAGTAGTATCGTTATGGTTATTGTTATTATCATTATTATAATTATCATAATTATTCCTATTATTATTATCATTATTATTACTATAATTATTATTATCATTATCATTATTATTGTTGTTATTATCATCATTATTATCACATCTATTATCATGAATGTTACTATCATTTAGTATTATTGTTACTGATATTATCATCATTATTATCATTATTATACCTATTATTATAGATTTCATTATCTTTATTAGTATTATAGTTACTGTTATTATTATCATCATTATCATTACTACTTTCACTATCAGTATGATTATCATTATGATGATTATTACCATAATTATCGTTAGCATTATCATTTCCGTTGCCGAAATCATCATGGTTCATTTACTGACGATAGAATATCGTGAATGATTTGATCATTCCACGTAGAATGTGAACCATTTAGGGCGAGGTGACCAGATATATGTATTTCAATATGTATCAGAAACCGACCCTCGAGTCGTATATATCAATGTTGCGCACTGGACCAGTTCAGAGTTGACTGGCACTCCTGTATCTACAGCGACTATTTATAGAATGTCGGGAGAGGCCCTTCGAACCCTCCTGGTGAGTAATTACTGCTCTTGATGACCGGCCAGAGAGTGATCAGCCATCGCTGATCCTCAGGCTGAATGAGAACCTGATCACAGTGGCTACCTCCACCTCTTCACTACCTGATGAGACATCAGTTTCTCAGATCACTCCACCACACTCACACCACAGCCGCGTCTCTTGAGGCTCGCCATCCATGGAGACGCAGTTTGGAGGGAGCCAGGTAAATACGTCAGCCATATATATATATATATATATATATATATATATATATATATATATATATATATATATATATATATATATATATATATCTTTCTTTCATACTATTCGCCATTTCCCGCGTTAGCGAGGTAGCGTTAAGAACAGAGGACTGGGCCTTAGAGGGAATATCCTCACCTGGCCCCCTTATCTGTTCCTTCTTTTGGAAAATTCAAATTAAAAAAACGAGAGGGGAGGATTTCCAGCCACCCGCTCCCTCCCCTTTTAGTCGCCTTCTACGACACGCAGGGAATACGTGGGAAGTATTCTTTCACCTCTATCCCCAGGGATAATATATATATATATATATATATATATATATATATATATATATATATATATATATATATATATATATATATATATATGTGTGTGTGTGTGTGTGTGTATTACATATTCGCCATTTCCCGCATTAGCGAGGTAGTGTTAAGAATAGAGGACTGAGCCTTAGAGGATATATCCTCACTTGGCCCCCTTTCCTGTTCCTTCTTTTGGAAAATCAATAGCGGGAGGTGAAGATTTCCAGCCCCCTGCTCCCTCCCCTTTTAGTCGCCTTCTACGACACGCAGGGAATGTGTGGGAAGTATTCTTTCTCCCCTATCCCCAGGGATAGTATATATATATATATATATATATATATATATATATATATATATATATATATATATATATACATACATACATATCCCAGCCGAAACCAGGTGCCCGTTGTATAGACAAACCCTTAGGGATGAACGCACAACTTGGGTTGACTGTGGACCAACAACCGCAACCAGGTTTCGAACCTATGCGCTCGACCCTGAGCGGCCCGTGAATGCGTGACGGTCAGGAACGCTAACTGCTACACCCCGGAGGTCCATATACCAGTGAGGTATCATCATACAATGTCTGGGTGACGTATCATACAAGGATGATATGTATTTGTCTTGCAGACATTTGCCTCTACTGTGTTACAAGTCTTGTTCCACAAAGTCTTTGATTTACGGAAAACATGGTGATGATACCAGCAATAATTATCATGACTGATGATAATGATAATAGAAGTATCAGTAACACGAGCAAGTAATATGAAGAGTAATACGAAGGCAAGCTGTTAGCTGCATGGAGGAGTCTTTACTGGGTCTAAATTTCGACTTTAAAGACATTATGTATCTGACTCGCGTGACACAAGCACCTCTGTGATAGTATGGGTGAAAGGCATGTAGGTGAGGTGGGTGGATGCAAACACAGAGCTTATGGAGGGTACAGTACATGGCCATGGTAGGGTGCCAGGTTGGGCGCGGGAACTGTGTTGATGGCACTGGGTATCAGAGCGTATTATACAGATGTTGACGTTGACAGTATGAGCGAGAGAGGTCAAAGCATATCATGTATAAGATATACATTATACAGAATGTACTTGCATTGGTAATAATGTAGGTTTGAGGTACATCTAAACACGGTTTATACATTGTCTGTTACACAAGTCACATGATTTGGCGGTTATAATACTTATGCATACAAATTGCGTAAGTCAACATTGTTACATCATGAAGAATGTTCAGAGGTTTAAGCGGAAGTTTGTCTGAAAGCATAGTCTACAGGAGGCAGTATGTTACTGGTGGTTACATACGCAAATTTAGAATGGTTATTGTATTGTGCAAATGATACCTCCATAGCTCAGGCATGGCAAATTTTGGATACAGACCCAGAATATCTTCAAGGATGTTATCGTCCGTAAAGTAGCCACAAAGTTGTCGACACATAAGGCGTTGAGGTCTGAAATCACTGATTTTAGGCTCACTTACATAATGTCCTGACGTACGTCCATCGGGTGCAGAGGACAGTCGGTACTTGGAATGTACAACATCATGGTTTGTCGCATCTTACCTCACGTACACCTGTCCCCTCATGTCGTATCATGGCATTTACTACAGCGGACAGGCACAGGCTTACCATACTGATGTTTCTTAAGCCTAAAATGATTATAGTACATGATATTACAACTACCTGGTCTATCAGCATCCCTCAAAAGGTTCACTTCTCGACGGCCAATGCTATATATGATCTGTGAGTACCAGATCGAGTATCACGTCAGGTCGTGGGAGGAAAACAAGCATGTTTAGCGAGATTATCAACACGGTCATGATCCGTATACCCAACATATGAAGACAACCATGGGAAGTAGATACACAGACCATTTGTTATAGGCTTCAGTAAGCGGTGAGTGTTGGAAGGATGAGTTTCCTAAGGGACACACACTCTCTGGAGAGGATCTGGTTTGGAGTCAGAATGGGTCATAGCACGATCCCTGAGTTGTGTGAGATATACTATAAAGTCCACAGTGGCTTGAGCTGGAGTAAGGGCAAAGTTTTTCCAGCTGAGAGTGTATGAATTTGTTCCTGTGGTCGACAGCATAAGCCGCACCGTGTTTACCGCAGACCCACAATGGTCCCTGAAGATACATCAGCAGGGTATTGCCAGACATGCTGGTACGGTGTCTAGCTGTCTACATATTAGTTCTTGTGGGATGTGAGGACTGAGCTGATCTGGATGGCAAATGACATCATCAGTTTAGAGAGGTTTGATGTGCCACATAGGCTTCTAGGATGCTGGTATAAGATTTGTCGGTAGTTATTCCTGGAGTTTTGACCCAACTTCCACCCCATAATTCACCTCAGTTCCCATACTTCCATTCGCTACCATGTCCACACCCCCCACCGTATCCAAAACACTCCACGTTCTCCATATTCTCCTCATCCAAGCTCAAACTCACACCAACGTGTCTTTCTCCCCTGCTAAACCTCATAACCTTACTTTTAATGACGTTAACTCTCAACTCCCTCCTCTCACGCACACTCTCCCAAACTCAGACACTAGATTCTGCAGTTTCTCACTCGAGTCTGCCACCAGAGCTGTGTACTTTTACAAACAGCAGTTGAATCACACTTCCTAGAGTCCCCAAACCCCCAGCAGACTGCAGATACCCGCACCTCTACCCAAGACCCATGAATTTACGTTCCTCACTCCCCCAGTTCACAGACAGCTTAAACGGCCACGGTCGCATCGCACAGACTGCAGCAGACCCACTCTGACATATAACCATTCACCCTCCCCATGTCCTACTGGTACACATGCCTTATTCTCCAAATGAAAGGTCCTCTCTTTTTTTTTTTTTTTTTGCTCGTAACTTCCCTCCCTCTCTATTTATTGGTAGCGCTTTCTATAAAGCATTTCTGTCAAGCCTATCAAACACATGCTGATATCAGGAATACATTTTCTGAGTGTTTCTCACAAATAAAAAAGAGAAACTGTTCCACACATCATCTACCATTTCTGAAGCGACGCAAACACACACACACACACACACACACACACACACACACACACACACACACACACACACACACACTATTTCTCAACCAGCCCCTAAAGGATGATGAACACCTGGGTTGCGTGTGGGTCGACTGCCGCGGCCAGGATTTGAGCCGATGAGGGCCCGTGCTGACTCATGATCAGAAACGCTAACTGCTGCACAACGGAGGCCCATGTGTGTGGGGTAGGGTGGGGATGGGGCACTGGATTGTGTTGCAGCGCAGTGTATGTGCCGGTGAGGAGGAGGAGGAGGAGGAGGAGGAGGCATCCCTCCCCTGCACCAGGATGCCCCATCGCCGCCGCCAGCGTGAGGGTGGCGGGGGAGGAGGAGAAACACCCACCCGGCCTATCTGACCCTCCCCCCTCCAGCCAGCGGCGGGGGAGGAGAACCACCTACCTCTGCCGACCTACCCCTCCCGCCGGAGGAGCTGACCCCTCACGAGTCACCCACACACGGCAGGATAAAATAACCTCCCGGAGTAACGTCGAGAAAGCGACGGTCGGGAGATGAAAGCGGCGGGTGTTTTCAGCGCGCCATAATAATGCTTCTATAAAAGCATTTTACATGTGGCGCTTCTGGCCGCCGGGTCATCATTGACAGCGGCCCGCCCTCCACCGCCTCCTCACCCCTCCTCTCCAAAATTGAAGCCTTCTCCAAGCTTCTTCTTTGTCTAGAGGACCTGCGTAAGTATACTTGTATTTTTTGCCCAAATTGGAAGAGAGGGGGAAGATACGCCCGCTGAAGCACGTCATTTTCACTCTTATGCGTTTTGGACGGAAATGCGATCATGTTGGAGGTGTTTGTGTTTCTCGCTCTCGACTAAGGGAGGTCGTCTTTCAAAAGTTCGGTCCAAACTAAGGGTGTGCTTCTTTTACGTTTCATTGTCACGGACGTATACCCTTGATGACGGCTTTGGGGAAGGATTTTTGTCATCAGAAGTTTCACTTTTATCGTGGACTATACACAACTAAAAGCTTTTGCGTTTCTGGAAGTGGATTATTACTAATCTGCATTTATCTGTCTTCGTTGATCCAACTTCTTTTTATATTTTCGGGGTGGAGACGTTCTTCATCCCCATGAGTGCATTTGAGGAGAGAATAACAAGCCTAAGGAAAGTACTCTCTCTCCCACGTTTCAATGAAAGTCGTAATGTCTTCGACACAAATTCTTCTATATATTCATAGAGAGTAAAAAGAATAAAAGGGTTATGTTTTTATTTCTTACTGCACGGTGATATTTCCTGGTTTCATACGATTTAGAAAAACAGCTTCATGTTCTGAATGGTTCATGTAAAGCGTCGAGCAACATCACTCGAGGAGGACTGACGAAGAGGATTGAACCCCCTGAGAGCCCCTCCCGCCTCCTCTGGCCTCGACCGCCGGCGGTGTAGAAGCGATCAAGAATCCTTCAATTCTGGTGCGAAAATTCGAGACCTGGGAAACAAATGAACAGCGATTTGAGTTTTTAATTGGAGCCTTGCTCTCTCTTTCTCTCTCTCTCTTTCCTCTTCTTTCTCTCCCCAGAGGAGGTACAAGAACTACTAAATGGCTCCTTCGTTACTGCCTTTTGACTCCTAGCAAGGAGGCGAGTCGTCAGTATACAGTGTAGGACCAGTAGGAAATCAGGCATGGAACATTGATTCTGAAGACGGCGGGAGGAGTGACTATCGAGGCAGCTGGTTGGCTGCCTTGTAAGCGGCAGAAAGTTGTCATAATGGTCGTGTTCGTCATGAGCTGTTCTCGTTTTCTTCCTTCCTCTTAAGGCCTCTCCTCGATGTGGCCTTTACTGACTGGTACTGGCGGGGGTGAAGTGCGTATGTCTGAAACTCTACATGGTAGGAACTTTTTACATAACTGTGTTGTGTATGGATAAAAAAAGGATGGTGTGACGGTGTATGTATACATAGTGATGATACACAAACATGGTCTCCACTTGAGTACACATACGTACACATAACGCACACATAAGCATGCATATATAGATACCTAACATCATCCAGAGAGGTGTGTGAAACTATCTGGTTTGAACAAGAAAAATTCTTTATCTTTTGTTGACCATTCCCCAGCGTTGACCATTCTCTTGCGTTGACCATTCCCCTGCGTTGACCATTCCTCTGCGTTCACCCATCCCCTGTGTTGACCATACCCTTGCGTTGCCCATCCCCTGTGTTGACCATTCCCCTGCGTTCATCATTCCCCTGTGTTGACCATTTCCGGGTTTATTACCAGTCACTTCGCCACCATCTGTCATGCCAGAGACACCCTCACCTTGACACAGTCGGGTTCCCAGGCTGCCATCTAACCCGCTCATCCTCAGAATCAGCCACTGACTTGTAGATTTCCCCTGATGGTTATACAGTCTTAAGGTACAGTATTCCACTACACCCAGCGACTTACCCATGACACATTGTATAAGTCTCTCCCCCATGAAGTAGCCAGATTCCCCTGGTCCATCATCAGTGTTCCCCCCAGCAATCAGACTGCCCCGCTGGCTGGAAAACTTCATATGTATCTCGAGTACCGAAGTCAACAAACTCACAGCCTGTCAGTGAGTTTCGACCCAATGCCATCACCCGCGTTCTCTCTCTCTCTCTCTCTCTCTCTCTCTCTCTCTCTCTCTCTCTCTCTCTCTCTCTCTCTCTCTCTCTCTCTCTCTCTCTCTCTCTCTCTCTGTATATATATATATATATATATATATATATATATATACTTCTTTTCTTGTACATCGTTTCCCTCGTTAGAGAGGTAGTGCTAAGAACAAACGAAGAAAGGCTGCATCCGCTCACATCCATTCTCTAGCTGTTATGTGCAATCTACCGGACCCACAGACCACTACCCCCAGCCAGGCCCCACAGACCTCTCCATTGCTCCCCGGGCTGCTTCACATGCCCTGGTTCAGTCCACTGACATGATGCCGCCTATAGGATACCACATCCTTCTAGTTCACTTTATCCCGTGCACACCTTTCACCCTCCTGCATGTTCAGGCCTCGATCACTCAAAATCTTTCTCACTCCCTCCTTCCATCTCCAGTTTAGTCTCCCTACCCGCCTTTTCCCATCACTCCTGACGCATAAATCCTATTTGTCAGTATGTATATATATATATATATATATATATATATATATATATATATATATATATATATATATATATATATATATATATGTGTGTGTGTGTGTGTGTGTGAGTGTGCTTGTGGTTTAGAAATGTCATAGGTGTAGAGTCAGGCGTTGGTGAGAGCGCAAGAGCTAAGGAAGAAGTAGCACTACTTCTGAAGCAGGAGTTGTGGGAGCGTGTGAGACTGTAAGGAAGTGAATTCTAGACTGATGTGGGTAAGTCGGAAACTGGACGGCGAGAGATGGGTGATTATATGTGCTTATGCATCATGAGACGCAAATGTTTTGGGAGCACCCGAGTGAGTATCTCAGCAGCTTTGGTGCAAGAGAACGGGTACTAGTGAGGGTGATTTGAATGCAAAGGTGGGTGCTTGGTACTACACTCCCATTCATCCTACATGGTAATCCTTCGTTATTTTCCTACTAGCTTTTGAACAGGAGGTAGTGATGGGTGGGTAGGTGCCCTCTGCTTTACTATCCTGCTTCAGTCTCTCACAAATCAGGACTGTTGGACTGCTCTCTGGCAGATAACGCTCTCTGTTCTTTCCACATGCAAAACACATACCTGGACATGTTCTGCTTCACTCTTCGAGGAGTTTAGTAAGTTCCTATATTGTACTGAACAGTCATTACTATTATATCATTATCATCATTATTTCTATTGATATTATTGTTATTATTATCATTATTAACATTATTACTATCATTATCATATCATTATCATTATTATCATTATTACTATTATCATTATTATCATTATCATTACTATCATCATTTTTATTATCATAATTAATATCATTATCATTTCATCATTATTTTCATTATTGATATTATCATTATTATTATTATTATCATTATTATTATTATCATTATTATTATTATTATTATTATTATTATTATTATTATTATTATTATTATTATCATTATTATCATAATCATTTTCATCATTATCACTTATCATTATCACTATCATTATTATCATTATTATTATCATTATCACCATTACTATTGTTATCGTTATCATTATGATTATCATTATTACTGTCATTATCATTATCATTATGATTATTATCATTATCATCGTTATTATCACTGATACTATTATCATTATTGTTGTTGTTGTTATGATTATTACTATTATCATCATTACTGCTATTAGTATTATTATCATTATTATTATTATTATTATTATTATTATCATTATTATTATTATTATTATTATTATCGTCAGCACTGCCATTTCTGTTGCTGAAATCATTATGATTAATTCGCTGATGATCCCATACGATATAATATCGTAAACAACTTGATCATTCATCGTAAAATGCTAACCATTTAGGGAGAAGTGACCAGATATATGTATTTCAACATGTAACAAAGGCTGATCCTCGAGTCGTATATATCAGTGTTGAACACTGGATCAGAACCACTACACCATAGTACTGAAAACTACCGAGATCATAAGTCATTTGTCATAGATCATTCATATCAAAATTTTCTCAAACTTCAACATGTTAAAACGAGGTCTTTCCTTGTAGCTATCTCTTAGTGTAATAATAAGTTCGTGTCACGCGTAGAGTTTCCCAGCAATATTGAGCAAGATTGAGAAGAGGCTACGCCCGAAGTGACTGGAAAGTGACTCTCCCCATTTCGATGATGGGATGTTCAGAATCTTCCCTAGCCATCAGACCAACCTCATCATCAGCACAGATCTCTGCTCTGTGGTTTTAAAACCTCTCGTCTAACTCTGGTGTCTACACAGGCGGCCGGTATATCATACGTAATGTTGCTCTCTTTTTGAGGTATATCTTTAACGCCTTCAAAAATTAGTTGGGTCAGTATCGTCAAAAGATCCAATAGTTTCTGTTACAAGTTTGGGAATTCTTAATCTCCATGCATCATCTCATGAACCCTCATGTATCACTCATGAACCATGCGAGTTATTACGTATACCACCTCATGGGCAACTATGTATCGCCCCATTAACCATAACGTTAACGTCATGAACCACAATATATCATCACCTCATGGTCCGCCATGTATCACCTCATGAACCATCACGTATCCTCCGATGGTCCACCAGTGTATCACCTTATGGTCCACCAGTGTATCACCTCATGGTCCACCATGTATCACCTCATGGCCCGCCAGTGTATCACCTCATGGTCCACCATGTATCACCTCATGGCCCGCCAGTGTATCACCTCATGGTCCACCATGTATCACCTCATGGCCCACCATGTATCACCTCATGGTCCACCGCGTATCACCTCATGGTCCACCAGTGTATCACCTCATGGTCCACCATGTATCACCTCATGGCCCACCATGTATCACCTCATGGTCCGCCATGTATCACCTCATGGTCCGCCATGTACCACCTCATAGTCCTCCAAGTATCACCTCATGAACCATCACGTATTCTCCCATGGTCCACCAGTGTATCACCTCATGGTCCGCCATGTATCACTTCATGAACCATCACGTATCCTCCCATGGTCCACCAGTGTATCACCTCATGGTCCACCATGTATCACCTCATGGTCCACCATGTATCACCTCATGGTCCACCAGTGTATCACCTCATGGTCCACCAGTGTATCACCTCATGGTCCACCATGTATCACCTCATGGTCCACCAGTGTATCACCTCATGGTCCACCAGTGTATCACCTCATGGTCCACCATGTATCACCTCATGGTCCACCAGTGTATCACCTCATGGTCCACCAGTGTATCACCTCATGGTCCACCAGTGTATCACCTCATGGTCCACCAGTGTATCACCTCATGGTCCACCAGTGTATCACCTCATGGTCCACCAGTGTATCACCTCATGGTCCACCAGTGTATCACCTCATGGTCCACCAGTGTATCACCTCATGGTCCACCAGTGTATCACCTCATGGTCCACCAGTGTATCACCTCATGGTCCACCAGTGTATCACCTCATGGTCCACCAGTGTATCACCTCATGGTCCACCAGTGTATCACCTCATGGTCCACCAGTGTATCACCTCATGGTCCACCATGTATCACCTCATGGTCCACCAGTGTATCACCTCATGGTCCACCAGTGTATCACCTCATGGTCCACCATGTATCACCTCATGGTCCACCAGTGTATCACCTCATGGTCCACCTTGTATCACCTCATGGTCCACCTTGTATCACCTCATGGTCCACCAGTGTATCACCTCATGGTCCACCATGTATCACCTCATGGTCCGCCAGTGTATCACCTCATGGTCCACCAGTGTATCACCTCATGGTCCACCTTGTATCACCTCATGGTCCACCTTGTATCACCTCATGGTCCACCAGTGTATCACCTCATGGTCCACCAGTGTATCACCTCATGGTCCACCAGTGCATCACCTCATGGTCCACCAGTGTATCACCTCATGGTCCACCATGTATCACCTCATGGTCCTCCAGTGTATCACCTCATGGTCCACCATGTATCACCTCATGGTCCTCCAGTGTATCACCTCATGGTCCGCCATGTATCACCTCATGGTCCACCAGTGTATCACCTCATGGTCCGCCATGTATCACCTCATGGTCCGCCAGTGTATCACCTCATGGTCCACCAGTGTATCACCTCATGGTCCACCAGTGTATCACCTCATGGTCCGCCATGTATCACCTCATTGTCCACCAGTGTATCACCTCATGGTCCACCAGTGTATCACCTCATGGTCCGCCATGTATCACCTCATGGTCCGCCATGTATCACCTCATGGTCCACCATGTATCACCTCATGGTCCACCATGTATCACCTCATGGTCCACCATGTATCACCTCATGGTCCGCCATGTATCACCTCATGGTCCACCAGTGTATCACCTCATTGTCCACCATGTATCACCTCATGGTCCACCAGTGTATCGCCTCATGGTCCATCAGTGTATCACCTCAAGGTCCACCATGTATCACCTCATGGTCCACCAGTGTATCACCTCATGGTCCACCATGTATCACCTCATGGTCCATCAGTGTATCACCTCATGGTCCACCATGTATCGCCTCATGGTCCATCAGTGTATCACCTCATGGTCCACCATGTATCACCTCATGGTCCACCAGTGTATCACCTCATGGTCCACCATGTATCACCTCATGGTCCATCAGTGTATCACCTCTTGGTCCACCATGTATCGCCTCATGGTCCATCAGTGTATCACCTCATGGTCCACCATGTATCGCCTCATGGTCCATCAGTGTATCACCTCATGGTCCACCATGTATCACCTCATGGTCCACTAGTGTATCACCTCAAATCGACACGAGTGGATCCCTCACTTGAGAGTTCCCATCCTTGCCCCGGTGCCTTTCCGGGCCCTTGTTAAACATCGACCTCTGGGCCGTTTAGCATATATATTAAGTTACACATTAACATATATATGGAATATAAAGTCATATCATCAAATTTTGGGGAGGTAATAAAGAGAACTCGAAGTACAGTGTCACAATAATGGAAAGATGTATCTGTCTGTTCAGTGAAATGGCTCGACTTTACGGGATATAATGCTTCTTTCTTGGTTGCTTTGTTGTCTGTGTTGTTTGTGTGTTGGTTTTGTTGCTGTAGCTGCTGGTGTAATGCTATTGATTAGCACGTTGCTATTATTATCACTATCCTACATTTTTCTTAACCATTATATCCTTTATCATTAATAGTTATCATTACAGTGGTTACTATTATCATTTATTATTATGGTCTTTTATCATTATCATTATAATGGTCATTAATATCATTATCATCATTATTATCTTTATTGTTGTTACTGAAAACTATTTTGAGCAGATTCAGAAGTTGGTTTCTGAGTTTGAGAGTGAGTGTGAAAGGAGAAAGCTTACAGTTAATGTGCACAAGATTAAGATAATGAGGTGCAGCAGTGTGGAAGAGTCAGGACGGTCTGAGTGTGAGTTTGAATAGGGAGATCGTGGAGGAAGTGGAGTGCTTTAGGTACCTGGGAGTGGACATGGCTGCAGATGAAACCATGGGAGCTAAAGGGAGTCACACTGAGGGAGAAGGGGCTCAGGTCCTGGTTCCAGAGATGAGTATGCTTGATGGTATACCAGTCCCGAGAGTGTTGTATGGATGTGGGAGTCTTGTGCCATGCGTGTAAAGAGAGAGAGAGAGAGAGGGAGAGTGGACGTGCACGAGATGAAATGCCTCGGGATGATATGAGGTGTGAGGCGAGTTATTCGTGTGCGGAATGACATGGTAAGAACGAGATGTGGTAGTGAGCCCACCCTGCTTGATTGAGAATGCTGAGCGGGGTGTGCTGAAATGCCTTGGACTCGTGGAAAGGATGAGAGAAGAGAGAATGAGTAAGAGGACCTATGAATCAGAGGTAAAGGGAGGACGGGGAAAGGAGGAGAAAGAGAAGGAGCTATAGGGAAGGAATCATTGAGTCTCTACTGAAGTCTGAAGAGGAGGATGAGTAGTGTGCAGGGGATAGAATGAACGGATTCCAAATGGTATGCGGTAGGCGACGTGCTCTCAGTGGTTTGAAGCAGGGCGCGTCAAGCGATACAGGTAAACCATAGAGTAGCCTGTGTTGCATGGCAGCGGCAGGTAAAGTTCATAAGATGCATCGCTCTCCAGAAGCAATGCCTGTATCAAAGAAAAAAGACCCGGGGATGCGAGAGCCCTGCAGCGCACACCAGATACATCGCTAGACTTTCTTTAGGGTTGTCATACTCTATCGGCTCTTGTGAGCCACTATAATCGTCAGCTGCACTGGTTCATAGGAATAGTTGTCTCGTCGCTTAGAATCATTTTACTGATCCAGGCTACACCAAGCGACTGTTTTTGTTGGGCAATTCTCCCACAAATGAAAACGGGCATCATACTCTTCATATATATATATATATATATATATATATATATATATATATATATATATATATATATATATATATACATTTATATATGCTGTCCAGAGGGTGTTTCCGAATACACTATAGAATTCATAACCCTGTGGATCTTGGATCGTTTACTTCCGCTGAATCATTGATTCCGGAGACCTTGGCTGGGATATCTTCTGCACTTTTTCCTCAACCCCAGCGACTGACTTTGGATGGCACAGGACTCGGCTCCGCACGTATACTGATCCAGCTGATCTGAATTTCCTCGTCCATTGTCTTACCGAGCCCTCCGGTGGCGGTTCGCTCCCCCTCCTATACCCTGTGCCAAATCTTCCTTTACACAGATTCACAGATTCTACCTCCGCCATCTACAGATCATAGGTCCTTCTTTCCTTCTTAATAGTCATTTAGTCTGAAATAGAAAGAAACACACCTCGTCAAATAGGATAAAGTGCCTTAAGAGTTAGGATTTTTAAAGACTTTTGATAGATCTTCAGCACTGTGTTCATAAAATACAGGGACATACCACTTACGAGACCCGCTCTTACACTGTATTTGTTCCAGGAATAAGTGAAGATAACCATAACTTACCTCCTTTATGGGCAAATAGGCGATTATATACATAAAAAAAGCGTTTAAATAAGTTAAATATGTCTTTTTTCACAAAGAGTAGAAAATATAACTTAAATCATTTCACTACTGAGAGGGGAGGGGGATGTACGTAGCATCAATCTAAACACTTCAAAAGAGGAACAAACACAGACCTTGACGAACTCCAACCACGTTATAAGGTTATAACACTAGTGGTAAGGTTGTGGGCTGGGTTGTTCGGAATAATACAAGTTCGAGGAATTAACTGAAATAAGAATTGTTAATGCCGAAGAGTTATTCACACTAGAAAGAAAATCACACAAAAGAAAGATTCAACCCAGGACCAATTTCTATGAAAGGGTCCAGTGCTAACATGTTGTTCCTCTCTAATGGTCTCCTCAGATCTAGGTTGCTCTAATTCAAGCAGCAGGGAAATGTAGAATCCTTTGCAGGAAGTAGCTCTTTGACAAGACTATGCTGCCACTGAACCAACCTCGCCAGAGATGACTTTTCAGTCGCTGTGTAACCTCATTGAAGAGGAGCTCGGCAACACCAGAAATTTTATATATATATATATATATATATATATATATATATATATATATGAGGAGAACTGTATCGACTTACAAGGAAACCTAGGCAAGCTGATATCTTTTTCCCTTAACTTTGTTAGTAGACATTGAAGATAACTGTAGACTTACTGAAATCGTTGTGGTTAGAAGGAATGCTGTACACTTTCCTTACACATTATAGTACCTTACAACACAAGCCCGATTTCTTAAGAGGAAGAGTGAGAAAAGCTTCCTCATCTGTTCGTCCATTTGGTCCTCTGATTTCCCCTTTATACAGCGTACTAGCAGTGTGTGGAATACGGTTATGAGAGGAAGTGTTGAAGGGACCTTTGAGAAAGACGGGGCCTTTAGACCAGGAATTCCAAAGATCTATTCTTGCGAATGGCTTTACCTCACGAAATTCGATATAATCCTGTCCTTGAGACTCGAAAACTAAGACGCTTTTATGATAAGAAAAGAAGGTTACTTAGTCGAAGTTTTTATAGATATATACGTAAAGAAAGTAACTCGACTGATAAAGTAGGATCTAAAGATAATTGTCGTAGTCTACAGTAACATTGTACACTATCTGCTCTGACGGTGAAAACTCAGATCAGATGACAACTGAAGCCTTGATTGACCAATAGAGAATGTGAAGTTTGACAGTTCATCTCCACAGTTCACGAAACCAAGAAAATCCCTTTCATCTAGAGATCTGAATTTTCCATTTCTCACAAATATATCCTAATTCATTACTCAATCTGTACTATTTGAAAAGTGTCTTCAGACGCTTGAAAATCAGGACTGAAATGGATTCGGACCTGAATATATGAAGATCCACAAGTGACTGACTCTCAAATTCTTTTATGATCATATCTGAAACTTTGTTGAGGAGTTTACTCGACGTGACAGTAAAGTGTTGAAGGATTAACCAAAGGATGACACCATCATCCACTATGTCCAAAATGACAATTTGCAGGTTATTCCCTCTGAATTTCCTGTATTCCTTTTAACATTGACCACAATATTTTGTGAGTTGCTGATGTCTTCCACGATCACAAACAGCCTAGAAAGGACCCAGTGGTTTGTTGCTGTTTGAATTCCTTTGTATTCTTCTGTATCTATTAGCCCAGACATCTGTCTGTTTCTTTTTAGATCAAAGACGCTTTTCTTGAAAGGGTCCTGCTGTTATTCCAGGACCCCTTTTCTAACAGATCCAAGGTGAGCTATTTCCAGTAGCCGAGAAATCATAGAAATCATCCCTCATCAATAACATCAGCACAAAAGCAACACATGCCCTCAACACGCTGACGAAAAAAAAAAAAGAATCCCTTAACTTCCTCTACAAACAGTTCATCTGCTCCACATCAAACTATGCCTGACCTGCCTGGTCCTCCACCCCTTCAAAGGCAAATATAATAAAGCTGCAAACTACACAGAGCAGTGCAATCGGAACGATCAATGGCTGCCTTACAACCACAGACACGCAACACCATCACATTGAAACAAAGTTCCTCACCTTAACATGATCGGCAGTCAAATTATTGCAGCTACTTTACAGCCCCTCCCACCCAAATCACTCGATAATTGACCACCAATCCTAAATAGAAACTTCCTCACACTTCAGTAAACCCTACTCACCTAACCCTCCACCCTGACAAATATAACAATGCCAAAAAAACATACACACCGAACTAACCCTACAATACTAAACAATTGACCTCCCAACTCAGTTTCAAACGCCATGCCACCAGATATACACCCATCAGAAACCACACTTCCCAGACAAACACGAGTCACTCTCAAGCTTACGCTCTGGACATCACGCAACAGTACAACACTACAAACATATTCCAAGACCCTTCATGTCCACGATGTAACGACCATAAAAAAGGCATCGATCACTTACTACTAGATTATCTTGTATTCTATGCACATAGACAAAAACACAAGGTCACAACACTATGACTTGTGGTTCCATATCATAAGGATACAATAGAAGGGACTCCTGGACTACGAAGTATATATATGTATATAGAGTGAGGAAAGATTGACAAAGAGGATATATGAGTCACAGATAAAGGGAACGAGGAGAAGTGGGAGACCAAATTGGAGATGGAAGGATGGAGTGAAAAAGACTTTGAGTGGTCGGGGCCTGAACATACAGGAGGGGGGAAGGCGTGCAAGGAATAGAGTGAATTGAAACGATGTGGTATACCGGGGTCGACGTGCCGTCACTGGATTGAACTAGGGCATGTGAAGCGTCTAGGGTAAACCGTGGAAAGTTTTGTGGGGCCTGGATGTGGAAAGGGAGCTGTGGTTTCGGTGCATTACACATGACAGCTAGAAAGTGAGTGTGAACGAATGAGCCTTTGTTGTCTTTCATGGCGCTACCTCGCGTGCCCGTGGAGGGAGGGGGGTACTTTTTCATGTGTGGCGGGGTGGCGAGGAAAATGGATGAAGGCAGCAATAATAGATATGTACATGTGTATATATGTATATGTCTTACGGGGCAACATCAGTTAAAGATTTTCCCTGTTACACACAAGTAGACATCGCACAGACACATATGTATACATATATTTCTTTTTCTTGATCGCCATTCCCTGCATCAGCGAGGAAGTGCCTGGAACAGACACACAAAGGCCGCATTCCCTCATATCCATTCTCGTATACAGCTCCCTGTATACAACCAGGCCCCACAGACCTCCCCATGGTTAACATCGAAGGGACTGCTATACCTTCAGATATACCTATTTTTGTTCTTACAACAAACTCTCCTTCCATACATTCTTCAGTACTCCCAGAACCTTTGCCCCCTTACCCACCCTATGATTCTCTTCCGCTTCCATGGTTCTATTCGCCAACAGGTCCACTCCGAAGTACCTAAAACACTTAACTTTCTTTATTTTTTTTTTCCACTCAAACTCACACCTTAACTAACCTATCTCTCAACTCAGCTGAACCCAATAACCTTGTTTTTATTCACATCTACTCTCAACTCGCTCCTCACAAACACTCTTCCAAACTCATTTACCAACTTCTGCAATTACTCCCTCGAATCTGGCACTATTGCTGTATGATCAGCAAACAACAATTGAATGACCTCCCAGAACCCCCTCATCCCCTTCAGACTACATACTCGCTCAACTCTTGAAGACTTTCGTATTTACCTCCATCACCGCCCTAACTATAAACAAATCAAACGGTCATGAGGACATCACACACCCCTTCCACAGACCAGCCTTCACTTAAAACCATTCGCTCTCCTCTCCTCCCACTCGTACACATACCTTACACACTTGATAACTTTTCTTTGCTTCTAGAAGCTTTTCTCCCACACCATATATCCTTAGGTATCTCTATCACCTCTATCATATACTTTTTCCAGATCCATAACTCCCACGTGCACATCCCTCTGCTTCTCTAAGTATTTCTCACACACATTCTTTAAAGCAAATACGTGATCCACACATCCTCTACTGCATCTGAAACAACATCGTTCCTCCCAAGGCTGATGCTCTGTACATACCTTCACCCTCTCAATCACTTTCCTCCCATACAACTTACCAGTTATACTCAATAAGCGTATGCCTCTGTAGTTTAAACACTCACCTCCGTACTGCTTGCCTTTATATAGTGACGCTATACATGCATTCCTCCAATCCTTAGACACCTCATCATGACCCATACACACATTGAAAACCCGAAGTAACCAATCAACAACACAGTTAACTTTTTTTTTTAAGAAATTCAACTGCAATACTTTGGCACAATTTCATCTTAGTAAGGCTTTCCCCACCTCTTCTTTCTTCACCAGACCATTCTCTCTGACTCTCCCTTGCGTGCCGTCATGACCCAAACATGAAACATTCAACAGTCCATTAAGATACTCTTCACTACATCACTACCTGTTATCACATCCCCATCTGCTCCCTTCACTGATGTCCCCATTTGTTCTCTTCTTTTTTACTTAGTATTGACTTCCTTCCAAAACATCTCATTCTCCCTAAAGTTTACTGATACTTGCTCACCCCGACATTCAGTTGCCCTCTTTTTCAACTAACACGCCTTCTTCTTGACCTCCTGCTGCTCTCTCTTATATCCCTCACAATCATTCCACTCCTTCTGTGTAAAAAACGCCCATTTACCTCTCCTATATCATTCACTAGGAACTTTGCTTCTTCATCCTATCGCTCACTACCCTTTCTAATCTGCCCACCTCCCACCTTATGCTTGTCAGATGCATCTCCTCACATACCATCACTGCTTCCCTAAATATCTTCCGTTCCTCATCCACTCCCCTAGCTTCGTTTACTCTCACATTTTGCCATTCTACTCTCAATCTCTCTTGGCATTTCTACACAAGAGTCTCATTTCCAAGCTCACTCACTCTCACCACTGTCTTCTCGCCCATGATGTTTCCCGTTTTCCCAAAACCTCTACAAATCCTTACCCTAGCCTCCACAAGGTAATGATCAAACATCCCACCAGCTGCCCCTCCCAGCACATTCACGTCCAAGTTTCTCTCTTTCGCACGCCTATCAGTCAGTATGTAATCGAATAATGCCCTCTGACCATCTTTCTTACTCATCCACGTATACTTGTATCAAAACTGCTGACACACTCACTCACATGCTTCCAAAACACTTGACTCGCATGATCTTTCTTATGGTCAGGTGCATAAGCACTGATAATCACCCATCTCGCGCCATCAACTTTCGTTTTTATCCAAATCAAATTAGAGCTCACTTCCTTACGCTCTTTCACACACTCCCACAGCTCCTGCTTCAGTTATAACACCAATCCTTCCTTAGCTCTTGTCCTCTCACCAACCCCTGACTTTACTCTTAAGACATTTCCAACTAATTCTTCTCCCTTATCTTTGAGCCTTGTTTCACTCAGTGTCAAACATTTAGGTTTCTTTCCTCAAACACACTACCTATCTTTCCTCTCTTCTAATCTTGGTTACATCCACATATATTTAGACATCTCAGCCCTAGCCTTCGAGGACAATGACCACTCCCCGCTTGGCTCCTTCTTCTGTTCCATCATTTAGAAACTGGAAAACAAAAAGGGGAGGGTTTCCAGCCACCCGCTTCCGCCATCTTTATTCACGTTATACGACACACATGATACGGAGTTAGAATTGTATATATATATATATATATATATATATATATATATATATATATATATATATATATATATATATTTCTTTCGTCTGTTTCCTTGCGCTGCCTCGCAAATGCGGGAGACAGCGACAAAGCAAAAAAAAAAAAAAAAAAAAATATATATATATATATATATATATATATATATATATATATATATATATATATATATATATATATATCCCTTATTCCTGGGGATAGGGGAGAAAGAATACTTCCCACGTATTCCCTGCGTGTCGTAGAAGGCGACTAAAAGGGGAGGGAGCGGGTGGCTGGAAATCCTCCCCTCTCGTTTTTTTTTTTTTTTTTTCCAAAGGAAGGAACAGAGAGGGGGGCCAGGTGAGGATATTCCCTCTAAGGCCCAGTCCTCTGTTGATAACGCTACCGCGCTAATGCGGGAAATGGCGAATAGTACGAAAGAAAGAAAAAGAAAAATATATATCCCTGGGGATAAGGGAGAAAGAATACTTGCCATGTATTCCCTGCGTGTCGTAGAAGGCGACTAAAAGGGAAGGGAGCGGGGGGCTGGAAAGCCTCCCCTCTTGTTTTTTCTTTTTCCCAAAGAAGGAACAGAGAAGGGGGCCAGATGAGGATATTCCCTCAAAGGCCCAGTCCTCTGTTCTTAACGCTACCTCGCTAATGCGGGAAATGGCGAATAGTATGAAAGAAAGAAAAGATATATATATATATATATATATATATATATATATATATATACACAGTGTGTGCGTGTGGTTTAGAGAAAGGATGTGAGCTAATGCGGGGAACAGTGATCAGGTATGAAAAATGACTGGTAAATTACATAAGTATATCGTTGCGGGTCATTGTCCAAAATCATGTTATTTTTCATGACTAGGTGGCTCTTGTAACAGATGATGAGATTCAGTGTGAATTCTGATGTCTTTCAACATTCTTATCTACTTGGTATGATGGGGTCATTTGGTTTCTGTACAATGTGTGTGTGGTGCCAGAGCGTTGCTGGTGTATGTGTGGAAGATAGCTTTGGAGCAACTTTTCGCCAAGCCTAAGGCACTTCACTATAATCTATACATACATTGTAAATCCTATCAAACCAATCAACGACACAGTCTCCCTCTTCAGTAAGAAATTGAAATGCAGTGCCGTTCATTCTGGGCGCCTTGCCACATTTCATCTTACGCAAGGCTTTCACTACCTCTTTTCTCTTCACCAAACCTTCCATGGCTCTTTCATTTCGCGCACCTCCCCGACCCAAGCACCCAGCATCTGCTACCGAATCATCAAACACCTTAAGCAGTTCTTCAAGATACTCACTCCAACTCCTCCTCAACTCACCCCTACCTATCACCATTTCCCCATTTGCTCCTTTCACTTATGTTTCTATTCATTCCCTTGTTTTTTAACGCTATTACCCTCCTTACAAAACATCATCATATTCTTACTTAGATTCGCTGATAATCGCTCATCCCAGCTCTCATTTGCCATTTTTCAGCCCCTGTACTGTCTTTGACCTTGTGTCGCTTTCCCTTGTGCAGCTCTCAATTATTTGTACTCCTTATGAATACCGCACATACACCTCTTTTACTTCTTTCACTGGCAACTTTACTTCTTCATCCCACCACTCACTACCGTTTCTCACCTGCCCATTTCGTATCTTCCGCATGTCTCACACTTCTCTCACACGTACCAGCACTACTTCCCTTGATGTTTCCCATTCCTTACTCACTTCCCTTACTTCGATTAATATCACCTTTTGCCTTTCTACACCCAACCTCTCCTGGTATCACTTTATCCATATTTCTCTTCCAAGCTCTCTTACTTCCCCAATCTTCTCACTCGTATCGTTTCCTCTTTTCCGTAAATCCTTACAAATTTTCACCATTGCCTCCACTAGGTAATGGCCAGATATCCCATCAACTACCCCTCTCAACACACTCACGTCCAAATTTCTCTCTTTCGCACGCCTGTCAGTTAGCATGTAATCGAATGATGCCCTCTGCCCATCTTTCTTACTCATCCACGTATACTCATGGATGTCCCTCTTTTCAAACCAGGTATTCCCAATCACCAGTCCTTTTTCAGCACACAACTCCTCAAGCTGTTCACCATTCCTATTCGCCCAACTGAATACTTCGTTCCCCTAACTTATACCCTCATTTATATCCGCATTTGAATCACTATTGTATGATGTCTTGCATCAAAACAGCTGACACACTCATTCAGCTGGTTCCAAAACACTTTCCTCTCATCACCTTCCTTAATATGGCAAGGCATATAGCCATTAAAAATTAGCCATCTCTCCCAACTCACTTTTATTTTTACCCACATCAGTCTGGAGCTCAGTTCCCTACACTCTTCCACATACTTTCACAACTCCTGTATTATCAGTATTGCTACTCCTTCCTTAGCTCTTGCCCTCACATCAACGCCTGATTTTTCCCCTTAGACGTACCCAAACCAATCTTCATTTTCTTCACCTTTCTCTCATCTTTGTTACACACATTTAGATACCCAGCTGGAACCTTTGAGGAAGATGAGAACTCCCCGCTTGGCTCCTTCTTCTATTCCATATTTCAGAAATGAACCACAAAAAGGAGCTGCCCGCTCCCTCCCCTCTTAGTCGCCCTCTGTGACACTAAGCGAATACGGATGCAAAATTCTTTCTCCCCCACCCCACGAATAAAATCCGATATATGTATATATATATATATATATATATATATATATATGAATGCACATATATATTCATATAAGTACCCAAGTATTTTTTTTTTCTGTACATTTGTTCTACGAGTATTTAGTTTTTGTTAGTGTGTGTGACTTTGCTTATTTGTATATGATCCATGTGAGTGTATTTAACGTGACTTTGATGAGGTATGTGCGTATGACACTATACTACCTCCCTTCTCTTCTACATTGAGACCGCAGCTTTATCCCATCTTCACACTTCAACCCTTCCTTTCTTCCTCCCTTCCCTTTTCATCACACATCACCCTGTCATCACCCTTTACCTTAAAGTACACACTTCACCCTACCTTACCGCTACAACAGCCCTCGCCCTGCCATACTTTCCCTCCAAACCTGCCAACACGTCACGCATCCTCACCCTACCAACCACCCTCTCCTTCACCCTAGTGGCGTGTGACACACTAGCTGAGCCTCACGTGCTTCGTGCAGCGTGAGCAGGTCGCCTCTCCCAGGGCCTGGTCCCCCTTAGGGATGACGGGATGGTAAACTCTGACAATACCATCATTCTGTGTAAAACGCATATGAGGACACAAAATGCCTTCACTTCAGTTCACTTCTTTTTATCGTCATCTATTTTGCTTTTAATTGCCTTTCTGATTCCCCATTTGTAAGAAGGTACTCGAGCTCAGGTTTCCATAGCAACCAGGCTTGCGGACTCTGCGGTGCCAGCTCTAGACTCCCATTGGTCGATATCCAACATAAATTCACCCTCCGACCAGTCACGGAGAGGAGGGCCTCCACGCCGCGGACCTTCGCGTGCCGTGATTGGCCGGGAGTGGTGACGTAGCGGTAGCGAGGGTGACGGGGCGTGCGAGGCGCGCCTGGGTGACCGGGGATGGTGGAGTGTGCTTGACTCAGAAGTGGGCCAGGAGACGCCCGGGAAGCTTCTGATTCTACAACTTCATTATTCCACCTCCTCAGCGCAGGTTTATTTAAAATCGAAAACGTCCTCTCTCCTCTTCAGCGCTGAGACGCCCACTCCACCTAACAAGGTTTTCTGAAAGATTATTAATGGAATATGTCAAATGGTAAGTGACCCTTATCCCCCAGGCCCATTTACTGATAATAGACCGCGTAATGCCTGCAATCCTGTTATCAAATGACTACTTTAGACATTGGCTTTTTGGTGCATCCTTCTGACTCATAATGCTAAGGACACGATCATTTCCCAGACGTCGACTTAGTGGTAAATCCGTTTTTATCCTTCTAACATTTTCTCTCTTTTTTTTTTCCACGAGACGTTGCGTTATAACTTGCTTCCTTCCCCCCGCAGAGCGAGGTCGGTGCAGGGGCAGGTTAGCGCCGGGACGGCTTCTGTGAGACGCCATTAATGCACTCACGGAGGACCTACCTCGCCTCCTCCTCCACCCTCCCTTTTCCTTGTCCCATCTTGCGTGCGTTTGTGCGTGTGCTGCTTGGGCTCTACAAGTGCAGTGGAACCCCCATACAGGGATGTCCCTCTATGGGAGTCTGGGTCTTCACAAAATCGTCCTTCATTACTACGGTCGTATTCCGTAGGGCATATGTGGCCCAGTTCCCTGGCTCTATTCATGACAAACCTGGCGTAAAGAGAGTGGGGCAAAATAGCCATGACAAACCTTTAAATGATTCTGTCCAAGGGTTCGCTGCGACCGGGTTTGTTTACGTTTATGTTAGGAGGATGGGAGCCAGGCAGGTCTGCGAGTGGAGCCGTGGCTCATCGACGACGTCCCACCGACCCCCGCGGAAGGTCGAGGCTGGAGGAGCCGTGGTGGTGGTGGTGGTGCTGCTGCCACGAGTCTTTGTCTGAGAGCGTGCGTGTGCCAGCCTCTGTTGGTGCATACTTGCCTGTAGATTATTTGCATGCATATGTATGAGTGTGCTGGCGTCCAAGTTTTCTTTAATGTGTTTCTTTTTTTTTTGTTTCTATTCTTATGATGTTGAGGGTTCCAGTCAAGGACAAAAGTCCACTTAATGACCAGGTCTTCTGTGAAATATGGAAAGGATTAGAAAGAGGGAGGAAATATGAGGAGAGTAGGAAATTTTACGAAGAAGTTTTGGAGGAAGTTATAAGGAAAGACAAGAATGGGTAAAGAGTTCTAAGTCTTTTTTGGATGAAGGGAAACAAAAAGAAATGGTGTATGACAACAGCCCACCCTTAAGATACCAACCGCCACACAGTGATCGTGTGATGCAGCGAGTTACCCAGGGTTCTGTGGTCTAGCTGATGGCGGGGGACGTCCATGCATTAACTTCTCGAGAGCAGGAACCAAATATATCTATCACAGAGGAGGGGAAAGTGAAGCATCACTGTACCGTTGAACAAGTGGGTAAGTATACATAGAGTTAGAATCTCCCCATATGTAAGATCAGTACTCCATACATGGAGTAAAATCGGAATTAGTATTCCCAGTTTCTTGAAGGCAGAGTTGGCTATTTGAGTGACATGAGGTTTCCAAAACAGGTTAGATGTTACAGTAATATCAAGTATGTTTATAGTGCTGAGCTGTGGGGTTAAAAACCCATCAAAAGAAATGGGAAAGTTGTGGGGGGTTTACGAACGAGAGATAGACAGAAGTTCGGTTTTTAGAGTATCATACTTAACCAGGTCTCGTCTGTCCCATTACGGAACCCCCTCCAAGACTGAGTCTTTAGAAGGAGTTGCGAGACGACGCGCTAATTGCGCAAGAGAGGAGGTGGTGGATTAGGAGTGAATAAAGGAATGCAGTGTTGAATCGTCAGCATGTGAAAGTATCAGGTTATGTGTTGGAAAAAAAAAAAAGAAATTATTGAAAAAAAAGGAGAAAGAGTGTCAGAGACAAGAGAGGGCCCTAAGGGATACTGCTCTTGATAGGGTAAGAGGAAGAGATTGATCCATCCACAAAGGTAGCTGGGTACGTGTGGAGCTAGTCAAGCAACGGGAGCCTGGGAGGTGACATCGTTGCCATGTCCAAACAAAAGGTTACAATGAAGGATTCTCCAAACCCTCTCAGAGGTGACCACCAGACATTTATAAAGAGAGAACGGGATATCATGGATGGATCTTGCCCTGGGAAAGCCATGCTCAGGGTCAGTGAGGAGACTTAAGATTTGAGCTGTTAAAGAAAATGTGAGTTGAGGAGAGACTCACAGACTTTTTAAATGGTAGATGTCAAACCAACAGGGTAATGGTTAGAGAGCTTAGAACTGTCTTCATTTCTGGGAGAGGCTCCTCCTGTATTGCATGTTGCCAAAAAGAAAATATTTGTTTTTTTTAAGAAGTGAAACAGACGAACAAGCACGAGCGCAAGTTCGGATCAACACTACTTCAGAGGATGAGGATGAAAGCCATCTATTCCGTACACCTTCCCTGTGTCCAGAAATAGAAGTGTTTTGGACTGTACTATAAGAGATCATAAAGAGGGTCATAACATGAATAAGAGAAGCATTGAGAAGTGAGGAAAAATTAGTCATCCAAGGTAGCGTTACTGGATAAAAGAGAACCAGAAAGAGTTACTTTACAATGGGAGAGACAGGTATGATATCTTCAGAATGGAAATGAGAAGAAAAAGTAGTACGACAGAAGTTGTTAGAGATAGTTACGGCTAAAAACAAGAAAAACTTTTCAGTTAAAAGGAAAGGTTTTCGCACTTCAAATACAAAGGAATTCAAACAGCATCAGACCAATGGCTCCTTTCGAGGCTTTGTGAGAGTGGAAGAACTCAGAACCTCACAGATTAGTGAGGCAAAAGTTGGAAGGTATACAGATAATTCAAAGTGAATAAAATGCAGTTTGTCATCGTGACTACGTAGGGGCAAATAATGTAAACCGTAAACTTGGAGCGAAATATCAAGTTCACTCTTAAACGCGTCGAAAGTACGGCTTTCAACCACTCTAACTGACAAATCGTTCCATGTGTTAATAATCCTGTTGAAGAAAAAGTACTTCGTCTCAGTCTGAGTTAATTCGTTTGCCCAAGAGTTTGTATCCATTCCTACGATAGAAATCAGACGAATCAAGTTTAGATCTCTTGACAGATCAAGATCATCAAAGCCTTTGATAAATTTCAATACTTCTCTTAGATCACTTCTCAATGTTCCTCTTCTCTAAGCTAGATAGGTCCAGGTTGTTTAATCTGCTTGCATAGAATTTTTTTCCCAGTCTGGGAATCATCTTAGTAGCTCGACGCTGTACTCTCTCTTCACTTTGTCTACGTCTTTACTTTTTCAGGTCATGAAAACTGACCACAACATTCAAGATGGGGATGAACCAATGAACTGTAGAGAGTAAGGATAATTTCCCTGGAATTGGATTCGAAGGCCTTGCCTATTAACCCAAGAATTTTGTTCTCTCTTGGCACTGCTTACTTGGTTTTAGGTCGCCAGAAATTATTAAGCCCAAGTCTTTTTCCTCGTGCACCTTTTGCCGTTCACCAGAATTCATACTGTAGCTTGCCTATACGTTTTCGCTGCCGATATGTAAAACTTTGCACTTATCGATATATCAATTCATTTGCCACCTGTGGCCCAGTCGATCAGTCTGTCTATGTCAGTTTGAAGCTGTAGACACTCATGTTCATTTGTAGATTTATTTCCCAGCTTTGTATCATCAGTAAATATTGATGTCTTACAATGTAGTTCATTATCGATATCATTAATATATGCGAGAAAGAGAACTGGTCCCAAGACTAATCCTTGTGGCACTCCACTTTCTACGTCTAACCAACCAATCTGAGGCTTGACCATTAATCTCAAGTATTTGTTTACGGCCACTCAGCCAGTTTCCTATCCACCGAAGTACAACCCCATCATTGCCATGTGACTTAATTTTTGTTGATAACCTTTGATGCTGAACCTTATCAAAAGCTTTTCAAAAATCTAGATAGATGACATCAACTGCTTTACTTTCGTCATACATGTTAATTATATCATAAATGAAATCAAGCAGATTTGTAGGACATGAGAGATTACGTCGAAATCCCATCTTGAGAATCGTTGATTAGTGTTGTCCCTCTAAATGGTTAAGAGTTCTATCTCGAATGATGGTTTCCATAAGTTTTCCAACCACAGACGTTAGGCTAATTGGACGAATACTTCCGGTCAGTGACTTATTGCTTAATTGAACATCGATGTTACATTGGTAAACTTCCATTCATCTATTTTTCCCGTAGCAAGTGACCTGTTAATAAAGGCAGTCAAGGACTTAACCATATTATTTTTCGCCTCTTTCATTGTCCTCGGGAAAAACTATCAGGGCCTGCCCAGAACATCTATCTTCATTCACTTCATATTCAGTTCATTGCTTATTGTATGTCTTAATCTTTTATGTCAATTTGCTGGGAAACCTTCTCCTCTCTTGTCAAAGAAAATGGATTCGGAGCATAGGTTGTATCTTCGATCGTAAACACAGATGTAAAAAAGTCATATAAGATTGTTTGCCATGGCTTTTATTTCTAGAATCAAGTCACCATTTTCCATGATTAATGGACCAATTGACTGGATTATGACTATCTTTCTTCTAACATAATTGTATGATTCCTTAGGATTACAATTGCTATTTTCAGCAATATACGCTTTATACTGACTTTTGCTTTGTTGTATAATTCTTTTACTTTCTCTACGCAGATTTACATAACTTATTCCATCAAGAAAGGAACACATCGCCCCATGGATGATATATATGTAGTTCTTTTGGGCAGAAATGAAACCTAGATACGAGATGAAGGAGAGAAAGTTTGCTAGATCCGTTATGTCATGCCTGGCGCTTGAAGGACCTTAGAACAGATGTAGTTGAAACATGGAGTGGGTATAAATGTAGTCTCAGAGGCAGAGAAGACAAATGCTTCCATATCTGTATTAAGAATGTTTCAGTCTCAGCAGAGACGAAGCATCCCCAGGGGAGAGGTAAACTATCTGCCCTGAGAAGGAGGAAAATGCAACTTAGTTCAATTAGCGGCATTAAAGTGATAATACTTATGGCTAGCAGAGGCAGATGAAGGAGGAAGTGAGGTTGATAAGGTTAAGTCTACAAAAGTGTGGACAGATGAAGCAAGAGAGGGAGAGATCGTGTAGCTACATCATGAAGGATTAGATTATAGGCTAAAACAAATGTAGGTTGTTTTGAGACTGAATGGTCCTGACGGTCTGGGATACGGATAAAATGGGTAATGATTTGCTCCTGCTGTGTTCTCCTCCCCCAGCCATCTATAAAGGAGGAGTTTAACCATTCCTTCTGGTGTGCGTTGAGGAAAGTAGAAGCCTTCGTCCTGAGTATGAGAGGATATCATGACCTGGCAGAAATCTAAATAGTCTAGGACAGTTCAAAGTTTGCTGAGTTAGGAGAGAAGTGGACGAAACAGAAGAAATACATTGGTATTGAGAGACAAACTTAAACCGAATGATGCGAAAGTTTTAAGATTATGTTCCTCGAGGCGTACGCCAGGCGTGCTGGTACTGGAATAAGTGCAGATCATCCTCTGAAATGGAATCGTGGATGAGGATCCACGGTGAGGTGAAAAGGGCGAGTAAAAACATCTGTAGACAGCTGAATCTCCTGGGAGAAATACGGCCTTAAGAGAAGTAGAGGTCAGATAGGGTTCAACAGAGGAGAGGTTCAAGGGGAAAAAAAAAAAAACACGACTGTTGGTAAATTGAGTAGAAATAAAGTCAGGTCTATTACAGGGCAAAGGTCATGGCGGGGCTGTGAATGCCTGATTCCTCTCGTGGTCTGTATATACGTATAGACTCTAAGAGTAATTATAACGAAACACGCTTGGAAGAAGAATCGTGCCATAACCTTACATGTTTTGTGGGTTGCATGTGTACGTGAAAATACATATCAATATACATCCAGCAATATGGCCCTCCGTGGTGTATCTGTTAGCGTTCCTGACCGAGACGCATTCGCGGCCCGCCCAGGGTCGAGCGCATAGGTTCAAATCCTGGTTGTGGCAGTCGGTCCATAGTCAACACAGCTGTTCATTCATCCCTGGGGGCCAGTCGATAAAATGAGTAGCGATATTGAAATGGCCTCGATTATGGCTTCACTTACCCGTTCCGGCCAAGATGTGATCCACTATTCTTCAGCTTCCGTTTTAAGATGATACATGAATCGGTAAAAAAAAGATAGTTTATCCAGATGCCTTAGATATTAGATACAGATAATTTACCTCACAGTCCTTAGTTCTCAGGCCTGAGGGTGATCAAAAGATCCTCTAAAAAGAAAGGCATTACTGAGCGCATTTTAAAAACACGTGCATCTTAACCTGTATCACACACTAGGTATCCTCACGAAGTGTTGCCAGCCACGCCTCACCACCTAGACCATGTTGAACATGTCTCACACCACAGCTTCCGAGAGCTGGCTGCATGTGTGCCTCCATCACACAATACTCTGCAAGCTGCTCCGTCATATGATTACTGTGTGGCCGTTAGCAACTCAAGGGTGGGCCGATTTGATAACTGTTTCTTACCCTACAACTCAAAGCTTTGGAACTCTCTACCTTCTCATGTCTTTCCCAATAAGTAAGGCCTAGCACGTTTTAAAAGATAGGCTCTTTCAATTCCTCTGAATTTCGAAAGTACTTTCCCTTGTCTCTTTCCCTTTCATTAAACTCTCCATATTTCAATTAAGGCCCAGCCTTGATGTGGACTTTTGTCCGTGACTGGAGCCTCAAACATAAGAAAAAATACATATATATAAAAAAATCCCATCGCTCACATCATGGGTCTTGTGTCCCTTAACTTTGATCCCATTTAGCTTAAAACTTTTCTTTCCTCTATAACTTCATTTTTATGTTTCGTATATTTCGGGCCATTGCCTCCAAACTTTTAGAACTCTTTGACTGTCTGACTTCCTCCCACAACGCATCCACGTGCTGGAATCCCTCATGAAGAAGATTTCAATGCACATCACAGCGGTTAGTTTGGCTCTGTCCGGGGTGAGCCTTGTGGAACCGGGGCCTTTTCTGTTTCCCTTCCTAAGGGTCTGAAACAGGTAGTCAAAGAGCCAACAGGAGTCCTCGACCGTCACGACCACTCTCTCAATAGACTCAACCTCTGCACTGAGAATATACTATTTCTGGCTTCTTGTGATCCACGACCATAGTCTTACACCTGTCTCTTCTAATTAGACACTTCCACTCTCTATTCCACTTGTGAGCGCTAACTTTAGCATACTGACAGAGCTCAGCAATTATCTCTGCACGACTTCTTTATTGAGTTTTCTTCGAACAGATATTGCTCCTCTGCACTGAATGCAAGGCGGATGTTATCGTAGTTGGACTGGAGTCTTCCACTAAACCTTTCTCCCTCAAATCATCGTTTGATTACTCCTACTCTCATGCTTGTTGCATCAGGGGCAGCATACGCGGTCATAAAACTCTTTCTTTCCCCTAATCATCACTCCGCTTCCATTTGTGGGCGGAATCGCTGCAAAGCTGTTCTTTGTATAGTCAAGCACATTCTCATAAAAATAAAAGAGTGCCGATTTGGCTTCGTCATCTGCTGACAAATCTTTCTAGTCCTTAGAAAAAATCCATTAACTTTTGTTATTCAACCTTTCCTCCAGTCTTCAGACCTGTTTAGTTTATAGGGAACGCTCCAACTGAAGAAGCCGCTCTTTTTTGGCTTATTGATTTTCTTTGATTATTCTTTGGATAATTCTTCCTCCTGTCCACTGCCCATATATCCTCCCACCGAACCTTTCCTTTATTCAAGGTCTTGCGGATACCCTTCCAGTTCCATGTGGACAAGGAGTAAGGTCCAGATGACATACCTCCTCGATTTCGTGTTCATCTATTTCGCGCCTGTCAAAAAAAAAGAACCGGAGTTTCCCCTCTGCTTGGAACCACGCCTTGTTGCAGCCTCTCCCAATTGCCCCAATGCTGTCACTTCTGCTGCTGCGAAAATCTTGGAAAAATATCCTAAACTCTCAGTTTCTTAAACGGTTATAATCTCATTCCCTTCTATCTGATCACCAGTACGGATATGCAGTGCCAGGTTGACTGACGATTTGATTTGTGTGCCTCACCTCTGGTCCTCCTCCCTCAGGAATTTCGGTGATATATTTTTGTCTTTTTCCTCGTGTTATATCCTTTCTACCTTCAAGAGTCAAGCCCACAAACACCTGCGGCGTTCTGTTTAATTTCCACTATATTTTTCTCTCACTTTATCCCTATCACCAGAGATGTCCATTTGATTCGGCATGTTTTGCTCCTGCCGTATAGGTCACTGTGAATAAAGAGTATATATGTATATATATATATACATATGTGTGTGTGTGTGTGTGTGTGTGTGTGTGTGTGTGTCTACAGACGTACATTATCTGTATTTCATTCATAATTTCCCCCGCGAGCTTTTCTTTGACAGAGTCCAAGTGTTGCCATAACCTTTTCAAGGCTTCTGCGGCTCAGGGCTGCGCAACTTCCAGCAGCGGGGATATGTAGACCCCTTTGCGGCGAGAAGTTCTTTGACTAGGCTCTTCTCTCAATGATGCAGTCTCTCAAAAGATAACATTTCACAAACGTTACGAATAAAATAAGATCAAGAAAAGAAAGATAGAATTACTGTCACATTAAGAAATGTTTTTATGAACAGTATGACATTATACACTTACTAGGAATGACTTCAGGTCATGCAGTGAAAAGAGCTGAGCAATGAATACGACCGAGAGTGATCCAGGTCAAGATTACGATCCTTTAACTCTACCACCTCTATAAAGGTCTTTGCTCTTTTGTTACCCACAAGATCATCACATCATGATCTCGGGAAATGGTGGAGATTTTGTGGTAAATCGTGAAATTCAGTAGTCTCTAAACTCACTCGATCATCATCTTTCATTATCCTTGACAGTCCGTTTGATACCCAGGCAGCTTGTTCCTGAAGTGGGTAATCCTGAATCATCTGTAGCATTTGACAAGGACTGTTTATTGTTCGCGGTTTCATTGTTCGTAATTGAATGACAAGGTGGGTGGAGGATAAGTGCCAGGAGTTGTTTGTACCTGAGCACCGAGTCTGGGGGTCTTAACTGATGTCGGCTGTGTGCTGTGTGTCACACCGTCTGGTCAATTCTGTCAAAGCATGATGGAGCTGCTGAGCTTTGTGCTGGAGTTCACTGCTCTTATGCTATGAAATGGTGACTCCCTTCTCTTGCACGGCTCGTATTGCCTGCCGTTGCTCCAAGGGTAGTTCCAAGAAATACGAGTCGGTTAATCTGTCTTCATGGAAGTTGGTGTCCTGGTGTGTTTTGGCTGCCAATCTCTCTTGTTCCTCCAGGGGGATCCGTACAAGCCGCGCTGTCCTCAAGAACTCAAGAAATGTGGTCTAATGTGTTGCCAGTCCTGTGTACCTCACTATACAGTCCAACAGTTTCTCCTGTTTAACCAAAGGATAAGAACTATTTTCACTCTCCTCTGGGAAGGTAGTCTCCTGACGTATTGATTACGAGTCCCTGGCGACACAGTCTCTCAATTCCCCTGCAGTAGGAAGTGATCAGAAACAGTTTTGTTTTCTTCTTGGGTCTCCCGGCGCTACGTGTTGTATGTCCCCCACTGAGCGGTCTACCAACGTCTCTTGCAGTCATAAACGATTCGAAGCAGTTTCGCATCCCTCCAGAAAGGTGGTCTCATAGAGTATTGGTCGAGGAGTTATCTCTATGCTGTTTACCAAACTCTCTGGTCAATATAATCAATGAAGTTCTTTCATCAAGAACCGTGTTTGTTTCTCGATGCACTTCACTATAAAATTTACCGTTTATTTTATAATGAAGTCTACTTAAGTTGTTGCATCGGGTTGTGAAGCCTCATTCCTCTGAAAAGAGGTTTCGGAAAGTTTCATCAGTTTTTCCCTTATTGAGAATGGTGTGAAAGTCTTATGGACTTTGTGATTTCAGATGAAGTTGCTGGCGCAGTTTCATCGAGGCTGAGGTTCGAGACAGTGATGCTGGGATGAACTGTTATTTTCTATTTCTCATATTAGCTGACGCTGCACAGGCAGTTGAATGCCTAAATACATATATCCTAACTTAAGCTTAGTAGCCAATTTTTTGACCAAGCTTAAGTTGTAGATGAACAGCTAGGTCGACTGTGAACCGACTGCTGCAACCAGGATTCGAACCTGTGACCTCGACCCTAGCTAAGCGCTACAGCATGGAAGTCCTACTCCCAGTTTTGTGAACTCTCTCTCTCTCTCTCTCTCTCTCTCTCTCTCTCTCTCTCTCTCTCTCTCTCTCTCTCTCTCTCTCTCTCTCTCTCTCTCTCTCTCTCTCTCTCTTCAGCTTTGGCCTACGTGGAAAGTTCTGATTCCACGCACATTGATAACTGGAGCAGCTGGGATACACCAGCCTACAACCGCCTCACAACTGACCACCTTTTCCATACAATGTCACGTCGAGTGTTGCTTAGCGTAACCCTGCACCTCTTCCCACATGTGCACATGGCTCTCACTGTGCCTGGGACCTGTGACACCCGCAGCACCTAGTCCATTTTGGAGGCCACAATACACTCTGTGCTCGAAATATCCACCGCCACCACCACCCGCTCTGGTACCTCTCCTACCCAGGTGCAAGGATCGCCTCTTTGCCAGGGATGTTGGCCTTGGCCACAGTTCCTCCAGTAGCGTACTTATGGCATGATCCACAGTGCGTTCCAGCAGTAATGTCGTAGTGACCTCGTCGCTGTTTAGTTTCACTAGAGTGAGCGTCTGTCCTCCCACCTCCGTCTTGTCCTTCCTGGTCACGTGGTGTTATGACTGCTTGCCCCTTCAGGTTCTCATGCATGGTAATGTCTACCTCTTCTATATTTCTGTGAAGCAATCGCTAAACGTCTCGTCAATTCTTCGTTATCAAGTTGCTCTGGGAACTTGAACTTTACCAATTTATAAGGAGTTGTAGACTCCACCCAGGCCTGGTCTTCGACGCAAGATCCATCAGCCTGAATATCTTCGCCCTCTGCATCGTTTATCAATAGAAAGTTTCGTAAAAAAAAAAGTGGAAAAAGTTCAGTCAGCACCAAACGTAAAAATGCCACTCTGCTCAGTGGTTGTCTGGGTGTTTCAGCAATTGTATTTCGTTGATCGTTTTCTGTGAGGCATAAGGTATGTTTACACAGAATGGATTTGTAACGATTTCGGATGAATGTGAAAATTGAATAGAAGTAGAATGTGTGTGTGTGTATGGTGCTATTGATCACTACTTGGTGGGGGCGAAAGTGAAGGTTTGGAGAGGCTTTATGAAAATAGGAAATAAGGTGGTGAAAGCCATCCGTAACATGAAGTGCTGCAAAGTGACTGGATTGGATGGGACTGCACTGGAATTCCTTAAGAGAGAGAGATTGTTATGCTGATCCTTTGGTTAGTATTTTCCGTGTATGTACAGGTGTCTGTATGTCTCGTGGTAAGGAGTCTCAGGGTTGGCGTAATGCATGCAGACCGCCACTGTTTTGATAAAAGGGAGTACAAAAATGAATATTCGAATCGCAAGGGCATAGATCTGCTACAAACGGAACTCCCAAATTAGTGTGGGAAACATTTTAAGGCATACAGGTGATATAAAGAGAAAAACCTGCAATGTGTCAGTGTAACTAAGGAGGCGCAAATGATGTAAGTCGTAGACTTGAAGCGAAATTATTGTCAAGTCTGTTCTTAAACGTATTTATAGTATTGCTTCTAATCACACTGCTTGTAAATCATTCCATATGTTAACAGTCCTGTTGAAGAATAGGTACTTCGCCTCGTTCGAGGTAAAACGTTTGCCCACGAGTTTGTATCCATTGCCACTCGTGAAATCACAAGAATCAAGTCATAAGTAACCCGTTAGATTAAGATTATTTAGTCCTTTTATAATTTCGAGTATTAGTATCAGATCGTCTCCAAACCTTCTCTTTTCTAAGCTAAACTGATTCAAAGTCGTTTGGTCGGTTCTCGAAGGCGTTTTGTTTCTCCGTCCGGAAATCATCGCAGCTCGACGCTGTACTGTCTCCAGTGTGTCTCTGTTTTATTCAAGTTCGGTGACCAAAACCGAACACAATGTTTAAGATCAGAACAAGGATGATTTTCTTAGGCTTAACAAATTTGAAATCCTTAATTACGAATCCGGGAATATATTGCTCGCTCTTTCCACTTCTTCTATGCACTGCTTACTTCGTTTTCGTTCACCAAAGATTATTGTACTCAAGGCTATATCCTCATTTGCCTTTTGCAGTTCAGCAGAATTCATAGTGAAGTTTATTTTTTTCGTTTTTAACTACCGATGTGTAAATTTTGGCACTAATCGATATCAAGATTAATTTGCCACTTATGAAACCAGCCCATAGAAGTATCTGTTAAGCTGTGTGAAAGAGAGGTGACTGCGCGGCCTTTGACATGCACAGAGCCTCAGACTGGTGAGGAACAATGTGGTTTCAGGGGCGAGAGAAGATGTATGGATCATGTGTTTTTCCTTAGAGAAATTTGTGCGAAAAATAATACTCAGAGAAACAGGATTCGTGTGTGGCATTTATGAATCTGGAAAAATCATTTGATATGGTTGACGGAGATGCTTTGTAGAGAGCGGTGCGATTATATGGTATGGGAGGAAAGCTGCTAGAAGCAATAAGAGTTTATGTCAGCGCGGCGTGTGTGCCAGCAGGAAGGGAGGAGGGAACTGGCTCCAGATGAAGGTAAATTACGGCAGGGGTGTGTGAGTGCGTCAGTTACTTTTTGCTGATGGCGCAGCAGTGGTGGCAGATTCGAGTGTGACACTGCAAAAGCTGGTTTCGGAGTTTGGGAGAGCGTGTAAAAGGAAAATGTAGGTAATGAATGTGAATATAAGCAGTGGAGAGAGAGAGAGAGAGACAAAGTAGTCGGTGTGTGTGAGTTTGAATAGAGAGAATTAGGAGAAAGTGAAGTGCTTTAGATTCCTGGGATTGGACGTGACAGAGAATGGAATCATTGAAGCTAAATCAAGCTAGAGGGTCGGTGATGAGGAGAAGTTCCTGGGCGTTTTGAAAAATGTGTGGAAAGAGAGGTCACTGTCTACGAGGGCAAACATGGGTATGTTAGATGGTATAGTAGTTCCGACGGTGTTGTATGAATGCGAGGCATAGACCGTAGATGATAGAATACAGAAGAGGTAGAATGTGTTGGAGATGAAATGCTTAAGGACAATGTATGGTGTGAAAAGGATTGATTGAATGGAAAATGATAGAGTAAGGGAGAAGTCTAGTGATAAGAGGAGTATGTCCAAGAGAGCTGAAAACGGTCTGATGATATAGTTTAGACATATAGAGTGGCTGAGTGAGAAAAGGATGACTAAGAGAGTACATATGTAGGTAATGAAGGAAGAACATCCTTAGGGATGCATCAGTTTAACTTCACTGAAGAAAAGGGAGAACAGCACCCTCAGAAAATCATCTACAGAATAAATACAAAGAAATAGAGAAGCTGGCAACTACTGAAAGATGAAGTTGATAGCTGGGTGGGTCATTACCTCTGCTTGGGTGAAGCGTTTCCCTGAGGCTGCTATCAAGACATATTTCGACAAACATGTACTCGACTATTCTTATCTGATCCACTTTTTAGATTCATCTTTGTTTCTCCTTGTTGTCTGTGTCTTTTGTACGAGTGTTCTTGTTCCGTTGTCATTATGTTTTTCGTGTTTGTGTTTTATGTATGTGGTAGTGATTTGACCTTTATGCTTTGTTTTATTTAGATTAGCAAATCTCATATATCCTCCTGTGTCCTCTGGCTGTTTTGATACACAGAAAGGCTCTTGTGGCTCCTGCTGGGTTTTGTGATAACATCTAGGCCACCAGCCGTGGCCTCCCTCAGTAAGGACACTCCTCACTATCACCATCACTCCTACTGCCTCATCCATCCACGTCAACATCTTACGGACGAACAACAAGCAACAGCCTGTCTTACAATTAACACAGTTTTGAACTTAGGTGAGATATCCGTACCAAACTTGGCTTTGGTCTCGTTTACGAAGTTAATACCGCCTTCCTCGCGTCCAGGTCACCACCCCTCACAAATTTCATGTCGCAGAGGACACTGTCCCCACACACAAGGTGGCGCTTCCCAGCCCTACTTAGCTCTTGACGAAATCCAGACTAAGGCTGTAGGAGCGACGTGGTTTTAATGACCGGGCGTCCCTCCTTCCCTAAGTGTCCGCCTCGTGTGGCAAACTCTCTCTCTCTCTCTCTCTCTCTCTCTCTCTCTCTCTCTCTCTCTCTCTCTCTCTCTCTCTCTCTCTCTCTCTCTCTCTCTCTCTCTCTCTCCCCTCCTTGGTCTGCCACCGTCATCACAGCCAGCTCTCTGATGACATTCACTTCATCATCCCTTACTGACGTGAAGGCCCAGACTTATATCCTGTTGCCCTACCTGCATGTCACCGGTCGAGTGATCCAACCCCATAGGGAGGAATATCACTGTGTGCCTAATATTTCATTCCACGGTCCTCTCGTTCTTTGGACCTCCATCCCTATCCATACTTTTCCTCCCGCAGATATAGCCAGCAGCTTTCTAAACGTGAAAAATATAGGCATCCCCTGTTGTCTCATCATGCATAAAGTGGAAGGCAAGCTCTCCTTGCATGTAGTGCACTGTGTCATTGGACCCCCTCACTGATCCACAGCTGTTCTGTACATCATCTCTTGTTTATATATATATATATATATATATATATATATATATATATATATATATATATATATATATATATATATATATATATATATATGTGTGTGTGTGTGTGTGTGTGTGTGAATTCTTTCAGAATGAGCTTCCTGGGAAGTAGATACGTAGTAAGAATATGAAAATCCAGTCACAATTTTTTCTCTACTTCACCTTCAAAGCTGCCAGTCAGACACTTCTGATTCTGCTTATTCCTTTACCACTAAGCTGCATCAATTGTCCAAGATTTTTCAAAGAACCTAGTTATATATGATCAACAAATATGGAAAAATAAGGATTATAACAGTAACCTACCTTGAACAGACAAGCAATGATGTAAAACGTTAAAGTCCTTCAGCGAAAACGTAAACATAGACCCGACGACTGAGAAGGCAATGAAAGAAAACGAGGCTTGAGTGTTAGGGGTGCCTAAAGGAATAGATAAACACTACACTAAAATATATGGGGGAGAGATGAATTTAAGTAGAGTCATGACACTGGGAAGAGGCTAACTCAACAAGCTGATATCAGTAAAAGATAAGTTATCATTTAGCTTATTACATTATCGTTAAAATTACAAGTATATTCTTCATTTGTTATTCACTTAACATGTTTTAGGTTATAGCTTGTCTTATTTTGTTAAATTTGTATATTACATTTAACTTAGTTCCTGATAAGCCTTATACAGTTATTACAGCTTATTGATAATTGATTTAGTAAAAGTCGAAATTTATGATTGGTACCTTCGGTTCAAATAATGGTTTTTGATATTCCTGATATATATATATATATATATATATATATATATATATATATATATATATATATATATATATATATATATATAAGTCAGGGGTTAGTGAGAGGACAAGAGCAAGGGAAGGAGTAGCAATACTCCTGAAACAGGAGTTGTGGGAGTATGTGATAGAATGTAAGAAAGTAGATTCTCGATTAATATGGGTAAAACTGAAAGTTGATGGAGAGAGGTGGGTGATTATTGGTGCATATGCACCTGGGCATGAGAAGAAAGATCATGAGAGGCAAGTGTTTTGGGAGCAGCTGAATGAGTGTGTTAGTGGTTTTGATGCACGAGACCGGGTTATAGTGATGGGTGATTTGAATGCAAAGGTGAGTAATGTGGCAGTTGAGGGAATAGTTGGTATACATGGGGTGTTCAGTGTTGTAAATGGAAATGGTGAAGAGCTTGTAGATTTATGTGCTGAAAAAGGACTGATGATTGGGAATACCTGGTTTAAAAAGCGAGATATACATAAGTATACTTATGTAAGTAGGAGAGATGGCCAGAGAGCGTTATTGGATTACGTGTTAATTGACAGGCGTGCGAAAGAGAGACTTTTGGATGTTAATGTGCTGAGAGGTGCAACTGGAGGGATGTCTGATCATTATCTTGTGGAGGCAAAGGTGAAGATTTGTATGGGTTTTCAGAAAAGAAGAGTGAATGTTGGGGTGAAGAGGGTGGTGAGAGGAAGTGAGCTTGGGAAGGAGACCTGTGTGAGGAAGTACCAGGAGAGACTGAGTACAGAATGGAAAAAGGTGAGAACAATGGAAGTAAGGGGAGTGGGGGAGGAATGGGATGTATTTAGGGAATCAGTGATGGATTGCGCAAAAGATGCTTGTGGCATGAGAAGATTGGGAGATGGGTTGATTAGAAAGGGTAGTGAGTGGTGGGATGAAGAAGTTAGAGTATTAGTGAAAGAGAAGAGAGAGGCATTTGGACGATTTTTGCAGGGAAAAAATGCAATTGAGTGGGAGATGTATAAAAGAAAGAGACAGGAGGTCAAGAGAAAGGTGCAAGAGGTGAAAAAAAGGGCAAATGAGAGTTGGGGTGAGAGAGTATCATTAAATTTTAGGGAGAATAAAAAGATGTTCTGGAAGGAGGTAAATAAAGTGCGTAAGACAAGGGAGCAAATGGGAACTTCAGTGAAGGGCGCAAATGGGGAGGTGATAACAAGTAGTGGTGATGTGAGAAGGAGATGGAGTGAGTATTTTGAAGGTTTGTTGAATGTGTTTGATGATAGAGTGGCAGATATAGGGTGTTTTGGTCGAGGTGGTGTGCAAAGTGAGAGGGTTAGGGAAAATTATTTGGTAAACAGAGAAGAGGTAGTGAAAGCTTTGCGGAAGATGAAAGCCGGCAAGGCAGCAGGTTTGGATGGTATTGCAGTGGAATTTATTAAAAAAGGGGGTGACTGTATTGTTGACTGGTTGGTAAGGTTATTTAATGTATGTATGACTCATGGTGAGGTGCCTGAGGATTGGCGGAATGCGTGCATAGTGCCATTGTACAAAGGCAAAGGGGATAAGAGTGAGTGCTCAAATTACAGAGGTATAAGTTTGTTGAGTATTCCTGGTAAATTATATGGGAGGGTATTGATTGAGAGGGTGAAGGCATGTACAGAGCATCAGATTGGGGAAGAGCAGTGTGGTTTCAGAAGTGGTAGAGGATGTGTGGATCAGGTGTTTGCTTTGAAGAATGTATGTGAGAAATACTTAGAAAAGCAAATGGATTTGTATGTAGCATTTATGGATCTGGAGAAGGCATATGATAGAGTTGATAGAGATGCTCTGTGGAAGGTATTAAGAATATATGGTGTGGGAGGAAAGTTGTTAGAAGCAGTGAAAAGTTTTTATCGAGGATGTAAGGCATGTGTACGTGTAGGAAGAGAGGAAAGTGATTGGTTCTCAGTGAATGTAGGTTTGCGGCAGGGGTGTGTGATGTCTCCATGGTTGTTTAATTTGTTTATGGATGGGGTTGTTAGGGAGGTAAATGCAAGAGTTTTGGAAAGAGGGGCAAGTATGAAGTCTGTTGGGGATGAGAGAGCTTGGGAAGTGAGTCAGTTGTTGTTCGCTGATGATACAGCGCTGGTGGCTGATTCATGTGAGAAACTGCAGAAGCTGGTGACTGAGTTTGGTAAAGTGTGTGAAAGAAGAAAGTTAAGAGTAAATGTGAATAAGAGCAAGGTTATTAGGTACAGTAGGGTTGAGGATCAAGTCAATTGGGAGGTGAGTTTGAATGGAGAAAAACTGGAGGAAGTGAAGTGTTTTAGATATCTGGGAGTGGATCTGGCAGCGGATGGAACCATGGAAGCGGAAGTGGATCATAGGGTGGGGGAGGGGGCGAAAATTCTGGGGGCCTTGAAGAATGTGTGGAAGTCGAGAACATTATCTCGGAAAGCAAAAATGGGTATGTTTGAAGGAATAGTGGTTCCAACAATGTTGTATGGTTGCGAGGCGTGGGCTATGGATAGAGTTGTGCGCAGGAGGATGGATGTGCTGGAAATGAGATGTTTGAGGACAATGTGTGGTGTGAGGTGGTTTGATTGAGTGAGTAACGTAAGGGTAAGAGAGATGTGTGGAAATAAAAAGAGCGTGGTTGAGAGAGCAGAAGAGGGTGTTTTGAAGTGGTTTGGGCACATGGAGAGAATGAGTGAGGAAAGATTGACCAAGATGATATATGTGTCGGAGGTGGAGGGAACGAGGAGAAGAGGGAGACCAAATTGGAGGTGGAAAGATGGAGTGAAAAAGATTTTGTGTGATCGGGGCCTGAACATGCAGGAGGGTGAAAGGAGGGCAAGGAATAGAGTGAATTGGAGCGATGTGGTATACCGGGGTTGACGTGCTGTCAGTGGATTGAATCAAGGCATGTGAAGCGTCTGGGGTAAACCATGGAAAGCTGTGTTGGTGTGTATATTTACGTGTGTGGACGTATGTATATACATGTGTATGGGGGGGGGTTGGGCCATTTCTTTCGTCTGTTTCCTTGCGCTACCTCGCAAACGCGGGAGACAGCGACAAAGTATAATAAATATAAAAATATATATATATATATATATATATATATATATATATATATATATATATATATATATATATATATATATATATATATGTATATATATATATATATATATATATATATATATATATATATATGTATATATATATGACGAATGTCAGACTTGACTAAGGGCCAGTACCGAACGTAAAAATCAATTGTAGATTTACGTTTCACGAAAAATAAAAAGATGATTGTTTTCAAGATGGCAAGAACCAACATAACAACATAAACAGTGCCATTTGTCACCAGTAGGAGAGTGTCAACCCTCACTACCACAACGTTGCCTGTGGTGAACTCACAATACAGCCACACATCACGTGTTCCCTTATCACTCATCTGATAACATGAATATCAGTGAGCTCTCCAAGTATGTAGTTCCAGAACATTTGAGTGAAAGAGAATCAAAGTCCTTCATTGATGAATATAGGTGTTTTGAGTCTCTCGTCTGTGTCTTTATGCTTTCGTATCCCAGTATCAAAGTGAATGAAAAGGGACTGTTGTTGTTACATTACTCACAGATACTCACAGGTCTTCTGACTATAGGCCTCCTGTGGCGTCCTCTTCTGCCGGCACCTTCGTCTAAACTTTGAATTACGCTTGGACTTATTTTACTTTTATTTACTAACCCAGATGAGATGAACCTACTTTGCCGTGTTTATGGTGGGGGTCATCTCTGTTATCGTACACAGCCTGGAGATATCTGGACGTCACGTCCAAGCCCTGGTGTCTAGCTTAGCTGATAACATGGCCACGATTAGCTGACCGGTTCGAGGTCAACATAGCTGCTGCGTCAGTCTGTGAGGTGTTAGCGCTACCAGGTTGCTAAATACAAACCGGAGCCTTGAGGACGATAACTTTACTTTTTCAACCCGATGGCTGAGCCTATGAGCACCGTTGTTATGGGACCTGAGCTCAGTGACTCGAACGCTTCACTTCGATGACTCGATCTGTTGAGTGTGAGTGAGGTGTGTTGAGTGGGATGACACCACCTGTTGAGTGTGTTGATTCGACCTGTTGAGTGGGATGAAGACGTATTGAGAGGGATAACTAGAGCCTTTGAGTGGGATAAAGACATATTAAGTAGGATGATATGCCACCTGTTAAGTAGGATGACTCGACCTGTTCATAGAGATGACTCGATCTGTTGGGTACGATAAACTCGACCCTATCAGCTGGATGGTTCAACCTGTTGATTGCGATGACTGGACCTAGTGAGTAAGAGAGCCTGACCTGTCGAACTGAATGAAATGACTTTATCAAGTTGGATAACTTGACCTGCTGAGTGGGATGACACATAATGTTGCGAAGGATGATTTGAACGGGTTATGTGAGATGACTTGACCTATTGAAAACGATGGCTCGACCCCATAGACAAGATGACTTATATCTTGGATTCGAATTAATCCCCATAACACAATAGCTTCAACCCCCCTAATCGCAATGGTTTTAGATCCTTGAACATCATTACTCAATCACTTTATCGTGGTGACCAAACCGTTTGTTTACGATAACAACTGTGAGTGCTGAGCGTGAGTGCCCAAAATGCAACACCATCGCTTTGAGTATACTTACCTAGATTCAATTCCCGTGAGTACAAGAAGCTGTCGTAATGAATATAATGCGATGACTTATCCTAATGAGCAGAGTATAGTGAAGCTATGAAGTAACTGGTTAGCTCTGTGAGTACAATGATTTAGACCCTTGAGTACGATGACGAAGCTTTGTGAGTACAATGATTTAGACCCTGGAGTACGATGACGAAGCTTTGTGAGTGCAATGATTTAGACCCTGGAGTACGATGACGAAGCTTTGTGAGTACAATGATTTAGACCCTGGAGTACGATGACGAAGCTCTGAGAGTACAATGATTTAGTCCCTGGGGTACGGTAACGAAGCTTTGTGAGTACAATGATTTAGACGCTTGAGTACGATGACGAAGCTTTGTGAGTACAATGATTTAGTCCCTGGGGTACGATGACGAAGCTTTGTGAGTACAATGATTTAGTCCCTGGGGTACGATGACGAAGCTTTGTGAGTACAGTGATTTAGACCCTTGAGTACGATGACGAAGCTTTGTGAGTACAATGATTTAGAACCTTGAGTACGATGACGAAGCTTTGTGAGTACAATGATTTAGACCCTGGAGTACGATGACGGAGCTTTGTGAGTACAATGATTTAGACCCTGGAGTACGTTGACGAAGCTTTGTGAGTACAATGATCTAGACCCTGGAGTACGATGACGAAGCTTTGTGAGTACAATGATCTAGACCCTGGAGTACGATGACGAAGCTTTGTGAGTACAATGATCTAGACCCTGGGGTACGATGACGAAGCTTTCCGAGCGCGACTGAATAACCACCTGAGTCAGATAACTCATTAAGAGACGTACCATAATTAAACCTTTACAGGGAGGTGCATTACGCCATCATGCCCCTTGAAGCGGTGATGAGATAAGGATAACGAGAAAAGATAAGACGACGAAGGTCTGGGTTTGATCAGCGGCCAGAGACGAACGATACCATTACCCATTCCTGGCTGGTGGCGTGAGCGGGGGGAAAGAAAAAAAAGGATGAGACCAAGACCTCTCTCTCTCTCTCTCTCTCTCTCTCTCTCTCTCTCTCTCTCTCTCTCTCTCTCTCTCTCTCTCTCTCTCTCACGAAACCTGGGAACTCGTGGATGTACTCACTCCTCGTGAAAGGCACGTTACTCATGCCTTTACAGAATGGTACCCGGCGAGGACGTCCCTTCCACGGGTGAACAGTGAGGGAGCGAGAGCCCCTCCTCCTTCACCAGTAATGGTAGCCTCCCACGGGGGATGGGGGGAAAGGCACCATAACTAAAGGGGTATAAGTGGATCTCCACACCCACCCCTTAGAAGTAATATTATAAAGTTTTGATTAATCTAAGTATTTTTGGCGATTAATTAGCAGCGAGATGTCTTCGTGGGTGTTAACCCATCCTATTTGACGTGTAGTTATGGATTATATGTGTGCCATTCCTTTTGATGTTTATGTGATGCTTATTTGTAAAGCAGAGTGTAAGGTCAAGACGGAGGCAGACTCGACAAATGGCAACAATATCACTCGCGTTTTCCCGTCGTTCAACAGAAGTCTTTTGTGTTCTCAATTCGTTCAACAGAACTCATTTGTGTTCTCGCTTCGTTCAACAGAACTCATTCTTGTTCTCGGATCGTTAAACAGAAACCTTCTTTGTTCATCCTCATTAAAGAAATTCTTTCCTTTCCCATTCGTTCTCCCCAAGTAAGAACTTTTTCTACACCAGTCTTTCCTGAGCTGAAGAAGAACCACTTGTCTCCATTGTTTCCTTCCTGGGAGACTCAGTTGCTTCATTCTACTTCGCTGAAGAACATTGATCTGAAGAACATTAATCAGATGATCATTGATCTGGAGATTATTCATCGGAAGAACATTAACCTGACTTCTTTTACAAGTGGCAGAAAGAGAAGCTGTCTTCTTTATTTCCGGTTAACTTCTGGAGAGAACGTCTCTATTTCCATCACTTCCAGGCGCATTGCCTGTGTCTTCTTTATCTATGTATGTCTGTCACCGCAAAGACACAGTGTCTCTCTGCCTCACCAAACGAGGCGCAAATCATTTCTTCGCTAAAATTCCATTCAAAGGAAATAGTTCTCTTGTTTACCTACCGGGGTTGCGATAGTATCTTCATCTTCTTCACTAAGGAGAGATGATTATCTGTTTATTTGCCTCACTTCCCAGGAGGGATATGATCTCTTCATTTACCTCATTAGAGATAGCCATTCGCTTTACCTCACAAGGGAAATGGGGGCCTCTTCCCTCGACCCAGACCAGCCGTTGCGTAACCTCACTACAAGTCCGTTGACCAGCGTGACGTGGAGCGGAGCAGCAGACATCGTCTCATACACATCGACGGAGCAGAGCAGCAGACGCCGTCTCACACACACCCTCAGAGCGAAGCAGCAGACACCGTCTTACACACACACACACACACACACACACACACCCGCAGAGCGGAGTAACAGACTCCGTCTCACACACACCCACGGAGCGGAGCAGCAGACACCGTCTCACACACACCCACGGAGCGGAGTAGACACCGTCTCACACACACCCGCGGAGCGGAGCGGCAGATACCGTCTCACACACAAACACACACACACACACACACCACACACACACACACACACCCGCGGAGCGGAGCAGCAGACACCGTCTCACACACACACGCGGAGCGGAGCAGCAGATACCGTCTCACACACACACACACACACCACACACACACACACACATCTGCGGAGCGGAGCAGCAGATACCGTCTCACACACACCGGCCCGGCGTCACACGACTCACCCCAACCCGTCAAAGGCGGCTGGATGGCACGCATCGCCAATTACTGGAACTGCAGCAGTGTGACGCTTCTTAATGAGACGTGAGATGGGTTTTAAAAATGGCGTAATCAATTCCTGGGACTTAGGGAGCTTTTGAATTGGCTGATTAAGCTTCTTGGAAATTCGAAGATCAAATGTATTTCCCGACAAGATATCAATCTTGTTGAAATGATCCTGGGTCAGCGCCGGCATTAGAACAGCTGCACCAGCACCAGCAGTACGGCAGCACCAACACTAAGGCAGCACCAACACTAAGGCAGCACCAACACAGCATCTCAACATCTCCAACATTATTCCAGCGGCACTAAAAAACCTAGCACTACCACACACCTCAGCACCAACACAGCATCACCATCACCAGTACCACCAGCACCACCATCCTAACACCTTCACCAGTACCACTGCCACCAGAACTGGAGGTCCCAGCTCCAGGAGCAGCAGCATCACCAGCACTACCAGTCCTGACACCCTCACCAGCACCACCAACAATAGATGCCCCTCCAGTACCCAACACAGCCGACCATCACCTACCACCATCATCACCTACCACCTACCATCATCACCTGCAGGTTCTGTAAGCAGGTGATTTTCGCAAGCCATTGAAGAGCGGCCCAGCCCCAGATCTGATGAAAAATTCACAGATCTGATAAGAGGAGGAGAAGGGGCCTCCAGAAGCCTCCCCCCCACCTGCTGGCTCCAGAAGCCTTCCTTGCTGGCTCCAGAGGCTGTGTGGTCGCTTTACGTGTAGCCCCTTCAGGAACCCCGGGCCGACTCCAGGTACCCCCACACCGGTTCTAAAGGTCCAATTCTGGCTTCATGGGGCCCCCTTGCTGGCCCCCAGAGGCATCATGCCAGCTCGGGCAGCCCCCTGAGTCAGTTCCAAGGGCCCCAGGACGTCTCTAGATGCCTCGGGACAGCCACAGGGATTCCATGTTGGCTCCAGGGGCTTCTTGCCGGCCCCAGGGACCCTGGACTGCCTCCAGGGGCCACAGGCAGGCCCCCGGGGCCACCCTAGCTCAACCCCCCCCCCTCCCGACTCAGTTTATCACTCATCCAGCACACGTATGTGCACCACTGGTGTCCTGGTGACGTCAGGGTGTGCACCACTGGTGTCCTGGTGACGTCAAGTTGTGCACCACTGGTGTCCTGGTGACGTCAGGGTGTGCACCACTGGTGTCCTGGTGACGTCAGGGTGTGCACCACTGGTGTCCTGGTGACGTCAGGGTGTGCACCACTGGTGTCCTGGTGACGTCAAGTTGTGCACCACTGGTGTCCTGGTGACGTCAGGGTGTGCACCACTGGTGTCCTGGTGACGTCAGGGTGTGCACCACTGGTGTCCTGGTGACGTCAGGGTGTGCACCACTGGTGTCCTGGTGACGTCAGGGTGTGCACCACTGGTGTCCTGGTGACGTCAGGGTGTGCACCACTGGTGTCCTGGTGACGTCAGGGTGTGCACCACTGGTGTCCTGGTGACGTCAGGGTGTGCACCACTGGTGTCCTGGTGACGTCAGGGTGTGCACCACTGGTGTCCTGGTGACGTCAGGGTGTGCACCACTGGTGTCCTGGTGACGTCAGGGTGTGCACCACTGGTGTCCTGGTGACGTCAGGGTGTGCACCACTGGTGTCCTGGTGACGTCAAGTTGTGCACCACTGGTGTCCTGGTGACGTCAAGTTGTGCACCACTGGTGTCCTGGTGACGTCAAGTTGTGCACCACTGGTGTCCTGGTGACGTCAAGTTGTGCACCAGTCCTGGTCGTAGCAGAACACTAGTGCGGTGGTGTGAGGGTGACTCTCTTTATATATATATATATATATATATATATATATATATGTGTGTGTGTGTGTGTGTGTGTGTGTATATTATCCCTGGGGATAGGGGTAAAAGAATGCTTCTCACGTATTCTCTGAGTGTCGTAAAAGACGACTAAAAGTGGAGGGAGCGGGGGGCTGGTCGGCTTCCTGAGTGGCGCAGGAGCCTCATAAAGATAGGCGAAGGACTCCTGAGGCTATATAAGGTAAGGTAAGGTATATATATATATATATATATATATATATATATATATATATATATATATATATATCAATGTACAAGTGAACCGATAGAAAGAGAGAAAAGAGGAGGGTAAGGGTAGAGCACCGAAAATAGACAGAGAAAAATGCATGAATAGATAGAGAAAGAGGACACTGATATCATGAATAAATAAGTGCTCAAGTGTAGACATAGAGGGAGAAAAAAAAGAAATGAGGAGAGGCAGAGAACCACATGATCCACCTCACATCACCTCCTGCATGAGATATTGAGGACAAGCTCCTGAGGCGATGGTGAGGGCAGGAGTAGTGCTTGCTTGGGGAGGTAGGGCGGCCGGCCAGGCCTCTCCCCAGGGGAGGGTGGGTGTTCAGGAGGAGGAGAGAGCGGCATTTGTGGAGGGGCTGGGTTTATAGGAGAGGGTGAGGGAGAGTATGGATGGGAAGGTGTGATGAGGGGAAATGAGGGAGCAGCTTAGCCACATGATCGGGGGAAGTAAAGAACATGGAAATGGATAGAATAGATGTGTAGTTAGAGTAAAAAGCACATAAGGTATATAGCAATGGGAGAGAAAGACAGACTATTCTTGTACGTGGGGAAATGAAATTGGAGAAGATATGGAGAATATTCGACACCCATCCAGTTAAGAGAAAGTGAGCAGGTAAAGAGCAATAATTGGATCACAACCAACCCGAGGAAAGGCGCGACAGATCACAGCCGCTGGGGGAGGGAGGAGTAGATGAAGGCGTCAGGAAGACCGCAAAAAAGCAGGAGAAGAGAGGGGCTTGACGGCCGTCAAGTTGTTGCGAGAGAGGAGAGAGGAGGAGGCTTGCGGAGCGAGGGGAGGGGGCGGGCGGGGCGCTGGAGTGGGGGGGTCGGAGGCATAAAATATTCAGTGATCAGATAGGGCAAGAGCGCCTGAGGAACTAAGCGAGACCTGAAGAACTCTTGTGCACTTCATCACGCTGTTGAGATCCTCCGCCCGACAAGATAGATGCCTCTCCTCGACAGCACTCCTGCGCTTGAAACTTACTTACCGTCCGTGTTTGATCCACCAACAATAGCGTGTTTCAAACGGACGACTCGAAACTTGCTTACTGCTGGTGTTGGATCCAGCAACGCTAGTTTGACGGTTGGTTTTGTAAGGGTGTTTTGAGCCAGTAACTCCAGTTTGACCTGAAACATGCGTAGCGGGAGTGTTTGAACCAATAACACTATTTTGATCTTCAACATTCTCGCCGGTGTGTTTCATCCAGTAACACTAGTGTGACAAAGTTCATAAAGTAACGCAAGTGTGACATGAGCTCAAGCGAGTGTGACATGAGCTCACCAAAGTGGGTGTTTGATTCGGTAGGACTTCAGTAACACTAGTGTGACGTGACACGTGTCTAGTGTGATTCATTAACAGTAACGTGGCCTGAGACGTTTTTGGAAGGTTTGATGTAGTAACTTTGGTGTGACCTGTAACTCACCCATAGAGATGTCTGATTCAGTAACGCTGGTGTGGCCTGAAAAGTCTGATCATGGAGATGTATGATTCAGTAACACAAATGTGACGTAAAGCTTACTTTACCGAAGGCATTTTATTTCGCAACATTTGTGTGATCAGAAACCTACGCAGGTAAAATGTTCAAGGGAATGATAACGATGTGACCTGAGACATATTTCCGTAGTCGTTTGATCCAGAAGAACAAGAGTGACCTGAAACGTATCTACTTTGAAATATTGATCCAATAACACTAGCGTGACCTGAAACTCGTCCACCAAAGTCGTTGATCAGCAACACTAGTGTGACCCAAAACTCGTCCGTCCGAAATCTTTAACTTCGAACCACAAGTGTGACCTGAGATGCTTGAGTCAGTCACGTTAGTGGGTTGTGAGACTTGATGGAAGGACTTGACTCTGTCACACTACTGGAAATAGAACAGTCAGCCTGTGGCTAGATTAACTCAAATATATATATATATATATATATATATATATATATATATATATATATATATATATATATATATATATATATATATATATATATATTCATACTATTCGCCATTTCCCGCATCAGCGAGGTAACGTTAACAACAGTGGACTGAACCCTAGAGGAAATATCATCACATGGCCCCCTTCTCTGTTCTTTCTTTTGGAAAATTAAAAACGGAAGGGGAGGATCCCCCCCCCCCTTCCCCTTTTAGTCGCCTTCTACGACACTCGGGGAATACGTGGGAAGTATTCTCTCTCCCCTATCCCCAGGGATATATATATATATATATATATATATATATATATATATATATTCGTGTAAGCAGGCAGAATACGATCTTGAATACAATGTGTGTTAAGAACCGATGCATATTTAACACTTACGATCTCTCTGAAAGGTTTTTTCATTTTTTCTCTCCTCACGTTTTGCCCCATCAGATAAAGTGTGAATAAAATGTTCTATGTTCATTTTCACTTTATTCTTGAAATACATGAAAAGAATCGGACGCACGAACACTTCCCATCTTCAGTCACGTTGATCATAAATGACACAACACAATAAATGGAACAGGACAGGTATGAATGAATCACATCTGAAAGGGTAACAAATGAGAGTGGTGACGTAGAAAAATATTTTTGATTGGTGGACCGTGTTCCCTCGGAGTTCGTGCGTGGAAGTGTAGTTGGTAGGGGACCAATTCGTTTGGCCATATATATATATATATATATATATATATATATATATATATATATATATATATATATATAACCTCTTGCTAGCGGAGACCGGGAATACCGAACGCCCAGTATGTGGTGCTGAAACAAAACTGAGGAAGGCAACTTGATCTCTTGATATCCCAAGAATAGTATCCCTGAATGTAATCCAGTGCCACGTAACGCATACGGAACTGAAAGAAAAACCAGTGTCTAGTAACATCCCTCGGAATGGATGTAAACCAGTGTCTGCTAAGATCTCTAGGACTTGACGTGAACCAGTAGTAAATCTAGAATTGGACGTAAACCAGTGCTTAGTTACACCTCAAGAATCGGATGTAAACCTATTTCTGGTAACATTTTCAGAACTGGTTGTAGATCAGATGGGTGATTCAACAGTTTTTGGAATAACTGACAATTCTATTTTAGTTTTCCGTATTTTTGTCCAGGATGGGAAGCCTTAAAGGTGAAAACAGCGAAATATCTTGCGTGATCTGCAAGGCTGTATGGAGGCTAGGAGAGTAAATATTTGCTAGTCTCCCCCACCCACACACTCCCCCCCATCCAGTCTCTCTCTCTCTCTCTCTCTCTCTCTCTCTCTCTCTCTCTCTCTCTCTCTCTCTCTCTCTCTCTCTCTCTCTCCCTCCCTTCGTTGTGGAAATAAAGCGCTTGAGTGGTAACTTGAAACTTGATTAGTAAAGGGGATTGGATTAGAGAAATGATAGGGGTAATGATAAAGCGAAATGGCAGTATACCACGGAAAAGAAAGGTTGTAGATGAAACAGAAAGACGTGTGTGTGTTGTGTGTGTGTGTGTGTGTGTGAGGAGGTGACTGAGGGTGACCTTGTATGTGTAAGTAATGCACCTTTTTCTCCTCGCCTTCAACAAACAGTTGACAGATGAAGTAGAATTGGAACAGGTTGCAGCGTACAGAGAAAAGAAAACGAAATTCAGACCAGATGTAGCAATACACGTCCATAATATGCTAGAAAGGAAGCGGATCACGAAGATAAGTTACAATAAATGTCAATTGATAATAGCCATAAACACAATGCCATCATACAGACCTTAAAAACGAGTAAACTGAATTAAGGTTTAACACATGTTGAAGAATTGCTTTGGGATTAGATGTACCAGCTTTGATTATATATATTTCATAATCATATGGGCTGGGGATTTTAACTGCTTTTTCACCGAGACACAGGAAAGTGGAGTTATGGATATGGACACATACGCCAATGAAACGTATACTTCTGTGGTTTGAACACTCACCTTTATCCCCCCATGCCTTTATACGCCGATACGATACGTGCATTCTACCATCCCTCATCCATCATAATCCATACATGCATTAAAAATCCTTACCAACCAATCAAAAACAGAGTCTCAAACTTTTTACGAATAAATTCAACAACAATACCATTCGCCCATTTTATCTCACGTGTGGCTTTCACCACCTCCTCTCTCTTCACCAAACCACTCTCCATGACTCTCACTTCGCATACCACCCCGACCCAAACTACCTGCCACCCTATCATCAAACACATTCAACAGTAATTGAAAATACTTATTCCATCTCCTCCTCGCCTCTTCACTTCCTGTTACCACTTCCCCTTTTGCTAACTTCACTGATGTTCCCATTTGTTCGCTTGTTTTCCGCACATTATCGAACTCCTTTCAAAACATCTTATTCTCCCTAAAGTATACTGATACTCGCTCAGCCCCAACTCGCATTCGGCCTCTTTTTCACCCCTGCACCTTCCTCTTGACCTCCTGCCGCTTTCACATATACATCCGCCGATCAAATGTCGTCCAAAAACCTCCCTTTTCTCTTTTAGTAGCAACTTTACTTCTTCATCCCATCACACTCGCTACCCTTTCTAATCTGCCCTTCTCCCATATATCCCACACTCTGATGACGACTAAAGTTCTCGTCAACGAACTCACTACAGTGGAATTGTATTTCCCAACTACTGAAACTATCGTAGCCTTGGGCTGCAGGGTCCTGTGTGACACCAGGAATCTCTCTCGTAAATTGGTCATGGGGTAATTATAGGTAAACAGATATGTATTGTGCCTGTCTGTGTGTATGTGTGTGTGCTATGTTTCGCAAAAAAAAAAAAGTGATATATTGATTACGCTTAGATAGGCAAAAGATTTACTTTCGTTCTGATCTTCGATGAAGGGGACCAGTGTTAGTCAAACCCTACCACCTTCCCTCCCTCCTCACACACACCACTACTGCCAGAATGTCACCTCCCTCCCTCACCCATACACATTGCCACTGCAACCACAACAATGTCGCCTTCCTCCCTCATCCACACACACACATTGCCAAGGCAACCACAACAATGTCGCCTCCCTACCGCCCCCAGAAACAACTTGTCGCCCCACTTCCATGCATTCTTATGCAAGTGTTGTTGCTAAAATTAGCGTTTTGGTTCTTTTTATACAACTGATCAGTTAACTGAAGACCCTTCTATTAACGGAATATTTTTTCCATTCGCACATCTCCAGTTCCCAAGGTATTCGCGAATCATGTCACAATACCTCCTTCTGTCCTGGTTTGGCTGCTGTGAGGGATTCTCGCCCTCTTTTAGTCTGTTGTTAGAGTCGTTAAGTCAGGTCTCTAGACGCCTGCCGAGCCCTGCATACTCTCTACAATTGTTTACTCTTTCGTTTTCATCCAAGATGGCCTTTGATTGTGTTATGTTTTGACTGTGTCACAGTTGACTCCATAAACCCAAACCAGCAATACCGACGAAAGGACACATGAGATCCGTATTTACATGAGCGCACTAACGTTACTTTGTAGTTATAAAAAAGTTATGGAGGTGTGTGGCGCCAAGTATCTTGTCGACAATGGTGGAAGTTGTGATCCGATGGTCAGACTGCTAGTTATGGTCTCTCCTTACCTCACCCCGCTCACCTGTAGGACAAGGCCAGACACGTCAGTTTAAGTCAGACCTCGCAGGAGGAGGAGGAGGCGGGAGGTAGGTACGACACGTTCAGCTGGTGTGCGACAACTTACTATACTTTTATACGAACTCACAAACTTAACCGCAGGTGCGCTTTGAGACAGTTTTATCACTCAAGTGAAGCTATTACTTTGGACCTACGTTTAATGTTAAAGATAGATTTTTCGGTCGTTGGTTTAACAGAAGTGAACAAGTTACTCTGTGTCCTTATCATGGGAAAGTAATTGTGGAAGTGATTAATCAGCGATGGAAAATACGGACTGAACAAGAACACAGTGAAAATCTATACACTCACGGACCGGATTAAAGAAAGGTACGTATTAATCATAACTCCATGTATTACTTTCTCTCTCATATTTTTATGAAATAGAATGACTGACTTACTCGTAATGGTTCAATAATCGACTTGAAACAACGCTTTTCATATAGCGTTACTTGAGCAAGGCTTTGGGAAAAGTGAGGTATGAAAGGGGAGCCGTGCGCGATGATTGGTTTGAAGGTGTTATGATATACTTCGTTGTGGCTGGCTGGCTACCATGCCTCACGTTGCCGTATTGTGGTTGCATAATGCGGCTTCGTTCGTTCTTGTTAATCCTAAGTCCCTGAGGATCACTGTTAATCCCACATCATTGCCGCTTACCACATCATCATCATCGCTGCCTCAGCGATCACAACCACAGATGCGATTCCTCTAATAGTCATTGCCTCAGGTGTGCTGAGGTCATTATTGCTCCTCCCACAACTTTATTGACCCCCACATCGTCACAGGATGATTGTGCATGATGATGATGATGATGTGAATTTCCACAAATTGTTGACGGGATCATTTTAGAGCCAAATGGGGTAAATGTGGGATGTGCAACTTGTGTGAAAGTTGTTAAGCATTGTTTTGACACTCGTATGATTAAATTGTATATAGATAATCAGATGGTTTCAAATTTTGTGGACGCTGGTAGTGAGGTAACATTGGTGACAAAGGAAACGTGAAAGAATTCAGGAATATAGAATAAGCGCAACAACGAAGCTGTGTGGAAGGTTTACGTTCCTGATCAGATCATATGATCAAAATTGTTGATCAGGCAAAGTTACGTGTGAGTGAAGAGAACTGACACAGTCTGTCAGAAGCTTGTGGTAACCAGTTACTATATCTCTTGTGGTACCCACTTATAGTATGTTTGATGTAGTAACCAGTTACTATATATCTTGTGGTACCCACTTACAATATGTTTGTTGTAGTAACCAGTTACTATATATCTTGTGGTACCCACTTACAATATGTTTGTTGTAGTAACCAGTTACTATATGTCTTGTGGTACCCACTTACAGTAGGTTTGTTGTAGTAACCAGTTACTGTATGTCTTGTGGTACCCACTTACAGTATGTTTGTCGTAGTAACCAGTTACTATATGTCTTGTGGTATGCACTTACTATATACTTGTCGTACTACCCAGTTACTGTGTTTGTTGTGGTACCCAATTACTGTATATTTTTATGGTACCCACTTACGATATATTTCTTGTAATGCCTAGCTAATATATGTTTATGAAGGTACCCACTTACGATATGTTAGGTCTTTAAGGTACCCATTTATTTCTATATTCAAAATCAGTTTTGATAGGAATTCTGTGAGGGGGAGAAAGGTTTGACTACATGGATGTGTCAGACAAGGACAATACCACTGTTCACTGTAAGTCAGGTGCTTTCTGAAACTAGTCCTTACGTAGGTGGATCAGTGCATTGAACGAGGAAGCTTGTAACTGGACCCGGAGACTCAAACACGTCAAGTGCATTTTGTCGTCAGGGATGGAGATGTAGGGGATTTATTGTCGTCAGTGATGGAGATGTAGGGGATTTATTGTCGTCAGTGATGGAGATGTAGAGGATTTATTGTCGTCAGTGATGGAGGTGTAGAGGATTTATTGTCGTCAGTGATGGAGATGTAGAGGATTTATTGTCGTCAGTGATGGAGATGTAGAGGATTTATTGTCGTCAGTGATGGAGATGTAGGGGATTTAGTATTAACCTTTTCGTGAACCCTTTGTTAGTTAGTCTTTTCGGGATTTACTTTCAGTAATGCTCTGATCAGATTGGACAAGGCCAGAAAGGTTATCCGTTAACAAAGATTGATTAATGGTTGTGTTTTTTAAGGCAAGGGTTGATGAGCAGCGTATTCAGTATTCAGATGTGAAGGTGATGGCATGGGAAACACTCCCTGCATCTTAGGTCAGATTAATCCAACTGAAATAGTCGATTAATGGGAAACTCATTTTCCAGTGTAGTAAAGTATTCTAGGGTTTATGACCAGAGTGATTTCTCCCTTTTAGAACGTCCGAGTAAAGATAATGGTATCATATGTGTACCTGAAGAGCAGGCAGCAGGAGTTTAACGAAGTCCACTTATTCTAAATGACAGTCACATCTCGCGATGGACACCTGAAATTTCACTCTTGGTTAGATGATTGGAATCTGACACATTTGACACATGACGAACAATCCCAACCTATAGATGCACTAACTGCGCGTGATAGGTTATTGATTTGGAATGATTCTGAAATATGAAGGATTACAGTCAAAGATATCAAAAGTAGAGATGGTTGATCACGTGTCTGCAAGAATGCCTTTCATCCGGCACCCTGAAATGGCTCGGGGTATAACCAGTGGTACAACTGAATGCACGTTAGATAGAGGTAGTAATTGTGAATACCGTTTTTTTTCCGCCGACTTTTCTCCTGTTGGGCTGGTGAATAGACCTAGTGGAAGTAGAAGGATGTGCTACATAAGCTAATAGAGACTGTGGTAAGTTAGAAATTTTACCACACTTTTAAGTATGTAAGCTGCTTCTCTTAAGGTGTAGGAGTAGATCTGTGGCGCTGTAAACGCTTGCAGTTTCTGAGATGTAACCCCTGCCGTCTTCAGTAGAACAGCGAGTAAAATATTCAGTCCATCGGTAATGTAGGGTTGGCGCGAAAGTGATCAAAATGACGTAATACGTACTTTATGCCGGTAGCTTTCAACAACTTCATGCGAAGCTAAAGTTTGCATTTGATCCTATGACGGCGAGGGGCTTAAAACTGTACGTCACCAAGTGTTCATTGGCACAGACGACTCTCACGTTCGTGAGTCACATAACGTCTGGGTCAAGGATTCACTTATTGAACCCAGCTATTACTGAGGGTATCCAGGAGGTGAAACCTCACCACACACAGGCCAGACGCTTCGTAGGTCTGTCTTGGGTTTTATCACATCACTTCATACATTTTCAGAGGTAATGTCTCCACGGATGAATCTGATGGGCAAAATGGTAGATCAAATTTGGACTCGAGACTGGGGAAAAAAAAAAGTTTAGTCATAGCTCCAGGACTAGTAAAAAAAAAAAAAAATGAGTAACTTGTGTAAATCATTTGAATTACATGCTAATGCTGGCAATGACTGTGCCTGGACTGTCACAATGCAAGCGGAGAAATATGGATTAAAAGCATTAATACATTTCCACGAGGAAAGACGAAGAAAAATAGATATTCTTGTCTAAAGTGGCCCTCGTCTTTATGAAAGCCTATGGGTTTTCCCACCATAACCCATTCATGATTATAGCACAACACAAACCTTTGACATTTTTATTTAAAGAGAGAGCGCGTGATCCCACTATGTCTAGGTATGTGAACATAAGTTGTCTCTAGAGCTGTAGGATAAGATTTTTAGAGGAATAACGGGAAGAATGCAGGACGATAGATGGCTATGGTGAATCATATAGAGGGCGCGTTATATGTTGCCATGTTCCCCCCCCCACTACAACAGAGGGGGCGTAATGTTACACCACACGTACACCTGCTTGGCAAAGGTGCGATACATAGAATTGATTCAATATTCGTTGCTTATCATAAGCACATCTAGTTCGGCTTCGCACATTCCCACTGGGAATAGAAAAAAATGTGTGTGTGTGTGTGTGTGTGTGTGTTGGATACGACCAACGTTCTCGGCACAGGGGCCAGGAACGCCTCCTCTGGAGCAGGTCGGGTCCCTGGACGGCTGGGTGTTGCCTGCAGGTTTCCTCTGTTTGTAGAACGTCTCCGGTCCGTCCCAGGTCCCCACCTCCCTTCCCCCAAACATCCTCCTCACAGTGTGGTCACAGGCAGGCGAAGACAAAACACACATACACACTCGTGTGTGTGTGTGTGTGTGTGTGTGTGTGTAACAGCTCTTATTATCATTTTCATTATCATTATTGATATATCTTTCTTATGTTAGTTCACACCACATGGCAACTAAATACCCTATTCAAGCCCATCTCACTATATATATATATATATATATATATATATATATATATATATATATATATATATATATATATATATATATACCCTAGCCAAAAACAAACTGTGGACCGACTGCCGCAACCAGGATTCGAACCTATGCATTCGACCCCGGGCGGCCCGTGAACATTTCACGGCCAGCAACGCTAAATGCTAAGCTACGGTGATCCATATTTTGATAATCATCGTTCTCATCATCGTTATCATCATCATTATCATTACTGGAAATATTTCACGATATTTCCTAGATAGTGATGCACTAACGGTGAAAGAAACTTGTTTAGGATAATAAGGCTCTACCAAGTAACTTGTTTAGGATGATAAGGCTCTACCAAGTAACTTGTTTAGGATGATAAGGGCCTATCAATAACTTGTTTAGGATGATAAGGCTCTACCAAGTAACTTGTTTGGGATAATAAGGCTCTACCAAGTAACTTGTTTAGGATGACAAGGCTTTACTAAGTAACTTGTTTAGGATGATAGTGCTCTACCAAGTAACTTGTTTAGGATGATAGTGCTCTACCAATAACTTTAGAAATACGTAAGCTTTCCAAGTATACAAGAGAGTAAAAGAGACAGAGGGGAAAGAAGGGAGCGTTTTTCCGTGATATTTGTGGCTGTTGGAGTGTTGGAGAATGGTATAACTGGGCGAGCGAATATACTGAGAATGAAATACATTAGAGAGAACATGTTAGGTCATAATATGCTAGAGAGGGAATATACTGAGGGAGGAAATATGTTCAGGGGAGAGATATACTGGGGAGAGAAGTGCTGCTGTACTCTATGGGCAGATCTCTCTTCAGCCGGGACCTCAGACTAGTGATTCACACACAGCTAATGATATGCAACGATGGAAAACATCCAGGAAGATTACTGAAAATAGACCGATTTTTTTTTTTTCCTGCATTTCGCGAGTTATCACAGAACACAAATTTCAGCACAGTTGGACGCAGAAATTAAATTTTTCACCATGCAATCCCGGGTTCCATGATTGGCTATGAAATATGTAGTGAGTGCGAGGAGCGGCGGGCCAGCCCACGTACGTACCTAGACCAATTCTGCCTCGCATCACCTGCCACCGCGGCCGGGCTGGAGGGCCGGGGAGGAGGTACGTTAACTTGTTAACAGTTATACGTTGGTCTGAAAGAAAACGGACTTCTACCACCATTTATCGGTGTGTTATCAACTGTTGAGGTATAGAGTTCAAGCATCCACGCACTTCCTCCATTCGAATGAACTTACCTCATGTCACCACCGCCTCTGGATGCCAGTAAAACAGAGCCTCTAACCAAAGAGGACATTGATAACTCACCATAACTCTCTAGGGAGATGGAACGAACTCTCATTGGTAACGTACAAGTTAACTGATAACTATATTTAACCACCTGTTTCAATGTCGTTACCTCCCACTCACCACCAGCGGGGACGCTGTAAACTCACACTAACCACTTGTAGGGTTGGTATAAAGAGACAGTAACCTCCTCCCGTATAATGCACCAACCATCATTACAGGACCACCACAGAACAGCTATGAAAGGCAATAAAGCCACTTGCTGTATGTACGTCTGAGTCCCTTGGTATTGTTGACATATGATCTGCCTACATCCACAGCCCGCGGAGAATCAACTGGCTAGTGGGGCGATCAGCTGGTCAAGTGGAGTGACGGTCGAGGTACTTACACCCTCCCCGTCCTTTAACACCATCCTAGTCAAAACACCGCCTCGGATCACGGGGGTTCGCTAGCGCTTGCTTCATCCAGCCTACAATGGCTTGTATCTTTCTTCTCTTTTTTAGGGGGGGCTATATATATACATATGGTCGTTATGTGTTAGGAAGTCGAATTATGTATCGGAGTTTGTTGGATGGTAAGGGAATCGTAACAGAGCCTATGGACACTAAGCCTCTCGCTCTAAACATGATCGGGACGTAAACATTCTCGCTCAGCGCTTTCCCGCTACTCAGTCGCCAGTTCAGGGGTAAAAGATTTGCTACGGTTGGCTCACTTCGGGTGGTTGTGACACGGGAGATGACATAGATGATGATTAAACTGATGGTCGATGATTTTATCACTGATATCATTTACCCTCACGAGTTCCTTTGCTTCATACATTTGTCGAGGTTTTGCACAGTTTGTTCGGGCATTCATCGTGCCTCTGGTTGTAATGATATGGTATGCTTGTAACCTGATCCTCGCTACACTAATTAACAAAGCTCCTGAAATAACCCAGCGATCTCATTCGATGTAGCAACGCACACACACACACACACACCTCCCGCACCATACCCTATTCTGTACCATACTTCGTCGTCCGATGCTCTTCCACGCTAGTTTGGTGCTGTACCACATCGGATTATTGTTGCGTCCCATTTGTGTAAGGTTGTACCACACTTGATTGATCCTGTGCCACATATGTTTGTTGCTGTGCCACATTTACGTGATGTACCACACGTACCTGTTGTACCGCACCTGACTCGTGTTGTTGTACCACTCACCTCTGGTGCGTTGCACTTGTTTGGAGTATATCATTTGTTAGGCGTTGGCAACTACCACTTTAGCAACACCACCACTTCCATCTCCAACAATGCCACCACCACCATCACCAACAAAAAAGAAAAAAAGTTACGACCATCACCATAGGTTCTGTACTGTCCCTTACACATTTTCCTCTTTACATCAACGATTTCATCTTCCACGCATAACCGAAGCGCTCTCACCCGCTGGCGAGTGACTCAACACTGCATTCCTCCACATCCTTAAGTTCTTTCCTTCTTCTTTCACTAGATCTGCATCTCGCCTTGAAACATCCTCAGTAAACTCGGACAGGATATCTCAGTGGGGCAGACGAAGTCTGGTTAAGTTTAATGCATGGAAGACAGAGTTTCTACCCATCTCTCTATCGAAAACACCTCAACTTTCCCATCTTTCCTTTGACGGTTCTGTAATTCCACCTCTTGACGTAATGAGCATCCTTGGCATTACTGTAACGTGCACTCTTTCTTGGAAGCCCCACATTACGGAAATAGCTAAATCTGCCTCTAAGAAACTATAAGTCCCGTTTAGATGTCGCAATTCTTTACTTCCGAACAATTACTCCGTTCATACAAAGGATAGATCCGTCCTTGTATGGAGTACTGCTCTCGCATCTGGAATGGTTCTTGCTGTGCAACCTCACTTGACAGAGTCGAGTCGATAAATCTCCCAAGCTAACTTCAACCTTTGACCTGCTTGCCCTACGCGGCAATGTTGGTTCATTTTCCTTCTTCTTTGGGTATTACTTTAGCTTTTTGCTCCCGAGAGCTGGTTGCTTGTGTGCTCCCACCACTAGCGAGACCACACAATACTTGGCAAGCTACGGCGTAACATGATTACTGTGAGGCCGCTGGCAACTAAAGGGTGGGTCGATTTGATAACCGTTTCTTTCTCTACACCTATCGAGGCTTTGGAACTCTCTACCCTCTCATGTCTTTCCGAAAACTATGACCTGGCATATTTTAGAAGACATGTTTTTCACTTCCTACGAAATTTGTAAATACTTTCCCATGTCCCTTCTTTTTTCCTTTCATTAACTTCTATATTTCAATTAAGGTCCGGCCTCGATATGGACTTCTGTCCGTGAATGAAGTCTCCAGCGTATGGAGAAAACTATAGCACTAGCACCACCTGCACCACCACCACTACCACCCTCAACCACCTGCACCTCCACCACTACTACCACCCTCAACCACCTGCACCACCACCACTACTACCACCCTCAACCACCTGCACCACTACCACTACTACTACCACCCTCAACCACCTGCACCACTACCACTACTACTACCACCCTCAACTATCTGCACCACTACCACTACTACTACCACCCTCAACCATCTGCACCACAACCACTACTACTACCACCCTCAACCACCTTCACCACTACCACTACTACTACCACCCTCAACCACCTTCACCACTACCACTACTACTACCACTCTCAACCACCTTCACCACTACCACTACCACCCTCAACCACCTTCACCACTACCACTACCACCCTCAACCACCTTCATTACTACCACTACTACTACCACCCTCAACCACCTGCACCACTACCACTACTACTACCACCCTCAACCACCTGCACCACTACCACTACTACTACCACCCTCAACCACCTTCACCACTACCACTACTACTACCACCCTCAGCCACCTGTACCACCACCACTACTACTACCTCCCTCAACCACCTTCACCACTACCACTACTACTACCACGCTCAACCCTCTGCACCACAACCACTACTACTACCACCCTCAACCACCTTCACCACTACCACTACTACTACCACCCTCAACCACCTTCACCACTACCACTACTACTACCACCCTCAGCCACCTGTACCACCACCACTACTACTACCTCCCTCAACCACCTGTACCACCACCACTACTACTACCACCCTCAACCACCTGCACCGCTACCACTACTACTGCCACCCTCAACCATCTGCACCACCACCATTACTACCACTCTCAACCACGTGCACCACCACCACTACCCAACAAGACGCGGGAGGAGGAACGTGCACCCGTCCATCAAGGCCCAGCAGCACACCCCCCTACACACCACCGCCACCACCACCACCGGCATAATTAACAACATATGACGGGCCTGGAGGACACACATCAACCCGGCGTTTACGGATTTCTCGCAAGGTTTCATAATCAATTAACGACTGTCAAGAAAATACGACAAATAAAAGACATACCGACCCTCGGCTCCTCCCAGACTGACCGGTGGTCAATATGGTGCAGACACGAGCCTCCCGCCGCTGCCTGTCAAGACCCCCCAACCCCCCCAGCGCCACACGCACACAGCCTCTCTCTCGCCCTTACACCACGGCTCCACATGAGCTCTTTCCCTCGTACGAAGAATGGAGGTTATAGTGCCATCAAAGTCGTAAACCCACGTCGGTGGCGTTGGCAATCTTCACCCATCTGTCCTGGTGATAATAGAGTCGACCAGTGCACCTTGGGCGTGTTGGAGACCGACCCCCCTCCCCATGGCGAAAGTTATTGTTCAGCCATTATACGACCAATTGAAGATGTGCAGCCACCACCACGCCGCTGCAAAATGACCTGTGGCCTGGGGTCTGGAGGGCCAACTGCCGTGTCAGTCAGTGAGGGGAGAGGGAAGCACCGCCCTAGTTCCCTCGTTATGGACATCGACGCCGACCGGGGGGAGGGGAAAACACGCCATTGATCATCACATCCGTGCATTGGCTCGCCAGCGTTAGTGTAATGGGATTTCCACCACCCCCCCCCACACCCACCCCTCCCTCTGCCTGCATCGCCGTCCCCCCCGCCTCCCACCTCACCCCATCCCTTCCCTTCCTTTCCCCTTCCCCCAGAAGTAATCTCTAGACACAATTGGTTTCGAGGAGCCGGAGCGTTTCCCCCCTCAACCTGTGCTGGCAGGAGAGTGAGGGGGAGCAGGTCAGCTTGGTGTGATCTCAAAGCCTGTGTATAGAAAAAAAAAATTCCGGTCTTGTGAATGTGCCAACAGTGAGGGAGGCAGTTGCAGGGAGGGGGACGCTGCTTGTGAGTGGGGAGTTATCGGTTGTGGGGGACGGGAACTGTGGGTCGTGGGAAATGTGAGTTGTGCAGGTTGTGGGTTAACAGATGAATGAGTTAATAGTTGTGGTATCGTTTTTACACACACACACACACACACACACACACACACACACACGCATGGAAGGGCCTCAGTCTTCGAAAGCCCACATCCGCTCACCTCTGTTGTCTACATGTCATGTGTAATCTATAGAAAACATTGCTACCTATCTACAATCAGGCCCTACAGACCTTTCCATGGTTTACCTCGGACGCTCCACATTCGCTAATTCAGTCCATTGACAGCACGCCGACCCTAGTATACCACATTGTTTCAATTCACTTTATCCCTTGCACGCCTTTCACCCGCATGCATGTACAGGCATCAACCACTCAAAATCTTATTCACTCCATCCTTCCATCTCCATTTTGGTCTTCCGGTTCTCCTTGTTCCCTCCACTTCTGCTACACATATATCCTCTTTGTCTGCCTTTGGTCTCTTCCTGACTTTATTGTTCCTCAACCCGGCTAAAGCTAATACCCTTGCTTTTATCCCCATTCACTCTCAACTTACTCCTTTCACGCATTCATCCAAAATCAGTAACCAACTTCTGCGTCATTCGAAATTACCACAAGTGCTGTACCACCAGCAAACAACGGCTGACTTACTTCCCAGTCCCTCTCATCCCCCACAGACTGCATACTCGCCCCTCTCTCCAAGATTCGCGCATTTACTTCCCTCACCACCCCATCCATAAACAAGTTAGACAACCATGGTGACTCACACTTCCCTGCCGTAGACCAACCTTCACTTGGAACCATTCATTCTCCTCTCTTCCCACTCGTACACATGCCTTACACCCTTAATAAAAACTTCTCACTCCTACTAGCAGCTTCCCTCCCACACCGTATATTTTCAAAACCTTCCACAAAGCATCTCTATGAGCCCTGTCATATGCTTTCTCCAAATCCATAAATGTCACATAAAGAGTCATGTTTTTTCTAAGTATTCTCACACTTATTTCTTAAAGTAAATACTAAATTAACACACCCTCTACCACTTCTGAAACAACACTGCTTCTTCATAGTCTGATATTCTGTACATGCCTTCACCCTCTCAATCAATACCCTCTCATAGAACTTATCAGGTATACTCAACAAACTTGTACTTCTGTAGTTTGAACACTCGCCTTTATCCCATTGCCTTTATAAAGTGATATCATAGGTGCATTCTGCCAAACCTCAGGCACCTCACCATGTGTGTGTGTGTGGGTGTATATATATATACATATTCGCCATTTCTCGTGTTAGCTAGGTAGTGTTAACAACAGATCACACTTGTCCGTGATGACAGTATGAAGGTGAAATCGCACTTCAGTAGTTCATACAATTTTATTAGAACATGTAATTTTTCTATACATGTGGCATGACATGTTTCGTGGAGACAATCCACTTCATCAGGTGCCAGGACTTGACAGTTATTTAAGTCCCAACATCACACTTGGTTTCCCGCCGTCCAACACCAATCTTTCTAGGCCAAGCACTGCCTGCTTTGTCTGGTCGTAACCCTTGCAAGGGAGAGTGATGAAGGTGGGTCAAGGGGCGGGGGTTGACCTGGGTAGCTGGGTGTGTCATGAACAACTTTTTTATGTACTCCGTTGATTTTTGGATGAAGTCGACATTCTCAATAGCTGCAAGATATTTTACTGGAGATTCAAGTGAGCAAGACACCACCGTCTACTTTGTTCCTCCCGAATTGTGTTATTCAGTGAGGAAATCTTCGTTGTTGATATGTAACTAAGATGTGGAAATGGCTGTTATATAATTTCCTTCAAACGCTGTTGTCACTAACTCCGGGATTTTATTGCAGATACTCCGAGCGTTAACATAGAATATCTTTAAATGAGACTGAGACCTATTTTGAAGGATGCCTACATAGAGGGATGGGTCTGCTGTACGCGGACTACGCTTTTTTGACCAAATCGCACGTGTAGACTCACTTAGGAGCCTACCAGAACGAGTACCTCCCACTTCATTCAGGCGTTGTCCGTCCTTCATAAACACAGCAGACTGCATGTAGAAATGATGCCACAAGTTTATGAAATCAACTCCTTCCTGAAAACAATGCTTGAATGATCTGTTGATTAGACAGAACACTTTCCAATTTTGAAATCAAAATATAATTAGTTTTATCTCAGAAACGACGAAGAAGACAACGATATTTCTCTAACAGTTCCTCCAATCTTTCCATCGCTACATCGTCGGTACCTGTATGACAGATAACCAGTGCAGCAGTATGGTTAGTACCACCTCTATATATGGTGCTGTAATAAGGAGGTTGAGAACTATGTGGTGTAATGAGTCACGTATGTATCGCGTGAATTCCCGTGGGGCAGGTGCACTTCAAGGAGCGTTGTTATGAGGAATCATTTGATGTCCCGAGGAGAGTGAGGATCACGTGTCCTTCTGGTACCAAAGGAGGGAATCGTGTGGTATTTTGATGGAGGGTCATGTGGTGCTGTAGTGAGGATTGTGAGGGTCTTGTGTTGCTGCAGTGACGATTGTGAGGGTCTTGTGGTACTGCACTGAGCATAGTGAGGATCTTGCGGTGCTGCAGTAGCATGGTGAGGTTGTGGTGCTGCAGTAAGCATGGTGAGGGCCTTGTGGAGCTGTAGTGAGGACAGTGAGGTGTCAGCCAGGGTGGGCCTCCTACTGGTGACACAAGTGGGAATATAATAATGAGAAAATGCCAGCGGCGGCGGTCAAACTGATCCCTCCCTTCCTCTCCTCAGTTCCTTCTTCCCCTACTTCTCACCCGTCCTTCGTCTCCCTCTGTCTCTCTTGCCAGCCCTTCCTGCCTCTCTGTTCCACTCTACCTGTGTGATGGTTTGTTGTTCGTATCAACACTTCTCACCAGTGATGCTCCTGCTAGACAAGCCCCACCCATATTGCTGCTACATTTGCAATACTCCGCCATGTTTATACTCCACTCGAATCTCTTTGTCTTGTTGGTACTCCACTCAAAGCTCTTTGTCTTGTTGGTACTCCACTCAAAGTTCTCCGTCATGTTGGCACTCAGTCCAAAGTTCTCCGTCATGTTGGTACTCCATCAAGAGCTCTCTACCATGTTGGTACTCCACTTAAAGCTCTCTATGTTGGTACTTCGCTCACAGTACTCTGCCATGTTGGTTCTACAGGTGGTATTCTCCTCACGGTGGTGCTTCACCTACCAAACACTGCCATGTTGTTATCACATTCAACGTACATCAGGATTATGTTGATCAATAAGGATCTCTTTGCCACCGATCGCTAGATACTCTCCTTCCTTGACAACACCCGCCTCCCTGCCTACCCTCTGGATTGCCAAAAAAACACACAGCCTCATAGTAAAGCGCTTAACTGCGTCCATTCACTTGCCAAAGAAATTCTCCCTTGTGCCAACCAGACCTCTATACTCCATCATCACTGCCTTAATCCATCTCCCAAGATACCCTGTAGCCAACTAATTCACAGTCTCTCGGTGAGTTCAAGAACTCCTTGCTATCATCCTTATCCTCATCTTACCCTGCGAAAGTTTCCTGTTTAATCAGGCTTATACAGAAATGATAAGGCCCATACACTCTCACCAGTTTGGTAATATGGAGACCTCCTCCACCACCCGATGCCTCGTCTGATACTTAGACTTTGCATATACCCCAGACTTGAGCAATACAGGTCCTTCGTGGTCCTCGCTTTCACTGAACTCACCCAAGTTTTCAGAGTCAGCAACAACAACAACAACAACAACATCAATAAAATCATCAACATTGTGCTGCGGAGAAGTCTTACATCATAGCTTACAGACATGTTCTGTGAGCGTTGTCAGACTACACGCTTCTGGGAGAACATCACCATCCTGTCCCTCACCCGTGTGTCCCGCATGGAACAAAGATGAGATTCTCGTCTGTCCTCATCCTCATGAACATTTCCCAAATGGCTGCACCTGTTTGATGGAAGTAAGCTGGCGATTCTGTCATTAGTACAAACGTTGAAAACATTTCTCCCAAGTACAAAGTCCTCCAAAACACCTGTACAGCAATAACTTCCAGACAAGTTCGTAGTTATGTACATAAGTCTTGCCTTCATCAATGCTCCACCTCCTACTCTCTCGCTAGGCCTCGTATCCCTCCGGGTTGTTCAGTCCACCAAGCTTTCCGGTGTCGGTCTGGATGACAAACTCATCTGAAAAGAGCACGTCAGTACCATCATCAGATTCCGCGTCTATCTTCTGTACATTCTTCGTAGACTCAAGAAAACTGGACTTCCTCACCTGAACTCAAAGATATCTGAACCATTCTCATCCTTTTTTAAATTCACTTATGCCTCCCTCGTCTGGTTTCTTCCTCCCTATCCACCACACAGCAGGGAAAGTGGAAGAGGTGCAGAAAATAGCATGCAAGATCACATCGGTCCCTCGTACACCACCTGTCAAGAGTCACTTAACACATTGGTCCTCCATATAGTCTCCAGCCATCGCTTGCTCCTCATCCGACAGTTTGAGAAAGAGACAGTGCACTATTCCCACCACCATCACCACCTGGCATCAGATAACCCTCGTCCCAAAACTGCAATTTGGCACCACCACCACATCAAGCGCATCTGACTGAGCTCGTACAGACCGATTCAAAATCAGTTGCATTCCAGCCGTTGAGAACATCTCAAAAAACTTTAGCGTTTATGCTAAGCTTATCTGTCTGACACCCCCTACCCTTGCTAGGACCATACAGTCTTTCTTGTAAGAACTTTGTACATTTTACGTCTTTGATCGAATTTCAGTCACTCAGCTGTTAATTCTTATGTCTCTACGCCCACTGCGCACCACTATTTTGTTCCTCATCACAAAGATTTCCTTTCATGTTAATACCAACACACACACGCACACACGCACACACACACTCACACACACACACACACACACACACACACACACACACACACACACACACACACACACACATACAACAGCAGCCCTTCATATTGGTGCCCTAGACTCATTAAGTAGGCAACAGCTACCTATTAGTAAGAGTGGAATCAAAAGCCTGCCGGTTCATTGATTCTCCAAGCATCAATTCTCACACTTTCTGTAAGCCGCGTTGTTGCTGGTCTTTCTCTGTTCTTGAGGTATTGTTCTGGCCGCTGCTCTCTCAGTCTGTCTGCATGTGTTCTTGCCACCAAGGCCTGGACCTGAGTCGCGCGTCTGGCTGCTGCTTCTTAAAGTTTTTCAGCGGAGACCAACCTCTCGAGGATTAACCGTTATGATTCCCCATTCTTCGCTCGAACAGCTGAACTGCATGGTTCATCCTCCTCCTTTCGTGTTTCCCCTCCTTCTACAACCTTTGTACCTTTATGAAGAAGGCTAGAAAAAAAATCCTCAAAGCCCTGACAGTTTATCAATACTGACGACTGTTGGTGACCAGAGTTGACAGGTGTTGGTCAGGGCTAACAACTGTTGACCAGTATTGACAACTGTTGGTAAGTTAAAGGCTATTGAACAATGCTGACAACTTTTGACCAGGGCTGACTATTAACGCTGATCACTGCTGACTACTGTTGACCAGAGCTAGCAACTATATTGACCAGGGCTGACAACTGTTGACAAAAGTTGACAGCTGGTGACCACTGCTGACGACGTCAGATATGTATATTTAGCATAATTCTATCATCGACTTCACAGCATAGTTCCATATGCATCCAAGAAGTGTCGAACCTGGCGTACTTGATATGGAATCTAGAACCACTCCAACCAGTGGTCCACCATGACCCACGAAACAGTAATTGAAAGTGATAACGTCGAGGGAATGACCCTAGGCAGTTTTCATGGCGATCTCGAGCAGCATCCTTGAGTAGTGGCTGTAGATTACTGTAGAAGGTTGGTCACAAGAGATATGTTTATCAGGGCCACTTGTCTTAGGTTATGGATATTGCCAGCCAGTGTGTCATACCACTGGGTCGGCGATTCGACCGCCAGATCTATGTCTATCAAATGTAAACTTTTATCTGTTCCTTAAGGGGGCTATACTACGAATATAACACGACGTTCCCTGGAACATCACGGCAGTCAGATGACTGCGGTCTGAATTGGTGCGAGAAATGGACTCGTTAATTCTCATCAACACTGCTGGTCTAATAGAGCTTCATTGCCACTTTATGTTGATGAGATGAATAGACGCCTCACTCACTACCCCAAAACGCAAGATGAATCGGAGATACAGTTGACGTTCATCACATATGGAATAAAAACCTGCTTTTAGCAGAATCGAACTCGGGAGGGCCTCGAGGATCCGGCTACCCCAGGCGTGCGTCGGCGGGTAGTGGCATGGCCGTGTCGAATCCCTTTTCGTGCCCCCACCCCTACCCGCCCCGCCAGCCCGGCGTCCACTGGTCTGCATTGATTAGTATAAACGTCGCCCTCAACATTTGCATACACACACACATTTGAATGAAGGGCGTCGTGTTGGAAACTACCGCCCACTGACACCACCACCGCTGGAAATGATGGTTCGTAGGGTCGGCCCACGGGTGTCTGATGCCAACCCCCCCCTACGTTGTCAGTCCCGAGCGAGTGGGTTGTTAGAGGTCAACTGTGGCTGTACTTCATCCTAAGACATTCTGGCGTAGAGGGTGGATTCAGAGTGGGATAAAAACATCTCTGGCTGTCTTTCCATTGCGATCCCAGTGTGAGTGAAATGTGGGTTGTAATAAGGTTCTGTTGTGCTTGGTTACCTCAAGATGCCGTTGTTTATATAATGCTAATGAGAACTATTTCTAAGGTAAGGGACGCTAATCAGTAATGGTATGTGGATGAAAAAGAAATTTTGTGCCAAATTTTCTTCATTATATTAGTGAGACTCTGGTGGGGGGGGGGGGGGGAATATTTTGTTTGGAACTCTTGAAATGCTGAGATGTCACATGTTTACCCAGGATTGTTTATAGAGTTTGATGATGCTTTAGTAACAAGTGAGAATCGTGTGGCCAAGTTGATAAAGAGTAGATGGGGATTCTAAGAGTTGTCTTATTTATCTTTACACGCAACTGACCCACTCTAATATCATCAACATTACTGTTATTATTGTAATTATCATCATCATCATTAGTAGTAGTGTTAGCATTATCAACGATTTATTAAAAGATGTAGCCAAAGGCAGGAAAATATGTCATGAAAATGTGCACTCGAAAGATTCACAGAGCCATAACTCGGGAACATCAAATACTCTTCACATCCATCGACACTTGGACCACTCACACTCCTCTCTGGTTACTCGCAGACACGCGGGAGACAGCGACAAAGCAAAAAAAAAAAAAAAAATATATATATATATATATATATATATATATATATATATATATATATATATATAGATTAGATAGATAGATAGATGTCTTTGTGTGTCTGTATCTATATATTCTTTCATACTTGTTTGCTATTACCTGCGTGAGCGAGGTAGCATACGGAGCAGAGGACTGACCCTTAACCTAAAAGAAGACTCTCATTTAGCTTCTTACTCTGTACTCTCTCCCTTGCAGGATTTCCAGCCTCCTTCCCCGGTCCCTATTAGTCGTTTTCTATGAGACGCAGGAGGTTACGTGGCAAAGTACTGTTACTTCCGTCTCCCCAGTTGATAACAACACGAGACCTGAAATTTAGAGATTGTGTCCACTTTTTCCAGTGAGGCTTACGTAATGGACCAGTTTTGTAACAGCTATGAAAGACCACTCTGGGGTCTTGACTACGACCCTTTGTGACTTTTGGAATCCTTTGGTGCTACCGCTCACACGATGTGAGCATGGGTGCACAATAAAACTTGCATGGGATACCGAAACAAGTCAATCAATCGCCCTATCCCCAGGAATTTATATACAGTATATATGCATTAGCTGAGACGGCACGGCCAAATTAATGTCCCAGTCAGGGTATATAAACGCTAAACAAACTTACGGATATATGCTAGCTCTCTCTCTCTCTCTCTCTCTCTCTCTCTCTCTCTCTCTCTCTCTCTCTCTCTCTCTCTCTCTCTCTCTCTCTCTCTCCCGATTCGGATGACTAGAAAAGTTGAACTAATTCGTCATAAGAGAGAAAAAAATGTCAAAGAATTTCGAATTAATGGAAAACAATGAAGCTCATGAAGACCTCGTGGAAACACAGAGGGAATGTAAAATGGTCATAAGACAAAGTAAACGTCAAATGAAATGGAATTTCCATAAATGTAGGGTAAAAAAAATAACGATACAGAATTGTTCGAATATGTAAAAAAAAAAAAAGAGAAAATGGAAATGTAACAGATAAACAGGACTACTGTTAACGGAACATTATGAATTAGCCAATGATGACAAGGAAATGCCTTCAATTATAAATGCATCCTCCATATGTGTATAATATATAGTCGAGGGAGAATGATGCAGACGTCGGAAAATTGATGGTATAGAAAATTCAGATTTACGAAGCACTAACACGCCTTCGATCATATATATATATATATATATATATATATATATATATATATATATATATATATATATATATATATATATATATTGGAAAGGATCACAATTTTGCGCGTGAACAAGATATTCCTATGAGTCCACGGGGAAAATGAAACACGAAAAGTTCCCAAGTGCACTTTCGTGTAATGATCACATCATCATGGGAGACACAAGAGAGAAATATAACAGTCACTTGATATACATCGAGGAGACGAAGCTAGGACGCCATACAGTACCTTCAGTCACCTCACACAGGTCCTTCAGTCACCTCATACAGGTCCTTCAGTCACCTCACACAGTACCTTCAGTCACCTCACACAGTACCTTCAGTCACCTCATACAGGTCCTTCAGTCACCTCACACAGGTCCTTCAGTCACCTCACACAGGTCCTTCAGTCACCCCACACAGGTCCTTCAGTCACCTCACACAGTTCCTTCAGTCACCTCACACAGGTCCTTCAGTCACCTCACAAAGGACCTTCAGTCACCTCATGCAGTTCCTTCAGTCACCTCACACAGGACCTTCAGTCACCTCACACAGGACCTTCAGTCACCTCACACAGGACCCTCAGTCACCTCACACAGTTCCTTCAGCCACCTCATCCTAGTCCTTTTGTGCTTCATTGAACTTTTTTCTCTTCTTTGAATCATAAAAGCGTTGATTTATGGTTCGTTTGATAATAATATCGTTGTTCTTATTGTCTTTCTCGAAATGCCTCCGCTCGTCTCTCCTTACTCCATTTTTCTTTCTTATATCTTCCAAACAACTGTCAAGCTGTTGTGCCTCTGCATCTTCCCCATCGAACACTCCTACTTCACTCAACCTTTTTACGTTTCATATTCACTATCTCTAACCTTTGCCGCCAGTAGCGACATCTGCAGCGCTTATGTTACAGAACATCCTCTAACACCGTTACAAATATCAACAATGGAGATCCATGCTCCAGTGTCTGCTTCTGAAGACGTTTTGTAGTTCAGTGATAATCTTTTTATCTTTCACTCCTCTTTTCGGTGTGTAGACTGCTGCCAGTATTCTTTATTTCCTCGCCAAGTACGTGCTCAGACTGAGGCCTTTGGTGATCACACTTGCTTCGTTTAGTGTCATAGTTCATATCTTCAATTTGCAGTCTATGTTGCATGTGAGGTCGAGTGTCATACCTGTCTGACTACCGTGCGTTTAGTGACACAATGACATGTTGGCAAAGAAGGTTCTGAGTGCATTCAAAACTCTTGCATCCTTGACAACAGTCGGACAAATGAGCATCATTTGGTTTATTAGGAGGACAAGAGTCTGTGCCTCGGGCAAACCAGCCACACTCACGAGTCAGGCTTGTCCTCCTCCTCACTGTAATTAAGTAGGGAGTACAAGGATGACCTTAATTAGGGTATCGATCCCTGGGAGGGTCGTGTGCCCTGCGGGACAGCGACAAGGGACAGGGTGGCCAGTCGTGCGAGGGAGGGAGCCATGTCGCGAGAGACAGGAGAGTAAGTCTTGCGAGGGAGACATCTCTTATGGTAGGAGACTTCTCGTGCGGCGTAGACATCTCGTGCAGCAGGAGACATCTAGAACAGTAGGAGACGTTGCTGTGTTAGTCCTTGATACCCTCCTTACAAAGGGGTCATCCTCCAGGGCCCCCACAGTCTCTCCTTCACGATCACTATCTCCTTATCCTCCTCCAGTCCTCACCTGCCATCATCTCTCCTCCCCTACCCCATGTATCCATCCCCAGCCAGCTCCATCATCGTCCACACCACAGGCCTCACTCTTTCCCTCTAGACTCCCTTCAAGGATTCCCTTTATGATACATCTCATAATGCCTTATTTGAACACACACACACACACACACACACACACACACACACACGCACACGCTGGAAAAAGTGATCTAGTAATGTTTAATTTCGATCACCTAGTATATGAAAAGGTGGAATGAGCGACGAAACAAAATCTAAAGAAGAGATACAAAAAGCTCAAAATTTCTATGGTAACATGAAGTGAGGAAATTGAGTTCTGTAGCCAGAGACCAGGACGTTGTGGCGAAAGATTCTGTGCAATTTACAGTGGAGTAACAGCATGGGTACACCTCGCCTCAAATACTGAGGGAAGGTGAAGACAGAGGGATGAATGATTCATTGGAAGATGTCAAAACACAAAGGAGCTTCGAGGTGTCCAACCAGCGTTCGTATGGTATGAGAGAACTAAGGACGAGTAGGGTATGATAAGAAAGGAGGAATGTGGGGACAACACAGGAGAATATTCAAGATTCTTCCATACATTCTTCAAGATTAAATTCTCAGTTTAGAAGCAGCTAATCAATCTAAAGGATTCATGGGCAAGATTTGTATGGGATGATGTAAGAACATATGAGGAACTGAATGACAGTTAAACTTTTTTTTTTTGTAGTAGCCCCTGTGGCCCCCATCATCAATGAAATGGAAAGAAGTCCTCGAGAACACTATGAAGTCGAGAAAAGACTCTAACAGAATATCATAATGATCTTGAGCCATACAGGACTTAAAGGAATAATTATTCTCTATGCTTAAGATGTGTGTTGGTACATTTGATAAACCACTTGAAATACTGTTCAAGATGTCACTGGAGAGCAGTAAAGAATGCCAAGGAAGTTGAAAATGACAGACGTTGTACCTGTCTATAAAAAGTAGACCGGGAAGAGGCTTTGAGTTATAAGAGGATGCCACAGTCTCATGGCAGTAGTTCAGATAGTCGAAGAAAGTTATGAAATTCGTAGAAATAGGAGAGCAGTGGGCGAAATAAAGGAAGAGCATGGTAGTTGGGAGACAGACTTTGAGCCACATAACATCAAAGTTTGGGGGCTCAAGGTTCTCGAGGCGTGCAACAGGTGTGTTGATGTTGGAATAAGCCCAGACACCACCTCTGAACAGGAATCGTGAGTGGAGATTATAGTAAGGTATGAAGAAGGGGCGAGTGAGAACATCATCAGAAAACTGGGTCTCAGAGAGATGATATCAGGAGAGGTACTAGACAGATGGTGTTCATCAGAAGAAAAGTTGCTAGAGAGACCATGCATATCGGTAAAGTAAATAGAAAAAGAAGAAAGTCTAACAAAGAGGGAAAGGTCGTGGGAGGAGGCCGGCGCTACTACTGCTAGAACCCTCCCTCTCATTAGCAGTAGAGTCAGGAGGAAACCCGGAGATTCTTAGCACCTCGTGATATACTTCTCTCGTCTGCGCTCCAGGAGTATATCGTCTTTTTTTCTTTTTTTTCCATGGTCTGTGAAAGATCTCTGACACTTTCTACATCCGCAATTTTCGCCCAACTTGTAGGGGGTGATGTTAGAACGCAGCAATACTTGATTTGTGAAAGAATTAGTGCCTTGAGTATCATAGTCGATTTTTCTTCCTTTGCCTTGAAGGTCTGCAGGATCCAGCCTGCCATCTTCTGCATGAGGCAGCCGTTGTTTTGTTGTGTTCGTTGAAAGTTAGGGCGTTAGACATTATTTATCTGGTTGACGATAACGTCTGTCTGTATCTGTCCGGTATTCTGTGTCTTTTGATTTCTTTATCTTCCCCATACCGGAGAACTTGAAATCTATCTCCATTGAAAAGCATACTGTTCTCGGTTGCCCAGTAAAAGACTTCGTTTATGTCTCTTTGTACTCTTTCGATATCTTAAATGGATGTTATTATGGTAAAATTCTTGGCTCATCTGCAAGGGATAATATGGATCTGTGGCTTGTGTTTGCGTCAGTGTCAGATATAAATACGAGGAGCAGGAGGGGTGCAAGCGTAGTTCCTTAAGGGCCTGAGCTTTTTATCATGCAGGCACTGAATATGGCTAGGTTTATAAGTACGTGTTGTGATCTGTTATTGAGTTGTCTATCAATCTCCAAATCTTAATAATTATGCTCAGCTTTCGTATTATATGTGCTATGGCAACATGGTCACATTTGTCAAATGCTTTCGCAAAGTCTGTGTAAATCACGTCAGCATTATCTTTGTTTTCCGGAGCTTCAACGGTCCTATCATCGTGGTCTGAGCAACTGAGATAGACAAGGTATTCCCACCTTGAAACCATGTTGTCCTGGGTTATGAGAACTGAAGTTCATTCACTGTCATACCTCTAGTCAGCTTGTCTCTTAGGAATCTTTTGAAGATCTTAATGTGCTTATTTTCATGTTATCGGTCGGTAGTTGTATTGGGGATTGCTTTGCTTCCACTTTTGTGGAGAGGAGCGATGTGGGTGAGTTCCAGACACTCGGGAATGATGCCAGAATCTAAGCATTTTCTCCAGAGGATATTTGATGTACGTTCTATAGGAAACTCGCATTCTTTATGAAGAGTGTGTTCCATGAATCTAGGCTTGGGGCTGAGAGCATGGTCTTGCTCCCAATAGCCCCCTCGAAATCCGGTGTTGAGAAGGTGATATCTGCTGTGTACGTTTATATTAATACTACTGAGGAAAAAGTCTGTTGCCCTTTTAGAATCTCACTCATCTCTTGGCAGCCGTCTGCAAATATACCTTCTCTTATGAGTGGGCCAGTGAAGTTTATGGTTCTTGGTTTTGCGTTTTGCATGTGAGTAAACGCATTTTGGGTTACCTTTATTTCGTTTATGGTTTTATCTTCTACTTTTTCCTGTGTTTCATATGGCATTTCCAAGATCGATATCCGATTATTCACTTGATAGGTTTTCTCTCTCCTTTGCTGGGTGAGCTGTGGCATCTTCAGAAGATCTGCAGTTCTTTTTCGCCTTGTAACGTACTCGTCATCCTCGTTCTAGCCCAGACCTTTCGTGCTTTCTTTTCGCTAGTGTGTGTCTGTTGCATGTGGGGACTACCGAAGAGGTCATGTCATTTATACACTCCTCCACTGTTTTGGTATTCAGCAGGATTTCTCATCGTGTCGCAGACTCTCATTGATCACCCCCCCCCCCCCAGTTTATCATTAAATAATCTTCTTGATATATTCATTCGCCACCCTTAACACCACCTGCCTACTAGACTTCATTCTGAGAAGTTATCTTCACATGTCTCACCCTTCTTTCGTGTGTGTGTGTGTGTGTGTGTGTGTGTGTGTGTGTGTGCGCGCGCGGCGCGCGCTAAAAGGGGGGGGGAGGTGTTCTATAGGTTATAGGGTTATCAGTTGCCGTCAACCGAAAAGTCTTCAGCACCTTCTTCAACTGTTAATATAATTCTACAGCCATATAAACTCTCAAATCCGTATTCCTCTAATATTTTACGCCATCACACTTCCCATTACATATTCCTTGCTGTATATTAATTTCCATGATTTTTCCATTATTCTTTAATTGCGATAAGATATATTATCTACATATTTTTTAATCAGCGATGACATATAAATCTTTTCTAGTTTCCCCTGAATATTTCATCATTTTCTCTATACTTTCACTTTCAGAAAACGGAATAGAATTGGATAACTATTATTTTATGATTCAATGACCCACTGATCATATCGTTTACAGAATTATAGATCAGTATGGGGTGGAAGCACGTAATTTATATCTATTCAAGTACCAGGTGCTATAATACGATAATAATTCAGTTACCTTTCTTTTTTACTTTATCTAGAGAAAATATCACAAGCCGGCATTTATCATCACAAGTTGTCACCCAAAGTTCCAAAGAGTTTGTAGCCTCGATTGAATATTCCTCCCATATAGCCAGGCCCTGATGTTACACGTCTATACATTCATTTCCACTGCAACACATTATTACCTAAGGAAGGCAATAACTATTTCCATCATTGTTACTATCATTGCCTTTATGATCATCAGTATCTTTACTATTCCAATGACTGTTCTAGAATTACATTAGTTATAGATAACTATGATTTTCATTATATGATTATCATTATCATTATCATTATCATTATGTGGATCAGAACCTACAGAGAGATGTATGAAAACTGCAAAAGCAGCTAGATGAGAGATGGGGTGAAATTACTGGGAAACTTAAGGAAAAGGAAAATAGTCTCGGAATGGGGTTGATATTGTAGGGAAAAACAAAAGAATAAACGAGAGTGCAAGTGAAGAGAACAGATGTGGAAGTTGTAACAGAATAGCGTGAGTATTTTGATGGTATATTGAATGCGTTAGAAGATAGAGTGGTAGATGTGGGGTGTCTGGGACAAGTCGTTGTGAATAATATGATCAAAAGAGAAAAGATATTGAAAAATCTTACAAAAGATGAAGTGTGGAAAAACGGCAGAAGTTATGTGATTGCACTGAGGAATTTATGAAATGGATGAGTGTCGTTGACTAGGTAGTCCAAGGACAGATACCTGAGGACTGGCACAATTCATGTAGTATCCTCGTAAAAGAAGTGGGGAAAAAAGTGAATGTTCTGATTACAGAGATATAAGTTTGGTGTTTATACCAGATGAGGAGGTTTATGGAGGAACGATAACTGAGTGGATGGTGGAGTGCACTGAGCACCTGACTTGGGAGGAATGGTAGAGAGAGGGTGTGTGGACCAGTGTCATGCTTTGGAGGCTTTGTGTAAAAAATACAGAGAGAGAGAGAGAGAGAGAGAGAGAGAGAGAGAGAGAGAGAGAGAGCGTGTGTGTGTGTGTGTGTGTGTGTGTGTGTGTGTACTATATGTGGTATTGATAGATCTATAGAAAAAGAATGATAGGGTTGACAAAGTTGCCTTGTAAAGGGTACGAAAGATATATGGGTTAAATAGATTTACTAAATGCAGTGAGGAACTTTTACCAGGGGAGTAATAATGTTACATGTGTGTGCGAGTAGGAAGAGAGGAGGGTGGGTGATCCCCGCTGGAGTTGGATGAGCATCAGTGAGGTGTGATGTCGCCATGCCTGTTTGATCTCCTCATGGACGGGATGGTGAGGGTGGCAAATGCAAGGATCATGAAGCGTGGGACAGCTCTACAGTAACATGGGAATGAGGGAATGAGAGATGAATCAGCTGTTTGCAGATGACACAGTTCCAGTGACAGACTCCAAACAAGACTCCAGAATTTGGTGTCTCAGTTTAGGTGAGCGTGTGAATGGAGAGAGTTGAGACTGAATAAGAACAAAAGCGAGGTAATGAGGTGCAATAGTGAGGTGGATCAGGAGAGTTGGAGTGTAAGTTTGAATGGAGAGGACCTGGAAGAGGTGAAATGGTTCAGACTTATAGAGGTGGACAACTCTGTGGATGGAATCATGGGGGCTGAAGTGAGTCACTGGGTGGAAGACGGGGGCGAAGGTCCTAGTTGTATTTGGAAATGTTTGCAAGGAAAAGTAGATGTCTGTAAGGGCAAAGATGAGTGTGCTTGAAAGCATAGTGGTCTCGAAAGTGTTGTGTTATATGGATGTGACTCTTGGACCTTGAATGCAAAAGAAAAGGTTAAGGATGATGTGTTGGAAAAGAAATGCTTGAGGACGATGGCTCCAGTGATGTGGGATGATCATATAAGGATTGACAGTGTCAGGGAGAGACGTAGTAGTAGTAAGCACCTGATTGAGAAGCCCGACCGGGGTTTAGTGAGATGATTCGGGCATATGAAAAGGTTGAGCGAAGAAAGACTAACAAAGAGGATCTTTGTGTTTGAAGTGAAGGGAGCAGGGGAGGAGAGAGACCCAGAGGGAAGGGGAGGGATGGAGCAAAGGAATCCTTGGTGTATCAAGGCCTGAACGAGAGGCGCGTATTGCATGAAGTGAACTGGATCAACGTAGTATATGGTGGGGGTGGGGGACATTATGCTGTCAGTGTGCTGAACCCTGGTATATGAAGCAGTCATGATAAACTGTGGAGTATAGTGTGTAGGGCTTGACTCGGTATGGGGGACTCTGGTTTCGGTACATCATACATGACACTTGGAGAAAGTGCACGTGTCGAAATTTTTCCTGACGCTGTCTTGCTAAGGCGGGACATGCAACATGACGTAAAAGGAATAGACAAATGAAAATATACTCGCGACACTTGCCAGATACTTCTGGTAATATTGTGCAGCGGTACCTAGTGACAACGCTAGGATCCCGTTCCTCTATCCAAGAATAGAATATTGAAATTCATTTGAAATTGAATTAATGACAATGTAAACATACCTCAGTATGTAATTCAATGCAGTATCTGTTCTCCATCGTTGGGAAATTCGAACATAAACTTCAGTCGCTCAAACGACTCATGGTTTACGGTTTATTTTTTTTCTTTATTTTTTGCCCTGAGTTCACTTCATTTTCCAGGCCAAGTTCTCCCGACTTTAGAAATCATTTTCGTTCGGTTAAGTACCAAAGATAACAATCATGTACGTCCCCAGTTGTCACTCATGTAGATAACAACTGCAGTATCAGATAAGCGTTAGCTCTATGTAAGGCTGACCCTTACGGGACCGTAAGCCCCACACTGATCAAGCCTCAGTATCACAACTAAGATGGAGAGATAAACCGCAAAGGCTCCTCGCCCTCCATTACCGGCTGCAGACACATCCAGCAGGTGTCAATTGGAGAGCAGGAATACAGATGGAGGACAACATAAATCTTCACGAAAACATCTTCTTTCTTCTTTCTTTCGTCGCTCGTGACGACACAAGCACACGTCGATGGGGTTAAACAGAGATAGTGACTGCATTGCTCACGTTGAGGTGTCGCGTGCAGTCGCGCCTGTAGAGAATCCTCTCCATCCGTGGGTTGCCGGCGGTCTTGTAAATATGGCACCGTCGTAGTCACTGTAGAAATCATCATTCGAGATAGATTTGTAAATCATTTACAGGACCACCACGTAACAAACGTTTCTCGGCATGGTTTTCCACGAAATCGCTCATGTCTGACAAATCTGCTTGATTTCTTTTATGATATGATTAACTGTGTGACGTAAGTAAAACCATCTAATGTTATTTGTGTATCATTTTCAAAAAGCTTTCGATAAAGTACCGTATCGAGGGTTGTTAGAATCAATTATGTCACATGGCTAGGGAATTGGTTGACTGCCACAAGGATCAGTATTGGAACTAATTCCTTTTTCTCATCCACGTGAATGATATTGATGATAGGCTGCATTCCAAGATATCAGAATTCGCTGATGATACAAAGCTGGAAAATGAAGATACAAATGAACAGCTGCAGGTTCATAGTGTCATGGACCATCTGATAGACTAGGCACATAGTTGGCGAATGAATTTTGATATCGATAAGCACAAAGTTTTACATATCGGAAACAAAAACGAAAAGACAGTATAAATTCCGTTGAACAGCCAAAGGTAAATGAGAAAAACAGCTTAGTCGCAATAATCTCTGGTAACCTAAAACCAAATAAGCAATGCATAGAAGCAGCGAAATGCGTACAAACTCATTTGACAAACGTTTTACCTATAGTGAGGCGAGGTACTTATATTTCAACAGGATTGTTAACATAATAAAACGATTTGCCTTTTAGAGTGGTTGGATGAATAAATACTACGCTTCAAGTCTAGTGACAGTTTGCAAGTTATTTTCTTTGAATCATCTGTATACCTCACTGATGTGCGAGTTTCTGAGATCTTCCGCTGTCATAAACAGCATCGAAAGAACCGAATGGTCTGTTGCTGTTTGAATTTCTTTGTATTCCTTTCTATTAACGCTGGGCCGTCCAAGTTACATCACTACCCCAGAAGCTGTCAATCGTTTCCCTTTGTATCATAAACTCGTATCTCATATTTCGTTATACAAGAAGAACAGCTATGAGAGTGATAGTTTTTGTTTTACAGAGACATGAGGTGCTCCAGTACTCATCTGAATATATTAGTCATCATAGCAAAGTTACATACGTAGTATACCAATCGCTAGTCAGTTATCCTTTATCTATTAAGGATTGTCGTCTATCATGTGCTGCACTGGAAACTGATGCAATGCACAGGTGATAGTGAAGTATAGTGCAGTGTATTAAGTGCAGTTTCTAGTGTGTGGAAGCATTTACACACACACACACACACACACACACACACACACACACGATATCCAGCTGCCTGTTACACTTACTGGATATTAAATCCCCTCCCCCTCCCTACTTCTCCCTCCCCCTTCCCATCATATCGTCTCGGGTCGAGGGAGGGAAAGGGGGTGGTATAAAGCAGGACTGCGACGCTGCCACAACATTTACGAGATGTCAGCGTGTTACTCAGGAGTGGAGCGGAGCTTATACAGGCGACTTAACCAATGCTTTAAATCCATCTTAAAACCACATTTCGGGAACTCTTTCAGTCTAAATCCCCCACACTCATTCCCAGGCAAAGTCACCTCAGAACCATGGTGAGCACATCACACGTGACTCAAACGTTAAAGGAGGATTTAGTATGTTAAGAACGTAAAAAAAACAAAGAGATATGCAAAGATGAACTGACACTTCAAGTTTAGAATGGATGAGGCTATGCCATGACTCGCATTTAGAGTCCAGTCCCTCATCTTTCCTCATATTTCATCCCTCGTCTCTCACCCGTAACCTCACATGTTAACCTGTTGCCATGAGAGTTTATCTTTGTAAATGAATTAACCATTAGTCAAGGACGTGCAGGTGCGCGTACAAAGCTAGGATTACAAGGAAAGTCTTAGGTGATTATGGTGTCTATGATTCAATATTAGGATATGAAGGATGACCGTATCTATCGTTCAAGTGTAAGGATGACTGTATCTATCGTCCAAGTGTAAGGATGACTGTATTTATCGCTCAAGTGTAAGGATGACCATATCTATCGTTCAAGTGTAAGGATGACTGTATCTATCGTCTAAGTGTAAGGACTACCATATCTATCGTTCAAGTGTAAGGATGACTGTATCTATCGTCTAAGTATAAGGACGACCATATCTATCGTTCAAGTGTAAGGATGACTGTATCTATCGTCCAAGTGGAAGGATGACTGTATCTATCGTTCAAGTGTAAGGTTGACTGTATCTATCGTCTAAGTGTAAGGATGACTGTATCTATCGTCCAAGTGTAAGGATGACTGTATCTATCGTCTAAGTGTAAGGACGTCCATATCTATCGTTCAAGTGTAAGGATGACTGTATCTATCGTCTAAGTGTAAGGACGACCGTATCTATCGTTCAAGTGTAAGGTTGACTGTATCTATCGTCTAAGTGTAAGGATGACTGTATCTATCGTCCAAGTGTAAGGTTGACTGTATCTATCGTCCAAGTGTTCTGTGACATTCATAGGTAGAGCGATAGTCCTGGTGGTGACCAGCAGGCAGTAAGAATGCCATGCATCAGACAATGATGGAAGGATGCAGATGCCGCATTACTCTTGCCATGACAAGCGCAGCCTTACCTTGACTTGTGTGTTCCTAACATCTATGTACACTATTACTAATCTTTGCTTCCTGAATCTTACCAGCAACATCACAGCGCCCTTAATTGTAACATTTATTATCATAATTATTATTATTATAATTATTATTATTATTATTATTATTATTATTATTATTATTATTATATCATTATTATCATTATTATCATTATTATTATTTTATTATTATCATTATTATTATTATTATTATTATCTTTGGTATCATTATTATCATTAATATTGTCACTGCTAGCATTATCATCATTTATCCTGAGACAAAAGGCAGAGAAAGGTATGAATGCTAGATCGTATGATCATTTGTTCACTGGGCATGGAAATACTTTCATCCTCTCTCTCTCTCTCTCTCTCTCTCTCTCTCTCTCTCTCTCTCTCTCTCTCTCTCTCTCTCTCTCTCTCTCTCTCTCTCTCGTTATCTCCCTATCTACCCATCTATCCACCCGTTTATCATACATACTTATCTCAAACTTTCATAAAGCCCCTTACATCATGTGGTCAGAGGCCGTATTATCAACAAAGTTATCGCAGCCCCACCACTTGACGACACACTACTGCACCCTGCTGGACGCCCGGTCCTCCCCAAGCATCACTTTAACTCCGCCGTAAATCAAAGAGAAGCCGTAAGGATGTCCCCCAAGGTAGGGAGGGAGACGGGCCTCTAGATTTCCTTATCTCCTCGTGCTAGGCTCATCGTCCGCCTGCTCATTTATGATCTATGGTGCGCGTGGTCTAATAAATGCATATGTATTTTTTTTTTTTTTCTTTTTAATTTTCCAAAAGAAGGAACAGAGAATTGGGCCAGGTGAGGGTATTCCCTCAAAGGCCCAGTCCTCTGTTCTTAACGCTACCTCGCTAATGCGGGAAATGGAGAATAGTTTGAAAGAAGAAAAAAGTATCTATGACGATGTGATCATTACACGAAGGCGCTCTTGGAAACTTATCGTGTTTCATTTTCCTCGTGTGTGTGTGTGTGTGTGTGTATATATATATATATATATATATATATATATATATATATATATATATATATATATATATATATATATTATTATCATTATTATTATCATTATTTAGCTTCGTCGCTGCCTCCCGCGTTTGCGAGGTAGCGCAAGGAAACAGACGAAAGAAATGGCCCAACCCACCCCCATACACATGTATATACATACACGTCCCCACACGCAAATATACATACCCATACATCTCAATGTACATATATATATATATATATATATATATATATATTATTCCTGGGGATAGGGGATTAAGAATACTTCCCACGTATTCCCTGCGTATCGTAGAAGGCGACTAAAAGGGGAGGGAGCGGGGGGCTGGAAATCCTCCCCTCTCAATTTTTTTTGATTTTCCAAAAGAAGGAACAGAGAAGGGGGCCAGGTGAGGATATTCCCTCAATGGCCCAGTCCTCTGTTCTTAACGCTACCTCGCTAAAGCGGGAAATGGCGAATAGTTTGGAAAAAAAAAAAAAAATATTTATATATATATATATATATATATATATATATATATATATATATATACACACACAGACATATACATATTTACACATGCACACAATTTACACTGCCTTTATTCATTTCCATCGCCACCTCGTCACACATGGAATAACATCCCCCTCCCCCCTCATGTGTGCGAGGTAGCGCTAGGAAAAGACGACAAAGGCCCCATTCGTTCACACTCAGTCTCTAGCTGTCATGCAATAATGCCCGAAACCACAGCTCCCTTTCCATATCCAGGCCCCACAGAATTTTCCATGGTTTACCCCAGACGCTTCACATGCCCTGATTCAATCCATTGACAGCACGTCAGCCCCGGTATACCACATCGATCCAATTCACTCTCTTCCTTGCCCGCCTTTCACCCTCCTGCATGTTCACGCCCCGATCACTCAAAATCCTTTTCACTCCATCTTTCCACCTCCAGTTTGGTCTCCCACTTCTCCTCGTTCCCTCCACCTCCGACACATATATCCTCTTGGTCAATCTTTCCTCACTCATTCTCTCCATGTGCCCAAACCATTTCAAAACACCCTCTTCTGCTCTCTCAACCACGCTCTTCTAATTCCACACATCTCTCTTACCCTTACATTACTTACTCGATCAAACCACCTCACACCACATATTGTCTTCAAACATCTCATTTCCAGCACATCCACCCTCCTGCGCACTACTCTATCCATAGCCCACGCCTCGCAACCATACAACATTGTTGGAACCACTATTCCTTCAAACATACCCATTTTTGCTTTCTGAGATAATGTTCTCGACTTCCACACATTCTTCAAGGCCCCCAGGATTTTCGCCCCCTCCCCCACCCTATGATTCACTTCCGCTTCCATGGTTCCATCCGCTGCCAGATCCACTCCCAGATATCTAAAACACTTTACTTCCTCCAGTTTTTCTCCATTCAAACTTACCTCCCAATTGACTTGACCCTCAATCCTACTATACCTAATAACCTTGCTCTTATTCACATTTACTCTTAACTTTCTTCTTTCACACACTTTACCAAACTCAGTCACCAGCTTCTGCAGTTTCTCACATGAATCAGCCACCAGCGCTGTATCATCAGCGAACAACAACTGACTCACTTCCCATGCTCTCTCACCCACAACAGACTGCATACTTGCCCCTCTTTCCAAAACATTTGCATTCACCTCCCTGACAACCCCATCCATAAACAAATTAAACAACCATGGAGACATCACACACCTCTGCCGCAAACCTACATTCACTGAGAACCAATCACTTTCCTCTCTTCCTACACGTACACATGCCTTACATCCTCGATAAAAACTTATATATATATATATATATATATATATATATATATATATATATATATATATATATATATATATATATATATATACCAGCCACTAAGTAAACATACTTCTAAAAGGGCGAGTCTTGGAAGCATCCAGAAACATGTGTTTTCCCAATCTTCACTCAAACTAACACTTGCACAACATGTCAAACCTTAGAGAACTCTCATGTGACAGACCTTGACAACATATCAGACATTCATGCATAATACTTTAAACCGGTTACGATGTTTGATGCTAAACAGTGTTCAAGTGGGGACATCCGCATCCGTATGGGTTAGTTTCTTTCTTTATTCTTCAGAATTCGAATGACCTGCCTCTCTAGCCTTTTGGAAAACGGCTTCTGTCCGCTTTTTACTTGGTTTTTGGGTCATCATAGATTTTCACACCTCATTTGCCTTCTGTAATCAAGAGAACTCGTACCGTAGATGGCCTTCTTGTTCTTATTCCGAATATGTAACATTTTGAAACTCTCCTCCCACCAGCGAGCCCAGCCCAGTAGTCTGTCAGTGTCATCTTGCACCTGGAGACGCACAGTGTCTGCTGCGTAGCCTTATCTCCCAACTTTCGTCGTCTGCGAATTTTCATATTCTACAATGCAACCCGCTGTCAATATCACTACACATATGAGGAAGAGTCTTTCATTATCCACAAGAGAGAAGAGTAACTCTTACCTGTTTATTGGTTCTGGAGTAGACCTTCTATATCTGGGGAGTATTCCTATTTACGGTAAAGGAAATAGATACAGTATTAAATTTTTTGAGAGGGTAATGAAAGTTCCATGACTAATCCCTTCGCTAAACCACTTGTCACACCTAACCGTTCTGTGACTTGACCGTTACTTGCTGCTCTTCACGAAGAACCAATCAACCAATTTTCTAACAGCCGCATCAGAACTCCATTTATACCATGTGGTTTGATGTACATGAGTAGACTCTGATGTGAGACTTTTACCAAGTGTGTTTCCTAGAAGAAAAAAACTAATCAGACGACGTCAACTGCTTTACTTTCATTATACAAGTTGATCATATCATGAAAGGAAAATCAAGCAGATTTGTCGGACATGAACGATGTCTTCGAAAACTACGATTGAGAATCGTTGATTTTGCGGGGCGCTGCTCAAGATCATGGACAACATTGTCTTGAATGCTGCTTCCCATAACTTTATGGGAGATAGATGTAATGCTGATCGGGAGATGATAGCTGGTCAGAGACCTGCTACCTTTTTTGAATACTGGTGTTATATTGGCAAACTTCCAATCCTATGGAACTTCTCCAAAAATTAGTGACTTACTGAACAGAGCGACCAAGGGCTTGTTGACTGTCTCATTTCTAAGGTTCTTCATTGCATGAAATGTTGACGGTATATATTGAATGTGTGTTTCTAAATGCAAAATGTTCTCAAACGCTAGTAATGGTACTGTGCCAAACACAAGAGTCGTGTCATCAGCAGTAAATACGAAAAAAAAGAAAATGATTTAAGATGTTTGCCACGGTTTCACTGACTTAATAAATCACTCTTTTCCATAATGAATGGACGAATTAATTGGCTGATGACTGTCTTGCCTTTAGCACAGCTATGAAATTCAATGAGGTTTATTTTCCTACTCTCACCGATATATGTTTCAGATTAACGTTTACTTTGATGAATAAGTTTTTGTAGTTTTCCTACACGAATTTACTGAACTTCATCACTGGTTTTTCGATGAGTTTCTTCTGGCAGTTCTTTGTCTCTACCACTGTTTTCGCTTAGTTCTGGAAAGGGATCTGCTTCCCGTTCCATAAGTGCCCTCTACTATCTTATATCACTGTGCCTTTCCCAGGATACGTCATTTTCATTGAGGGTGTCTTTCCACCTTTTTTTGGCAACAGCTGTACACAGATCATCAGAATTTGCGAGTCTAGAATCTATCATTTCCTCATGACTGTCATTTTGATCAGTACAACAAGCAACGTTGGAGGTTACCTTAAAAGTGATTTGTCGAATCTTTCCCATCAATCTATTTTTGTCCAACCACAACGGTACAGACAAGACCGTCTCTTGTAGCCAGCACTATGACAGAAACATTCATGTCACGAGTTAGTTCCTCAGGAAATAGCATTGCGGCGCTATCAAGGAAGTGTTACGTCGAGTCCTCCCACGCTTGGAGACACTGGAAAGTGAGTTATCCCCACTTCAACAGCGGTACATCAAAATTTCGCACTGTAATTGGAGAGAGTTCTTTACCAATTTCTCTTGGAACTGCTCATAAAGTTCTTGATCTACCTCTGGTGTCTGCAGAGGAAGCTTATCTTCAGCTTCCATATAAATGAGTCATTATTATCAATAGCTACTAAGATTAACTAAGAGCACGACACCTGTGCCTACTTTGCTTCCTCTATCAGTAAGGAACAGAGTGTACCTTGGAATTGCGTATTCGGCCGGATAATCTAGCTTTCTTAATCTTTAGAACAAGATTCAGGAATACCAACAATGTCATAAATTTCTTCTAATTCAGTTGTGTCTACATGATTACGAATGGTCGCTGGAACTACTCATGGGAGGTAATGGGTTTGTTTGACATAGGCTGCGCTGTTTGACCAAAACGCTCGTGGAGACTCGCTGAGGAATAAGCCAAATTACGCCACACCCAAAACGTTCAGGTGATGGCCTTTCTCTCACATCAGTTTAAACTTATTACCTTCCTTTGGGAAAAAAGAAATGGTTAATTGATTGATGACTATGAGTGGGGCCTCACTGAAGAGGGCGTTCCAATTGACGACCCAGGGGAGCCCCCCTGATATTAGAATGTTCTTAATTTTGTTTCTGAAATTATGAAAACAAGCTGACGATTTTTGTCCAAAAAGCTCCTCCAGTATATCTTCGAGTGCTTCGTTAGGACCGATACGACAGATGTGAGGATAACTGTCAGCACCGTTGCACATGTCCTTTAACGTATGACCGATGTCGTCTACAGTGCACCTGGAAAGCATGACTGTTGATGGTGATAATGCCAAAGTCTGGCTCATACATCCTCCAGCTGATGGAGACTTCAACAAATCTAACTTCGCGCTCTTTGTCCTATGCATCATTTAGAGGCTGAGAACGATTGTTTGTTCACTGAGACAGCAAAGGACATACGTTTGAGAGGCTCCGCATTATTGCATTAGGGTGGTCAACCTGAAGAAAAATTAGTTTAAGGTGCTTAAACACCTACATCCACATAGGCACTTATGGTGTTGCGGACTGAGATTTTAATGCTCTTCATATCTGAGATATTGATAATTTCTCTGATAAGTCATAGTAGTCACTGGGTATGTGATAGAGGGGAGTGTTTTTGTGTGGTTGGCTGATACGACAGCAGGTGCTCAGAAAAAAATTGTTTACCCCTGAGTCCATCTACGTAACTGCTGATTGGAATTCTCTGTACAATAGATACCCCAGTATAACCTTTTCAGTATCAAGTAAGCTATACCAAATAGACAATGATTCGATCAATACCCAAGAGTGAATGAAAAGATTAAACAGGATTATGTCCATGTGTTATGATATAGAAATTTCTCATTATTTGGTGCAGAGTTCTGCTACTATGATTTTGTTGTGCTAGGTTATCTTAATAAGATAACGATGTTTGTCGTGGGTTATCAGTCTGTTGCTGGCTATACTCAGGCTGTTCACCTTCTAATTAAAGAATCTCATTAAGGTGAACCATGATAGCATTGGATCTTTTAATGAAAAGTTTATCGTGCAAGTTACACGGTATTGATATACAGACAGTTGAATTCTAAGTGCTTTATGCGCCATTGCTAGGATGCATTATTATTTTCATCGAGGGTGTGGTCGCTGTTTGTCCTAGCAAGAGCACTGCAAAGATCATTAGAATTTGCAAGTCTGAAATCTTGATTCTTTTTTTTTTTTCATGACTCATTTCAATCAGTATTACTAGCAGCGTCGAAAGCTTATTCGAAAGTGATTTGTCGTAACTCTTGTATCAAACTTTTGTCCAACCACAGCATAACAGTCAAGATTTTTATTTGTAGCCAGCACTAAATATATACTGAAACTTCAAGTTTTATACGAGAAAAAAAAAATATAAGGTTTAAAACAGCCAAGGCATGACTGAAGTATTTCACCATCAGTCATAGAAATAAGGAATAACAACGACCGTAAACCCTGCAGGAAACTACCGGATCCTCCAACCCATTTATACTAGGCACCCGTGACATCATGTGTCCTCTGTTCCTCTCCGCTTTGGTGTTCTTCGATCCACCGTTGGAATATCTCGCGTATGCCTGTCTGACTTTTTTTCTTCAACAACTGCCAGTTTCTAGAGGTCAATGTCAGATGACTTTTTGGCAGTTCAGGAAGGCACGACCCCTTTATCCATTATTTTTTTTTTCTATGACGGTTCTCACTCTGTCATAGAACTCCAGAGGATTCGACATGCAGGATTTCTTCCCCTTGAACCCATACTGCATCTCGTTAAGGTAGCTTCCCATGTGCAATCATTATACCATTTGCTTTTCACTTATCTTTTCCAACTTTTTGCGGATTACGCTTGACAGTACCATGCTTTTCACCTGATTACCATCTTGCAAATAAACTAAATCTTTGAAGCTCCTTAAATATGGAACCAAGAGCATAAATCTCAAGCACAGTCATCAGTACCAAGAATATGAGCATATGGCAGACGCGACGACTCGCTTCACAACCACACAAAACCAAGGTCAAGCCGTCAGGCCTGGACCTTGCATCTTCAGAAGGCAAGACAGGGACCAAACTAATCTTCCCCAACCCTACATAGATTTTTTTTGGTCCAAAAACTTTATCGATTCAGTTAGAAGTTGGTGAACGTGTCTCCTTGTGTTGTAAACTCCAGTGTAAATCTGCCTCGTCACTGGCCAAGAGAGGACGCAGCTGATGCTCCTCATATATTATGATCCGGAACGTAGAAAATCTTTTTTTTCTTTTTTTATATTCTTTTATTACATATGAATTCATCAATGAACGACTTGAATGTTGGTGTATGTGGGTTTTTGTGGTGGCTTTCTGTTTTACCTGTGCATAATTAGTCATAAAACATCCCAAACATATTCATGTAAATTAGATAATCGTTGATATCCATCTAACAAGCTACACAGAAATACTTGTTACCCACTAAACTTACGATGCTTTCTCGCCAGTGTCTCCGTTACTGTTACTGAAGATTAACCTCTTGTATGACCCTTTAAACACGACGACGTGATCCATGAGCATGACGATTTGATCCTTTAGCATGACGGTGTGATCCTTAAACATGACGATGTGATTCTTGAGTACGACGATGTGAACCTTGAGTATATGATGGTGTGACTCTTGAGCACGATGATGCCCGCTATGCGTATGATGGTATGACCCTTGGGTACATTGGCCTGCCCTTTGACCTAATCCTTAATGATCTCACCTTCAGAGCTCACGCCAACACACGTGAGAGACTTTACTGCCATGTTCGAGAATCGCATCGTCGTACTCAAAAAGGATCCACGCCCATTAGTTCTCATAACCTAGTAGAACTCATACGCAAATGGAGTTCACAAATGCAGTGAATCTCTGTTGGGCATTTTCTCTGCAATTCTTAGCTATATTTTATCCCGCATATCATATCCCCTTCCATCTAACAGGAATTTTCAGTATTAGCTGTAGCCTTTCCCCGCGTCACCATCAAACATCCGAATCTCTCCAGTAGCCTGTGAGATATAACCCCTGGGGTAGACAAAGTCCCTTTGATACAATTTCACCTTATGGGACAAACAAATGAAGCGAGCACCCGGCGTTTCACTGATACTCGGAGCACGAGTACCTACTTAACCCACCTAAGATCACTAACGACAAGATGCCACCTGGCAGGGATGGTTCGTAGAATGCAACGTGTATTCAATGTGTTGATAAAACTGTTGTTCTTTCCCGGCGCCTTATTGCGCAGTTGTCTATCATGGGTTCAACCGGAACCATATTTAGCCATTCGACTCATTTTCTTGAACGTGTCGACGCTCCCTCACTGCAAGTGTTATTCTCACACTCTGTAGCATACTAAAGTCTCTCCATCTTTTTGAATGGGTTCTCATAGACTATTGTTTCGTGTCCGTCAGTTTCTCATTGTGTTTCTTAAATATCTTAGATCAACTTGGTTTCACGTTCTCTAGTTGAAGACTATACAACGTAGTAGCACTGTTTTGTGTCCTCGATATGCACGAATATTTCATCAGTATTTTGTCAGACGTAGCGAAATTTATCTATACCTTTCCGCTCATTAATTACCTTCTACATTATTTTTTTGATTTCCAAATTCGAAAGAGGGAGAGTGAGGATACTTACCAGCACTTACTAACATGATTTTTGCCAATAGGCAGGGCTGGCGCGTAGCCCTCACAGCAGAGATGCGAAGAACGACTATTGTGCGTTCCGTGCCATTAAATGTTATGGATGTAGAGAGAGTATATGTTTGTGGTCTGAAAGCCAGCAGCCCATTTGTGGGTGAGGCAAAGGAAAAAAAAGCTACATGGGTTAAAGAGGTGACACCGGACAGCCACCGAAGTGCTGGCTTACTGCGCAACCGTCACTAACTTTAAAAGAGAGAGAGAGAGAGAGAGAGAGAGAGAGAGAGAGAGAGAGAGAGAGAGAGAGAGAGAGAGAACGTTATCACCTGCCTACCAACAACCCTGACACACGTCACTTAGGCTGATAGGTTATCGTCCACTATGGAGGGATTGGACACTCCACTTGTCTCTCATGGCCAACTCGCAGACATTGAACTTTCTGGCCAACTGTGGTAATAGAACTCTCCCAGTACCCGATATTCTACACCGTCTTCGACATCGTCTTTTAAGACATTACCGCTTCATTCGATAATCATGTAATGCTGCTTAAAGTGTTCCAGAGGTCTCAAAAAGCAGAACAGATAATCATCTTAAAATATGCTAACGACGCTTCTAATCATACTGAAAGATAAGTTCATTTACTTCAAGTGGCCTTGGCCATCTCACCTCTTGAGGGCGACAAAAAAAGAAAAAAAATCGAGCGCAATTGAAATTTGTCTTGAAATCTACGACAGATGTGGTTCCAATCTACAGTAGACCACTTCAACTGAAAACAAAGAAAAAGTGCTTATGAAAAAGACATTTTGTAATCGTTTCTATTGTTGTTTATCGACGTGCCTCCTCTCTTTTGACGTCAAAAATCATTACTTGTAATTCTCAGCCGCAAAATGTATATAGAAACAAGCAAATAACAGAGTAGAAAGAAAAACTGTGGAGGAGAGTCTTGAGAAAAATTTGAAATCAAACTACAAGAAAAACACGAAAATCATAACAAAACAAAAATTATGAAACAAATATAAACGACGGAATTATGGTGGTTTAAACGCGTATAACATACGGTCATAAGGACGATTAGCGAGCGCGTCTACAGCTCAGTAACCCATGTTCACGGTCTTTCCACACCTCACAAGCCCCATGGTACAAGAATCAGTTACTACTTACGTAGGAAAAAAAAAAAATCCTCGTGAAAATGAAAGGTTAATAAATACCGGAACAAATTGGAGTTTGAATTGGTGGGCGCGGCACATAATATGAGCGTTCTGGACGCTAAAAAAAAAACTTGAAAATATATTGTCGATGATCTTTTGACTACTCTTGGTTATACAGGCAAGCTTAGTACAAATCATAGGTTACACAGGTAAGCTTAGTATAAACATAGGTTCCACAGGTAATCGTAGTCGTACTTTTCGTCATACAAGCTAGGATAGTCCCACTCTTTTTCATATAGGCAAGCATAGGAAGACTTTTGGTCTTACAGGCAAAGCCTAGCCCCACTCGTAGCCATACAGAACGCCAAATGCTACTCTTGATTATACAGACAAGCCTGCTACCATTCTTGGTGCAAGCCTAATGTATTCCACCCTTGGCTACAAAAACGTCCTATGACGGTTGCTACGTAACCTTTGGAGAACTAACCTTTGCAATGATGGCGTGGCCTTTGAACTAATTGTTGAGAGTCAGGTCAAAGGACATCATGCCAAAGAGTCGTTCCCTCGAGCTTTATGGTCATGCCTTCGTGTTCAGGTGGCTAATCGTGTTACAGTGCATAGTTTGCTGTAGACTGTAGAACGATGTGGTCTCGACTCCACATCATTTTGTTTTTTCCTTTGCTTGCATTCAGCTCTAGATTACAGCTAGGCAATCAAATGTTATCTAAACGATATCTAATGAAACGTATACAGTGGTAGCACACCAGCAACATCCTATATTCTTGGAATCATAAATGTATTACAGATTATCGTTATAATGCTAAAGATTCTTTTCTCTTTAATAATGAATCATGGGCTTTCAAGTCCTTCAAATATCCTATCAGGGAATTTACAATTTTTGCCCTTTGGTCCTTGAAGTAACCTAGTGGAAATTTGTTCTGTTGTGAACACCTGTGGTGATTGTGTGACTTCGATCCTTATAAAGGCCTTGAATCATCCAGCAGAAACTGTGCAGCAGCGTAGGAGGTCATCCGGAGAAGAAAGGAAATTGTGATAAACTGTTCTCCCAACGATAAATGACGTCAGCCAGACAGTGGTGGGGGAGCACCTGAGGCAGACGGACAGGCTAGCTGCGATAGCCTCGGCAACTTGTGACTTATCTTGAGATCACTAAAACACAGGCCGCAACTCCCGCCGACGTTCAATCGTCTCATTTCATTCAACCGGCCCTCAAGACGCACAACTTAGTGCTGCCCGATGGTCCACTCCATCCACTTCGAAGACTCAGGTGTCGACACTCCTGCCAAAGAATATCTATCACCAGCAGTCAGTAAAGAACGCTTGATGTTTCCATCTGCTGAACTCGACTAATATCAAGAGGTAAATGATAAGTTGGTAACAATGACCCAGACACTGTAACCTTGATATACAGTGGACAGTTTCAGTCGGCGGCGGACAGTTGCGCCTTAACTACGTCGGCTAGATCACCGCCTGGCCACAGGTGACGCTATCATCACCATCATATAAAGTGTAAACATACGTCTACATTAATATCATTAGTTGTAAACAAAGCTGGACTTTTGGATCTGACTTTGTTTTCGTAAGTGGCATAAACAAATACCGCCGCTAGGACAACGGAGGAAAAGAAACTAGACGACCGAGCAGCCTAACATCAATCCCTGGGAACGGCACGAGACGAGTAAGGCAGCTCAAGACGAAACTGAAACCCGACCATCTCAGGACCTCACATATACACAATGGCGTCGTCGTTTAGTTACGACAACCATGGCTTCTCCTCAGAGGGTAAGCAGATTCCTGGGTTGTTACTGCATACTCTCCATTCACCCAAGCTACTATACTATCCTGTCTACCATCTATGTTAATCAGGAAGATACTGTATCACTGTACTCCATCACATAACTTCGTCATAGGCCATCCATCAGCAGGTCTGATGTCTGGCAATCCTGCTGACTTCCAAGCATTATGATGGCTCATTTTCTGTGTTATCAACTCTTGTCACATCATTTTTAGGTCTTAGCTGTGGTACGTATTGTTCTCCAAATCTGATTATATTTGCGTTTTTTGTCTCATCTTTTCACCATCACTGCCTCCGTCTGCCACGGTAGGATATCTTCAATAAATCCTTACACGTTCCTTTATTGATGTGATTCCACTGGATTTCCTACTTTTTCCTCAAATCATAAATTCAGTACTTTCAAACCTTGAATCAGTTTGCCATACGCTTGTGCATCATGCTATATATGGTTAATCGCTGTAAGCGCGTTTTCCGTGAGGCGAAGCGTTCCTTTATTCCAAGGAAGTGCGATAGCCTCTCCTCGTCATCCACTGACAAGGTCTGTCTGGTCTTTAGCTAAAGGTATCTCTAACAACTTCAGTCGCTCTACGTTTCCTTTACTTTTCTGTTCTGACGGTACTGTAGCTCTCTCCCGTAGACAAAGCAACTCTCTTTGGTTCCCGTTTCGCCTCTAACTCCACCTTGGATGACTCTTAACATTCCTTCACCCTTTGATACTCCTCTCATTAATTCTGTGCCCCCTCCTGTAATCTCTTTTCGGGCTATCCGAAAAGTGATTCTTTCTCTGTACATAAGAAAAGTTTATGGTCCTAATGGCATCCATCCCCGTGTACTGAAAGAGTGTGCCTCTGAACTTGTACCAGTGCCTGATCGTCTGTTCCTTTTCTGTTAAAAAACAAAATTTTCCCTGGAAACATGTATTGACATATCCTATCCCTTGGTAGGGTAGCCGTTCTGACCCCTCTAGCTATTGTCCTATTGCTTTGACATCTACCATTTCCAAAGTCTTTGAATCCCTCCTCAAATCCCATGACTTTCAACATCTCGAAAATCACAGGCTTCGCTTTGAACACCAGTATGGCTTCCGAAGGGGAGATCCACTGGTGATATTCTTCCCTATCTTGTTAATGTCTGGCCATCATCCCTGAAATCTTTCAGGGAGTCATGTGTAGTTGACCTTGACATATCGAAGGCTTTTGACAGCAGATGGCATTGGGGTCTCATCTCTAAGCTCCCCTCTTTTGGTTTCCCTCTCTCACTTTGCTCCTTCATATCTAACTTCCTCCCCGGCTGATCTGTCTCTGTGGTTGTTGATGGACCAGCCTTCCCCATTTTCTCCATTAACAGCTGTGTCCCTCAAGGTTTTGTTCTGTCCCCTACAGTTTTCCTCCTTGTTTTCAACGTTTTCCTCCACAAATCATCCAGTGCACTAATACGCTGATGACTCAACACTGCATTCGTCCACAGCCTTCAATCGTGCTCGCTCTTCTCTCTCTCTCTCTCTCTCTCTCTCTCTCTCTCTCTCTCTCTCTCTCTCTCTCTCTCTCTCTCTCTCTCTCTCTCTCTATCTATCTATCTATCTATCTATCTATCTATCTATCTATCTATCTATCTATCTATCTATCTATCTATCTATCTATCTATCTATCAGCATCTTGTCTTGACACAACTCCCTTAATAAACTGACTTGGACAGGATATCTCTGGGGCATAAATCTTATTAAGTTTAATGCCTCTAAGACCTAGTTTCTGCCCATCTCTCTATCGAAAACTCCTCACAAGTCTCGTCTTTCTTTTGATGGTTCTGTAATTCCACCTCTTGACTCAATGAACATACTTGGTATTACTGCAACATCCACTATTTCTTAGAAACCCCACAATACAGGAATAGCTAAGCCTGCCCTTAATAAACTAGGTGTCCTGTTTAGATGTCGAAACTACTTGTCTTCTGAACAGTTGCTCCGGTTATACAAGGGATTGTTTCTTCCTGGTATGGAGTACTGCTTTCATATTTGGGTTAGTTCTAACTCTTCATCCTTACTTGACAGAGTTGAGTCGAAAGTAATTCAACTTATAAACTGTCGCGCGCTAATTTCCAATCTTGACCCCCCTTGCCCTGCGCCGTAATGTTGACTCACTTTCCCCTCTTCTATAGGCATTACTTTGGTTTTTTCCTCCCGAGAACTGGTTGCTTGTGTGGCCCATTCCACTAGCTAGACCACGCACTGCTCGGCAAGCTGCTGCATCGCTTGATTATTGTGTGGCCATCAGCAAGTCAAGGGTGGGCCGATATGATACCTTCTTCTTTCCTTACACGTCGAAGCTTTGGAACTTTCTACCTTCTCATGTTTTTTCCTTGTCTTTTCTTTACCCGTTTCAGAATTCTCTCCATATTTCAATTAAGGCTCGGCCTTCATGTGGACTTTTGTCCGTGACTGGAGCCTTCAACACACTCACAAAAAATAAGCTACCTTTTCATACACAAGGCTATGGTGCTGTTCGTTTGCATGTCTTTCTTGTCACTCACTTAGCTGTCTTAACATAAGCTTGGCTATCTTATCACACCCATAGCTATCTTGTCATACACCTAGTCTGATTAACAAAGTGCTTTATTATTTCTTCAGCTTGTTTTCTAGCATGGATGTTACCAGCTGCTAAGTCTAGCATCAAACCTTGACATTTGCGACTTCACTTGAAAATCTCAGAGAATATACACTGTACTACCACATCCTCATTGAACATCCTGGTATAACCAGTCACGTTAATCACATTCCCAGTACTTTCTTCTTCAGTATCTTCCTTCCTTACATCATGAATATCCCTTTGATTTTGTTTCCTTATTTATCCCCCCCCCCCCCTCTTAATATCCACGATTGATTTCCTCTGCTGAATTTAAGAATGATCTGTGCAAAGGTCAAACATAAACTTTAGACAAGCTCGTGGTAAGTGACAAGTCTGTTTTTCCTCTGCTGTGGCTTAAAATTACTTGCGTGGTTTATGTAATGCTAATGGCCTCATCATGCCCTCTTAAGTGACTTGGGGTAACAGTTTTTATTTGCTCTGGGACCCAGAGTGATGAATTTGTGTGTGTGTGCTTGTTCCTGTTATCTGTATAAATATACACAGAGATATATCATCCAAGTTCTTTAAGCTTTTCTATAACCGACCAATACACCCCAGGCAAGGAAGGAGCTCTCAGCACCCCAGTGGCTGCCATAGTCAAGACTAAAGCCAAATGGACGTGTTGCCAGATCACCTTCTTGGTCCTTGGGTCGCTGTCAGCTCTCATGGGGCTGGCCATGCTGGTCGGAGGCTACCAAGCCATGTTTGACGCCATTTTTCACTCGGTGAGCACCTTCAACCTTTTTTTTTCTTTAAGTTCCCTGTCACCTTCACCATCCCTTACAAGTACCTGCTCACCTTCACTCCTCACAATACCTCCACACCTTCATCATTCCTTTAGATACCTCCACACCTTCATCAACCCTTTAAGTACCTCCTCACCTTCACTGTCCCTCACCGTACCTCCACACCTTCACCATTCCTCTAAGTACCTCCTCACTTTCCCCGTCTCTTGAAGTTTCTACTCGGTAGATATTCTCTTCCCTTAAGCTTTCTATCAATTTTTCATCCTAGCATTTATTCATTATGCAATGGTTATTTAATCGAGAGATTTACACCTGACAGGTCAAGGTTGTAGAAGCAAACGAACCGAAGACGAAGCGTTGCTGATGCAGTCATTGGTAACAGACAGGGTTAGGAATAGTGTCGACGGAGCTAGATAACTACTTCCTCGGACAGTAAGATCGAGTGGAAGCGGAACGGGATAACTCTTTCCTGGGACAGTATGGTTGGGTAAGAGTGAGGGAGATACGTGAGATTAGTGTGCTTGAAGGAGGAGGTAACAGGATAAGTGTGTGTGTGTGATATGAGCGAGAAGGGGGAGTGGAGAACAACAGAGAGGAATGATGGGGTGTAAAGATACGTAAAGAAGGAGTGTAAGGTAATGAAATCTAGGGTTCATGAGATTATGATAAGACAACAGCAACGGGAAATACGAAGACGCGTATGTGAAAGCTACACACATGCTGTGCGATACAAGGAAAATGAACGAAGAGGATTTTCTGGGAATGAGGCAGATAAATATTGTTCAATGGCATTAAAACAGTTTGCTCTGGACGGGAATAGAAAAGGTAACTGAAATGTCTGAAGAATGTAATCTATATTTGATAAAGTAATATAAAAAGGAGGTATAAAGCGAACAATGTGTGAAAGCCTTTGATGGTTGACCATGGTGTGAATGATGGAGAAGTGACGTGTTGAGGGAGCTTCAGTGGCCAGTAATGTGTGAGGGAAGTGGCAGCAAGTTACATGGTGTACCGTATTTTGTTTTACTGGCGCAGAGAGCACATCTCTTGGCCTAAGGTCCCACATTTGATGTGTGTGAACCGGCTGTTGCATACTGGCAGCTGGTCCCCATGATGTCTAAGCCTTAGGACGAGCTTACTCTCTCACGGTAAAGAAGATACTGCTACTTCACACACTGTAAAAAAAAAAAAAAGAATAAAAAAAAAAGAGCACAACGGTTCAATCCTTGAGCAATTACGACGGAACGATCTCTGAGCACGATAATACGACCCTTGGTTAACATGGCCTGGACTTTGATTTGACTCTTATGGGTCAAGATAAAGGCCAGGCCATCATACCCGAGGGTCGTCCCTTCATGTTCATGGATCATAGCGTTGTTCTCTATAGTCACATCGTCGTGCTGGTTTTGCTGTTTTATTAGGGTACAATAACCTTTCCCGTCCTCTCGGCAGCAATTACAGGTGTCGCCCGGGTCGCGGGCGTACGACATATGGCGACTGACTCCAGTGCCCCTTTTTCTTCGTGTTTACTTCTTCAACATCACCAACCCCGAGGAGTTCCAGAGCGGTGGGAAGCCCATCCTACAGGAGGTCGGCCCTTACAGCTACAGGTGAGCGACAGATCGGTGATCGCCACTACAGGTAAAGTGTGTCTTTTGCAGCTGTAGGTGTGAGATGTTGCTTTTTGCCATTGCAGGTATGGTCACTTATTGCCGATATATATATATATATATATATATATATATATATATATATATATATATATATATATATATATATATATATATATTCCAAAAGAAGGAACAAAGAAGGGGGCCAGGTGAGGATATTCCTTCAAAGGCCCAGTCCTCTGTTCTTAACGCTTCCTCGCTAACGCGGGAAATGGCGAATAGTATGAAAGAAATATATATATATATATATATATATATATATATATATATATATATATATATATATATATATATATATATATATTCTTCGGAAAATAGAACACGTTAAGCGGACATTCTGTCTATAGGTAGTACCCTGATGTGACACTAGTGTGTGTGTGTGTGTGTACATTTAAGTATTTTGTCATGCACTTAATTTCCTGACTTGTGTATAGCAGTATGTGATCACCCTTTGAAAATGAACCATCAGATGGTTTAACCATTTAGGGAATGAAATAGTGAATAGTTTTGCCTTGTGATAGATTTCATTGTCAGTGACTAACTTATTGAGCTTTAACGATTTAGTTAACTAATGACTGAAGCATCTGGTGAGAGAGTCCTCTGTTCTCTTGATCATCAACCCCTCGAGCAGGACTGTACGATCCTTGAGCCGGACTGTACGATCCTTGAGCCGGACTGTACGATCCTTGAGCCGGACTGTACGATCCTTGAGCCGGACTGTACGATCCTTGAGCCGGACTGTACAATCCTTGAGCCGGACTGTACGATCCTTGAGCCGGACTGTACGATCCTTGAGCCGGACTGTACGATCCTTGAGCCGGACTGTACGATCCTTGAGCCGGACTGTACGATCCTTGAGCACGACTGTACGATCCTTGAGCACGACTGTACGATCCTTGAGCCGGACTGTACGATCCTTGAGCCGGACTGTACAATCCTTGAGCCGGACTGTACGATCCTTGAGCCGGACTGTACAATCCTTGAGCCGGACTGTACGATCCTTGAGCACGACTGTGCGATCCTTGAACCGGACTGTACGATGCTTGAGCAGGACTGTACGATCCTTGAACACGACTGTACGATCCTTGGGCACGACAGGAAGTCCCAAGAACTCGATGGCACATCCTTTGATCTTGACGGTATGAAGACGTGGCCCTTGATCTGGTCCTCGAGTATTCCAGGCTAACATACCCAGGGGGTTGTGAAATCGTGCGTAAGGGTCGTGTCGTTGTGCTCCTGGGGTTAAGTAGTCCGTCAGTGACCATCCCCCCTTCCACTTTCCCTCACCAGAGAATACCACGAGAAGCAGAACCTGACCTTCCACCCCAACAACACCGTGACCTACTACCAGCAGCGGTGGTGGCTCTGGGACCAGGAGAACTCCGGCGACAACCACCCAGACGACGTCATCATCACCCTCAACACCATCCCTGTGGTAGGTTCCCCTAGCGGGTCTCATATGACAACAGTGACGCCTCCCCCTCCTGCAGTGGTGACGCCTCCCCCTCCTGCAGTGGTGACGTTCCCTGTGGTGGTGACGTGACCTTGCCTATGACAGTGGCTTCCTCTTGGGTTCGTGACATCACATCACCCCCGCACTCCTCCCTTCCCATCCCGACTGCTGTCGATGACCCCCCCCCCTCCCCCGTCCCCCCCCCCCTCTCCACATGATGGTGACGCCCCTGTAGATGTATCTCCCATGGTGGTGACGGCCTTAGTGGTGACGTCTTTTGAAATGATGTTACGTCTCTCACTAGTGGTGACCTTTCATATAGGGAGTTATTTTCAGCCGTGACGTCTTCTGTCGCTAGTGTGTGTGTGTGTGTGTGTGTGTTGGGGGGGGGGGGATAGGAAAGGGAGGTCTGTCAGCTAATTCTGAGGTTATTTGCTCACGAAGAGCGACTGCAGTTTTCATTACAGAATTCATAGTAAGTTTAGCTAAAAGCAAGACATCGGCCACTACTGAGTTTCTTCTCTCACTGTTGAATAGAGTTTACTTTGGAATCCTGTATTCAGCAGGGAACTCATATATATATATATATATATATATATATATATATATATATATATATATATATATATATATATATATATATATATATCCCCCAAAAGAAGGAAGAGAGAAGGGGGCCAGGTGAGGATATTCCCTCAAAGGCCCAGTTCTCTGTCTTAACGCTACCTCGCTAACGCGGGAAATGGCGAATAGTTTGAAAGAATATATATATATATATATATACATATATATATATATACATATATATATATATATATATATATATATATATATATATATATATATATATATATATATATATATATATACATATATATATCCCTGGGGATAGGGGAGAAAGAATACTTCCCACGTATTCCTTGCGTGTCGTAGAAGGCGACTGAAAGGGAAGGGAGCGGGGGGCTGGAAATCCTTCCCTCTCGTTTTTGTTTTTGTTTTTTTAATTTTCCAAAAGAAGGAACGGAGAAGGGGGCCGGGAGGGGATATTCCCTCAAGGGCCCAGTCCTCTGTTCTTAACGCTACCTCGCTATCGCGGGAAATGGCGAATAGTATGAGAAAAAAAAAAAAAAATATATATATATATATATATATATATATATATATATATATATATATATATATATATATATATATGTTGATATGTATGTGTATGGTCGTGTATGAATATATATGTGTGTATATTAATGCCTGTCTTCGTCTGTTTCCTGGCGCTACCTCGCTGACTCGGGAAACGGCGATCAAGTACAATAAAAGAAAAAAATTTATTGAATCAAGGCATGTGAAGCGTCTGGGGTAAACCATGGAAATCTGTGTAGGTATGTATATTTGCGTGTGTGGACGTATGTATATACATGTGTATGGGGGTGGGTTGGGCCATTTCTTTCGTCTGTTTCCTTGCGCTACCTCGCAAACGCGGGAGACAGCGACAAAGTATAATAAATAAATAAATATATTTCATACACATTCGCCATTTCCCGCGCTGGCGAGGTAACGTTGAGAATAGAGGACTTAGCCTTAGAGGGCATATTCTCACCTGGCCCCCTTCTCTATTCCTTCTTTTGAAAAATTGAAAACGGAAGGGGAGGATTTCCAGCCCCCCGCTCCCTCCCCTTAGAGTCGCCAGTCGCCTTCTACGACACGCAGGGAATACGTGGGAAGTATTCTTTCTCCCCAATCCCCAGGGATATATATATATATATATATATACATGCAGGAGGGTGAAAGGAGGGCAAGGAATAGAGTGAATTGGAGCGATGTGGTATACCGGGGTTAACGTGCTGTCAGTGGATTGAATCAAGGCATGTGAAGCGTCTGGGGTAAACCATGGAAAGCTGTGTAGGTATGTATATTTGCGTGTGTGGACGTATGTATATACATGTGTATGGGGGGGGGTTGGGCCATTTCTTTCGTCTGTTTCCTTGCGCTACCTCGCAAACGCGGGAGATAGCGACAAAGTATAATAAAATAAATAAAATAATATATATATATATATATATATATATATATATATATATATATATATATATATATTTATATATTCCCTGGGGATAGGGGAGAAAGAATATTTCCCACGTATTCCCTGCGTGTCGTAGAAGACGACTAAAAGGGGAGGGAGCGGGGGGCTGGAAATCCTCCCCGCTTGTTTTTTTTTTTTTTCTTTTAACTTCCAAAAGGAACAGAGAAGGGGGCCAGGTGAGGATATTCCCTCAGAGGCCCAGTCCTCTGTTCTTAACGCTACCTTGCTAATGCGGGAAATGGCGAATAGTTTGAAAGAAAGAAAAAAAAAAATATATATATATATATGTATATATATATATAGATGTATATATATATATATATATAATAATGATAATAATCCAGTGCAATTGTTTCCAGTTCTGAAAACCTGTTTCGTGTACTGAGCGTAATTACATCAATTATTCTACCAAAAGATACCGTTTGCGCTTCCAATGACAATGGCCTTGGGGATCACTTATCTCGGCCCAGTTTGCAAGTCTCAGTCATTAGTAGTACATGTATACGCAGTGGGCTGTTAAGTTCCACAATATATCGTTTATGATCATTTTCTCTTCCGTTTTGGACTTTTATAGAGCGTCATCAATGTCTTGCTAACTGTTCCATAACCTACACTTGTTCAATTTATCCCGGGTAATTTCCAATAGGTTCCCTCTTGCCCGTTTATAGATTGTATCTAAGACATTTTTCTTTTCATCTTTTCTTATCTAATCGTATCAATTTGTATACTCTTTTCTCATCAGCAGACCATCTAACTATACTTCCTTCTGCTTCTCTGTTAACTCTGATATGACTTAAAGTAAAGAGAATTGGCAGATAAAGCCCTTCTTTACATGTAATGCCCACAAGAGGACATCACCATCAGACATGATTCCCGTTAATTAGTAAATTAATTAGGTAGCTAGTTGGTTGGTTGGCTGGTTGGTTGGTTAGTTAATCAATCATGTAGCTATGTAGATGGTTGGTTGGTTAGTTGCTTAGTTAGTTGATTCGTTATCTAGACATTCTTCGATCCATCTTCCAATATTACCCTTCATGTTTTGTTTCGTTGCTTCCTCTGGTAAAAATCTGTGGTCTGTACTTCTATGTGAAAATCCAATGATTTAGAGAGAGAGAGAGAGAGAGAGAGAGAGAGAGAGAGAGAGAGAGAGAGAGAGAGATCCACTACTGATATTCTTCTATCCTATCTTACTAATGTCTGGTCATCATCCCTGAAGGATATGGGGGAATCCTATGTAGTTGCCCTTGATATATCCATTGCTCTAGACAGGGTGTGGCACTGGGGTCTCATCTCCAAGCTTCCCTGTTTTGGTTTCCCTCCCCTACTTAGCTCTCTCTTATTTAACTTCTTCTCTGGCCGATCTATCTCCATGGCTGTTGGATCAGCCTCTCCCCCTTTCTCCATCAACAGCTGTGTCCCTCAAGGCTCTGTTCTGTCTCCAATACTTTACAACCTTTCTATCAACGATTTCCTTCCTTCTCAAAATAATCAGGTGCATTCCTCCATAACTTGTAAATCTGCTCCTCTTTCTCTCACTCTATCTGCATCTCGTCTCGACACAACTTCCTCAATAAACTTGGACAGGACATTCAGCGAAATGCACGAATTCTGGTGAAGTTTAATGCTCCAAGACCCACTTTCTGCCCTTTTCTTTATCGGTAGTTCCTCACAGCTTTCCGCAGTCCTTTCACGGATCTGTGATTCCACTTCTTAACTCAGTGACCATACTTCGTATTAGTGTAACATCCACAATATCTTGGAAACCTCACATCACGGAAATAGCTAAGTTTGCCTCTAAGGCACTGGGAGTCTTATTCAGATGTAGAAATTTCTATTCTTCCGAACAGTTGCTCCGTTTAGACCTAGGATTGATCCGTCCTTGTATGGAGTGCTGCTCGCACATCTGGGGTGGCTCTAGCTCTGCATCTTTACTTGAAAGAGTTGAGTCGATGGTGGTCCGACTTATCAACTCTCTCAGGCTAATTTCAAAATTTGCCCCACTTGCCCTACGCCGCAGTGTTGTTCACTCTCCATCTTCTATAGGTATTACTTTGGTTTTGGTTCTCGAGAGCTGGCTGCTTGTGTATCGCCACTGCTAGCTATACCACGTAATACTCGGCAAGCTGCTACGTCACGTGAGTATTTTGTTGCCGTTTGCAACTCAAGGGTGACCTGTTTTGAGCACTGTATGTTTCCCTACACCTCGAAGCTTCGGAACTCTCAACCATCTCATCCCTCTCATGTCTTTCCCAATAAATATGATCAGACAGTTTTCGAAAGACGTGTTTTTCGCTTCTTCCAAAATCTTAAATACTTTTCTTCGTCTCTTCTCCCGCCCCCATTCATTAACATATTCATATTTCAATGAAAGCCCCGCCTCCAACAGTAAAGAAGATAAAATCTGGTAATAAATACTGTGATTAGATAATCCAGAGAAACCGATAGAAACAAATGTTTCTTCAGTTGATGAAGTAAGAACTGGACTCGCACGATAACAGAGCTCAGTTACTCCTTCATTCCTTCTATCAAAAGGCAACCACGCCAGAAAGAGTGAGAGAGACTCACATCTGACCTCCTCCTCCTCCTCCTCCTCCTACAGTCCGCCGCCTGGAGTGTGCACGATCAGAAGCCCACCAACATCCTACTCTCCGGTCTGAACAGTGTGATGGTATCAGTGGATGAACCGTTCACTGTGACGACCACGGTGGGAGAGACGCTCTTCGACGGCTACTCGGTAAGTCTGTGAGAATTCGTTGCGTTACTAGTTCCTGAAATGACATGAAACACGATAAGTTCACAAGTGCACTTTCGTGTAATGATCACCTCATCAGGGGAGATACAAGAATGAAATATAACAGTCAATTGATATAGAACGTCTCTTCGTTGTATATCAACTGACTGTTATATTTCTTTCTTGTATCTCCCCTGATGATGTGATACACGATAGGTCACTTGAGAACTTATCGTGTTTCATTTCCCCGTGAACTCAGAGGATATACTTGATCACGCACACAATATATATATATATATATATATATATATGTGTGTGTGTGTCATATTCTGACTCCAGCAGCCAGGATAGAACCCGGGTCCCCTGCGTAGGAGGCGGGAGCCTATGGGAGATGACCAGTGGAGACCCAGTTGCTCACCAACGTGAGACGAAGGGTATTCGATAACACAGCACTCGAATAGTCGTTTCCCATTTAGGGGTGATCATAGCTTAGCAGTAGTGCTCCCGCCTCCTACGCAGGGGCCCAGGGTTCGATCCTGGCTGTTGGAGGTTAGTATGTTATATAGTAGCGCGCGTTCATATGTACTATTTACGTATATATATATGTGTGTGTGTGTGTGTGTATGTGGCCCATATCCTATCAACCAACCGAACCCCAGGCCGCTGTGGGTGATACTTGCGAGGCACCATCAGTGCAGCTGTCTCTCCTGCGTGGCCATAGGTGATACACACCTCACAACAGGAGTAAACATTTAACACCACGTCAGGGCACCTCCTTCTGTCGCGTTAGGGTGTATGAATTTCCCACTTGTGACCATGATAGCTTTAAGAAAGTGACTAATGAAGGCTTGTGTTAGTCACGGCTCCGCCTCAGGCCAGTTGCTAGACACAGTGGCACCAGCCGCTGGCTACAAAAAATAAATAACTACGAACATATACACTGACTCAAGTGTTGTCCTTTATGCTGACATAGCGTGATTCACCTCAGTGTGAAGATTCATTCACTGCATTGTCTCAACCTTTCTCAACTTTCTTTCCCAGTTTTCATACTCCTCTCTTTCCTCCTCCATATATTCGTTTTCGTCTCTCACATTCCTTCGCCCTAACTAATACCCCACTTTACATTTTCACCCCTTTCTTCATTCTTCCTGTTTCAGATCATGTACCCTCTTGTTACCCCCCCCCCCCTCTCTCTCTCTCTCTCTCTCTCTCTCTCTCTCTCTCTCTCTCTCTCTCTGCTTTTCTTCACTCTCTCTCTCCTTCCTTAATCTATGTATCCCCTTTTTTCCCTTTCCTTTCACACCTTTCATCCAGTCCCCTTCCCTCCACCTTCTTCCTCATCCTTCTGCCCCTCTCGTCCGTTTCTCTCTTCCCACCTGTCGCTTTCTCCTATCCTCCCGTTTGCATCCTTCTCCCTATACATTATCATTCTTTCCTTCAACGTTTCTTTCCCCTCCCTCCTTTATCTTCCACTTTCTCGTCGCGTTTTCTCTTCGCAGCCATTCTTCCCATTACGCCTCCCCCACACTCCAATGCCCCGTATGCGATAATCAATCGCATCATATCTTTTCTTAATTATTAATGACATCAAAATCTCTTCTGAAGTCGGAGTCGCAAATACAGAAAGCGACAATTGCCGTGAAGTCACGTGATTCCAGTGACATTGTAAACAACACGTACCCCCCCCCCCCTCCCTCCCTCCCTCCCCTTCCTGTACCCTGGTCCAGACGGAAATGAAAGCTTCATGACGTGGAGTTCGACTCGTCCTACTCGAAGCTGCTTCATTTTCCTGTGTATCAGGATGACCTGAGCCCATCACACTCTCATCAGGAAAATCATCCATGTCCTCATTCTCCACACAACACTTTACCCTCACCAACACATGTTACTCTCCCCACCACAACACACTACCTTCCCCATAACAACACGTCACCCTTTCCAACACAACACGACACCTTCCCTCTAACACACCCTCCCCAACATAACACATGTCCTCCTCCTTCTCCAACCCAACTCATATCTCTTTCCCCAGCACTACACACGTCACCCTCCCTAACATATGTCTCTATCCACACCATAATGCATGACCACCTCCCTGAGACAATATGTGTCCCTTCCCAAACACTCCCTAGCACATGTCAACCTCCCCAGCAAAACGCGTCATCCTTCTGAAACACACATCCCAACACATGTTGTCCTCCTAGCCTGACACATGTTCCTCCTCCCAACACATATTCCCTCCTCCCAACTCAACATGTCCTCCCTTCCAACACATGTTCCCTTTCCTAACATCATCCACGCCCTTCCTCCCTAGCAGAACACATGTCGTACCTCCTGACAAGATACATATTTTCTTCATCTACACTTGTCCTTTTCCCCCCCACACAACAAATGTGCCCCTCCTCAACACAACACATGTTCTCCATCCCTAGCAAGACACATGTCTCCCTCCCCCAGCACTACACGTGATTCCCTTTCCCACCAAAACACATGTTCTCCTCCCCAGCACAACACCTGATTCCCCGTCCCCATCACATACCAGAGGAGTAACGACCCATAAATGTTAACGTTCCTTGCTGCCTCTATGATGGTTGACCAAGCAGGACCCACCAGTGCTAATCAAATGTCCAGGATCTTCTAGCCCACTGATGAGCTTTCGTGTGATTTTTGGCTTCAATGAAAACATCAGCCTCGCTTCCTGGGTGCTCTTGGGACACGTTGTGGAGGCATAACCCTTGGTGATGTGAGGGATCAAATGCGTCTCAGGTGCTCCGTCTCTCTTCCTCAGGACAACCTCCTGGACGCTATGTGGAGCTTAGCGAATAGCAGCAACATCGGCAGCATCAGCGGAATGCTGCCGCCGGGCCTGACTGACTATGACAAGTTTGGTTGGTTCTACAAGGTAAATCATGTACCTCAAAACCAAGTTTCCACAGGCGGCACTATCTGTCGTAATGCACGAGCTAGAATCATAAAACCCTTGGCGTTATTTGACGGTTTTCTGCAAAATTATCAGGTAGATAGATATCTTACAGGGGAGGCTATGAAGTAGATATCTTCCAAAGGAGACTATGAAGTAGACATCTTCCAGGGCGAAGTTATGAGGTAGATGTCTTCCAGGGGAGGCTTGAGGCAGATATTTCCCTGGGAAGGTTTCCTGTGGAGGATTCCTCTCCCCGTGACTTACAAATATACTGTAAGAAAATACACATCGTGAAGCTGTGATTATATTTGGGTTTCTCATTTGTAACATACGGCCACTGCAGTGGTATCGCTTGCATGTGTTGTACACTCTGACTGCTCTCTCTGCAGCGCAACATGTCCCTGACGTACGATGGATTGTTCAACATGTTCACAGGGGAGGACACCTTGGATAACTTGGGTAAGTGACAGTCACCAAGGGATGTTACCACTTTAATCTATTTTGATTTTAGTACTTGGTTACTTTCGTGCATTGTGCTGAATATATATATATATATATATATATATATATATATATATATATATATATATATATATATATATATATATATATATATAGATGTTACAAATACTATACTGCTCCTTGTTTTGCAAGGACGTTAGATTTGTTGTTTCACAACACAGGATAACACTATCTGAAAGTTATGGGATTTAATCAAACACGGTATTAGAATTACTTGAAATGAAAGAATTCAAGTTTACAAAGTGGACACATAAATCAGGCATGAATCATTTACGTTAAAACTGAACATGAGTTTAACATCAAACATGAATTTAACATTGAACATGAGTTAACATTCCAGATAAGATTTCAAGCCAGGAGATCTCTTTCCTTTATGACAATTTGACCGATAACTTTACACTTAGTTAGACCCTTTTATAAAAAGTTATAATTCTATGATGCTCAATTATGACAGACAAAACAATGTAGGGTCTGTATCGCACTGCTCTCGGATAACGGGCTTACAGCAGGAGGGACACCACTTACCTCGCTGGGCTAGAGAGAGAGAAATCAAATCTCAGCGGGTGTCTTGCGTATTTATTACAAGTAAAGACGAGCGTCCGCCCTGCTGATACAACGCTGCCCTTGATTGGCTATGGAACAAAGAGTATTTGTGATTGGTTGGAGTATCCTAAAGTCCGTCGCACATTTTGTGTAGATCACTCTCCTTTGTCCTGTTGTTTAAACATGCAGCGATGACATGACCTGTACGGTGGTGAAATACCCCGTAACTGATTAACAAGGGTCCGTGTGCTCAAGGACAGATCGCCATCTGTTTTCAAAACAGGATTACACCACCATACACAAGGACACACACGCGTTATATACACGAACATGTGGACACACGCGCACACGTTCGTAACAATATATATATATATATATATATATATATATATATATATATATATATATATATATATATATATATATATTTTTTTTTTTTTTTTTTTTTTTTTTTTTTATAATTTGTCGCTGTCTCCCGCGTTTGCGAGGTAGCGCAAGGAAACAGACGAAAGAAATGGCTCAACCCCCCCCCCCCCCCCATACACATGTACATACACACGTCCACACACGCACATATACATACCTACACAGCTTTCCATGGTTTACCCCAGACGCTTCACATGCCTTGCTTCAATCCACTGACAGCACGTCAACCCCTGTATACCACATGACTCCAATTCACTCTATTTCTTGCCCTCCTTTCACCATCCTGCATGTTCAGGCCCCGATCACACAAAATCTTTTTCACTCCATCTTTCCACCTCCAATTTGGTCTCCCTCTTCTCCTCGTTCCCTCCACCTCCGACACATATATCCTCTTGGTCAATCTCTCCTCACTCATTCTCTCCATGTGCCCAAACCATTTCAAAACACCCTCTTCTGCTCTCTCAACCACGCTCTTTTTATTTCCACACATCTCTCTTACCCTTACGTTACTTACTCGATCAAACCACCTCACACCACACATTGTCCTCAAACATCTCATTTCCAGCACATCCATCCTCCTGCGCACATCTCTATCCATAGCCCACGCCTCGCAACCATACAACATTGTTGGAACCACTATTCCCTCAAACATACCCATTTTTGCTTTCCGAGATAATGTTCTCGACTTCCAAACATTTTTCAAGGCTCCCAAAATTTTCGCCCCCTCCCCCACCCTATGATCCACTTCCGCTTCCATGGTTCCATCCGCTGACAGATCCACTCCCAGATATCTAAAACACTTCACTTCCTCCAGCCTCTCACCATTCAAACTCACCTCCCAATTGACTTGACCCTCAACCCTACTGTACCTAATAACCTTGCTCTTATTCACATTTACTCTCAACTTTCTTTTTCCACACACTTTACCAAACTCAGTCACCAGCTTCTGCAGTTTCTCACATGAATCAGCCACCAGCGCTGTATCATCAGCGAACAACAACTGACTCACTTCCCAAGCTCTCTCATCCCCAACAGACTTCATACTTGCCCCTCTTTCCAGGACTCTTGCATTTACCTCCCTTACAACCCCATCCATAAACAAATTAAACAACCATGGAGACATCACACACCCCTGCCGCAAACCTACATTCACTGAGAACCAATCACTTTCCTCTCTTCCTACACGTACACATGCCTTACATCCTCGATAAAAACTTTTCACTGCTTCTAACAACTTGCCTCCCACACCATATATTCTTAATACCTTCCACAGAGCATCTCTATCAACTCTATCATAGCGGTGATGTGAGAAGGAGATGGAATGAGTATTTTGAAGGTTTGTTGAATGTGTCTGATGACAGAGTGGCAGATATAGGGTGTTTTGGTCGAGGTGGTGTGCAAAGTGAGAGGGTTAGGGAAAATGATTTGGTAAACAGAGAAGAGGTAGTAAAAGCTTTGCGGAAGATGAAAGCCGGCAAGGCAGCAGGTTTGGATGGTATTGCAGTGGAATTTATTAAAAAAGGGGGTGACTGTATTGTTGACTGGTTGGTAAGGTTATTTAATGTATGTATGACTCATGGTGAGGTGCCTGAGGATTGGCGGAATGCGTGCATAGTGCCATTGTACAAAGGCAAAGGGGATAAGAGTGAGTGCTCAAATTACAGAGGTATAAGTTTGTTGAGTATTCCTGGTAAATTATATGGGAGGGTATTGATTGAGAGGGTGAAGGCATGTACAGAGCATCAGATTGGGGAAGAACAGTGCGGTTTCAGAAGTGGTAGAGGATGTGTGGATCAGGTGTTTGCTTTGAAGAATGTATGTGAGAAATACTTAGAAAAGCAAATGGATTTGTATGTAGCATTTATGGATCTGGAGAAGGCATATGATAGAGTTGATAGAGATGCTCTGTGGAAGGTATTAAGAAGAATATATATATATATATATATATATATATATATATATATATATATATATATATATATATATATATATATATATATATATATATTCTTGTGAGTCCACGGGGAAAATGAAACACGATAAGTTCCCAAGTGCACTTTCGTGTAATAATCACATCATCAGGGGAGACACAAGAGAGAAATATAACAGTCAGTTGACACACACACACACACACACACACACACACACATATATATATATATATATATATATATATATATATATATATATATAGATAGATAGATAGATAGATAGATAGATAGATAGATATAGATATACTTGAGGATAGGGAAGAGAGAATAGAATATTGCATGTCGAACAGGGCGACTAAGAGGGGAGGAAGCGGGAGACTGGAATCCCGCCACTCCTGTATTGATTTCCAAGAGTAGGAGCAAAGGAGTAGAGATCCAAAACAGGATCTTTATTTCCTTTAAGTTTAAGTCATCGGTTCTGGACGCTACCTCGCTCACACGGGCAATAGCGAACTGTGAACTGCCTATATTTAACCTGGAGGGATACATAACAATGCTGTCACTATAAAAACTTGCTGTTTAAGAGCAAATTTTTTTCTCCGTAGTTTCCTACATGGTCTTATGAGCGTCTTGTTCACACGACAGGGAAGATTGACCTGTGGAACGGAAGGCGCGAGACAGACTACTTCAGCTCTCCCTGTAACAACGTATCCGGCTCAGCTGGGGAGATGTGGCCGCCCAACATGGTGGAGGATTTCATTGAATTCTACAGCTCAGACCTGTGCATGTGAGTCACTCCATGTTGTCCTTGATAGGGTTAGAAAGAGGAGAGACGATAAACTTTGCTCTTCTCTGCACAATTAGGAAGACGGGAGACAGCCAGTTAGGAGGGAAAGAGTGGAGTGTGGTGAGGGGGATAGGTTCTTCAGTCGGAGCACAGAGTGTTGATGTTGACAGATACCTTTCCTCGTCCGCCACAGGAGCATGACGCTGTTCTACAAGGAGGAGACGGAGGACGAGAACGGCATACGTGGCTTCGCTACTGGGGCACCAACGACACCTTCAACAGCAGCGTTGTCACCGGCGACGACGACTGCTACTGTGTCGATGGCACTTGCGCCCCCATGGGTGAGAGGCACACACGTCCCTACAGGTACACAGACACCTGCAGCTGCCACAGGTACACACATACTCACACACCTGCATCTCCTCACAGGGAGACAGACACCTGCAGCTGCCACAGGTACACACATACTCACACACCTGTATCTCCTCACAGGGAGGCAGACACCTACAGCTTTCAAAGGCAGATACACTCACACACCTGTATCTCCTTAATGGAAGACAGACACCTACAGCTCCCAAGGGTAGATACACACCTGTACCTCCCCACGGGTAGACAGACATCTGCAGCTCCCACGGAAGAACAAATATCCTACACAAATGACACGTACAACTGTTTGCAAACATGAAACGTTCGCACGTGTAGCCTCACAAATGACATACACAAATAAGAACACACCTGATTACCCACAGATGAAAACATAACATCTGTTAACCCTACAGATGACAATAAACACCTGCTCACCCCCAGATGAGACCATACCTTATCACCCCCAGCTGAAACTATACACGTACCCAGCAACGGATGAGACTATACACCTGCCCATTAACAGATGAGACCATATACTTGCTTATACATAGATGAGACACGTATCCACCCATAGACGGGACAAGCACACCTGTTCACGTGCAGTTACCTAGGTGAGACACATGTATACCCCTACTGGGTCGGTCACACCGTGGACGTATTATGGGTTTGGTGAAAGGTTTGCCGCTGGCACGCCTTAACATGTATAACATACAGTATACTGTACCATACGTCACTGCCTTGTACTTCCTACAGATCACAGTGAAAGCCCCAGCACAATTCTTCCCCCTCCCCCTCCTCCCCTACTCTCTCCTCTCTCTCTCTCTCTCTCTCTCTCTCTCTCTCTCTCTCTCTCTCTCTCTCTCTCTCTCTCTCAAGTTCAGACCTCCCATTAATCTCAAGGAGCCCGATTTCTACTCCTAGACTGGGTAGCCCTTTTACAGTCAGCCCAACTGTTCACCCAACCATTTTGAGATGATTTGTGAATGGATACCTGGCGTAAGCAAGGACACACACACACACACACACACACACACACACACACGAGGTAAATGAGCCATCACCAGGAACTCATTCCTTCATCTTCTCCTTAGGTCTTCTGAATGCTGAGTCCTGCAGGATGGGTGCTCCAGCTTTCATCTCCTTCCCTCACTTCCTACACGCCGACCCCCTCCTGCTGGAGGGCGTCGAAGGCCTCAAACCTGACCCGGAGAAACACGCCTTCTACATAGACATCATACCGGTGAGAATTTCTTGGACTCACACTGGTGAGAACCTCTTGTCCCCATACCGGTAAGAATCCTTCAGTCTCATACTGGAGAGAACACGTTAAATTCATACTAGCGTCAACCTTGGGCTCATGCTAGTGAAGACCCTTTACCCCCCATACTTGTAGGAACCCTTCGGTATCATATGGGTGAGATCTCCTTGGGTTCATACTAGTGAGAGTCCAGTGGCCTCATACTCATGAATACCCTTCAGTCTTACATTGGAGAGAGACCCTTACACTCATGCTCATGAGAGTCCCTTGGCCTCATGCTAGGGATAACCTCCCTGTCTTATGTTGGTGAGAACACCCTGAACTCATTCTGATGAGAGGCCCTTGTCCTTATAGTTGTGACACCCTCTGAGTCTTACGCTGAAAAAGACCCTTTAGTCTCATACCAGAGAGAAGAATGACTGGCACTGGTGATAACCCCTTGGTTTCATACTGGTGCCACCCCTTTATTCTCATCATGGAAAAACATTTCACACTCATATTGTTGGGAACCCCTTGGACTCGGAGAGAGATCCTTGGTCTCATACTGGTAAAATCCCTTTAGTCTCACACTGGAGAGAAATCGTAAGTTTCATACTGTTAAGCACCCTTTGACCTACTACTAGCGTAAACTTCTTTGCCTTAATACTGATGACACAAACCTTTAGATCCATACTAAGATAAACCCCCTTGGCCTCGCTGATGAAAACCCCTTAGGCACATGCTGTGGAAAATCCCCTTTGTCTCATACTGATGAAAGCCTTTTACCCTCACTTTGTCGAAGAAAAACTTGGACTTATATTGGCAGGAACCAATGATTCTCATATTGAAGTAAGCTCCCTTATATTCGTGGTGCAGAAAACCCATTGATCATATGATGATTCCAACTCTTGAGCATCGTAGTGATAAAAGCCCTTTGGCGTCAAGCCTGTGACAACCCTTTAGTATCATACTGCTGAATACCTTTTAGACTCATAGTGTTAGTTGAGATGCCTTTGGCCTTATACTGGTGAACACCCCTTGACCTTGTGTTGATGAGAACCATAATTCTTCAGTCTCACACCAGAGAGAAACCCTTAGAGCTGTACTGGCGAGCGCAGGTGAATATTACCCTTATGGCCGTGTTGTGGTGACGTGGATGTGAATTCGAGGAACCTTTTACATCTTTGTAATATGATGGCATTCAGGTCTGTGTGGCATGGATGAATCTCTGAGTCATCCTAGATTCTGATTTTTTTTTTTTTCTTCTTTCAGGAGCTTGGGACACCCATGGCAGTGGCAGCGAGGATGCAGATCAATATGCATGTCATACCTTACCCGGGGAGATTCGGCATTTTTCCTGGCAAAATAGAGTAAGTTCTAATGAGAGCCAAAACGTTACTTTATGTCCCTTGGCACTGGCAGTCTTATCTTTAATTTCATCTTCACTTTCATCATGGTGTCTGTCGTATCCTTCCCTCCCGTTTTTGATTTTCCAAAAGAAGGAACAGAGAAGGGGGCCAAGTGAGGATATGCTCTCTAAGGCTCAGTACTCTGTCCTTAACGCTGACGCGGGAAATGGCGAATATGTATGAAAAAAAAAAAAAAAAAAAAAAAAAATATATATATATATATATATATATATATATATATATATATATATGATTAGGAATTTAAGTTACTAATGCTGTCCCTCATTAGATAGCCTTGTCATGGACTGTCATGTCTTCTACTACCTATCTTTCTCATGTTCATTATGATCCTTCTCTGCCCTCATCTGCCCCACTCTCCTCGTGCCCTCCCAGGATCCTGAAGGACGTCAAGGAGGTGTACCTTCCCATGATGTGGTTCGAGGAGATCGCCGCCATGCCCCCGGACCTGGCCGGCCAGATGAAGGCTCTACTCTTCATCATGAACACCCCGACCATGACGATCATCTGGTCCATCATGCTGGCGCTTGGCCTCCTGACTATCCTCGTGGTCCTCTTCCTACACCGGAGAGACGCCAAAAGGAATCGATTTGTTTAACCGTTTTATGTGTGTGTGTGTGTGTGTGTGTGTGTGTGTTCGAGAGTCTTGATTCAGTAGGTTTATATACTCCAAGAGCCTTCACTTAGCTGATGTGTACACTCGAAATTTTAATTCTACCTGGCATCCTTACTGTCAGTCTTGGTTTAGATATGTACAGACGCCTCCCCTCTCAATTGGGAAAGTGAGGATTGTCACTCCTCTCTATCCGTCGTGAGGCGGGAACCCAAGGAGGATCGACTCTCTAAGTCGAAGCTTTCATTAGTGACACGGAGTGAGGGGAGCGCGAGGCGGCAAGGGCCTGCGTGTGATGGGGTGATAAGGTGACGAGGTGAGGAGGGAAGAATGGAGAGGGGTGAGAGAGGAGTGGCACCTGCATACAACGTAATATTTCATGAAGTAAATATAGAAATAAGTAGGACTAAGCAAATATGCTGAGAGTGATGTTAACCGCATGTTAGGACGTCATTCGCAGCTTTTGCTACAGGTCTGAATTATTCCATGGTAATGCAACTCCTCCACCCCTAACACACACACACACACACACACCTTTGATTAGCATACAGGCACACACAGTCATAGGTCATGTCATTCCTTCCAGTCGCAGAAGCAAACGTCACCATTTCGAGAGTGACCTTTACACCTGCTGCGTTCGTTGGAGAGGGGGAAGGTGCGGGATTAGCTCTCACAACCTAAGCAGTAGGCCAAGGATGCATTTGAACAGTTAACCAGTTTGTTCTCAGTATAATTCCCCAGGAAGCTGTCCTACAGTTTTAGGTACAGTTGATATGAAAAAGGAATATCAGTTTTCAGCTCATCTATTATTCCATGTAATGTTTCACAGTTAGCAGCCTGCAACAAAAGCATGGTGTTGGATGTAGATAGGGTTGCGGTGAGCGTAGTGAGGTGTTGTGATGTCAGGAAGAAGGTTGAGCATCGTGCAGGTACACCCATGTGTTGTGGTGAGTAATCTTTATAATGGGAATATACAATCTAAGACAACTGTCTTCCCTGTTTTGCCCTATGATTAGTTATACCAAGTGAAACAGTGTGACTCAACCAGTGACAATATGTGGTGGGTTGGTACGTCTGATTAGTTGGAAGTTTCGAGTTGCCATTCGGATAATGTTTTGAATCGCTCGAGCACGATTACTCTTCATGATTTGGAAACTTGACAACTGAGCAATATTCAGTATGGAACACTATCTTTAAGGGCATTCATGAATCTGGAAGTTGTTTACAGATGAGTCGTCGAAATGACTGGCAATCTTCATTCACGTGTTAACGTTATCACTTGATAGTTTCACGTAATATGATTTATCGCCGGGACTGGTTCATCTTGGCGGTATGGTGACCGAAGCTTGTAGGAACCGTAGTCGAGCATATCCACATCTGTATTTCACTATACCTATACCGTCTGTACGACACTATTGTGTAATGAACTGAAAACGTGATACTATAATTAACTATCAACACTTAGCAGGAATTTGATGAGTTTAGGGATACTGTGGATGTATATAGACATTGGACGATATAGGGTCTGTTCATAGACCTGACGTAAGCTTCCTACACATGTGTTGGTAATATATGAATGAGTGAAATACGGAGCATCATTAGTAACTTAGCACCACCGAGCAGTAAATGGTGAACTGGCAACTTGTGTCACGGGTACCAGGCCTGCCACCCGTGCATAAAGTGTCACAGACTAGTGTGTACATTGGCTCAACCTGTCCCTGTTAGCTTTTGGCAACACCTAAAACAAGGTGAAAATGTTCGCCGTTTTATAATGCGAGACGTAATGTATACGAACACATCTGATGATGTTAATGATATTCAGGGATTAATATGAGATTTTGATCGGTATGGCGTAAGGCAGTTCTGATAAACTGGTAGGATGGATATAGATAATATCAAAGTGTCTGCTGGCTAGATAATGAAAACCGTGTCATTTTCCCAATTATCATTATTAATTGTTAGTAGGAAGAGTGTAATGGCGTTGGGTACATCCGATAAGTCATTTCAAAGTTCATCTCCAAGGCGAAGTAATGTAAAGAGTTCCTTGTAATCTCATCGACTAATGCCAAGCTCGATAGCTGTATGAATCACTCAGGACGACTCCCAGCTAATATGTGACCGATCCCGTAGTGACCACCACCACACAGCCTCACTCCCACCACACTCACACCTAACATTAGCCTCATTTTTACTGACGTCTTACATTATGCTGTACTTACGTACTGCATCCCAGCACATGTTCGTCAATATGGGACACCAATAAAGTTTCCGTAATGTATAAACCATCCATGAGAGATGTATTACCACGCACGAATACTCGTTCATGCAGGGTGCAGTAGGGGTTTTCACCTTAGGAAATTATCATTTTGGGTGTTATATGATCATATATATATATATATATATATATATATATATATATATATATATATATATATATATATATATATATATATATATATATATCAAGTACCCTTTTATATATACGACAATCGCAGTGAGCCTTCAATAGGACCAGCCTGTAGAAAGATATTTGTTGAAATAAGTATTTCCTCTGTTGCTTTGGAACATTTGAGCCACAGCGCAGAACACTGGAGTAGTGTTGTTGCAGGACGAAACCAGCGAAGTGCTGGGGGGAAAAAAAAGAATACATCCTGCGCGAAGGTGACCATACAACCTCATCATTAATGCTCTTAATACATTTCCTTTTTTTTTTTTTTGCCAACGTCTTTATTCCGCTGCTTCAGATTAATATTATCAGAGGCGGCCCCACACATCAGGCTTCACTTTCCTCCACCCACACGCCACGTTTGCCTTCCCACCACCCTCACGCCACGTTTGCCTTCCTACCACCCTCACCCCTCCACCACCCGCACCCTTAGTGATTTCACCTCCGTCAGTTAGATCATTATCAGGTCATGGTTAATATCATTAATCATTAGTCTTTGATGAAAAAACCACTTCCACGTATCAAACTTTAATATTTCCTACTTGAGTCAAGGTTAAGACCGATACCCGAGTCAATGTATCACTGGTGTCACAGGATGACCGGTGTGGTCTCACGGCCCGAGCTCAGAGAACTCCTCTCTTTACCCACGTTTGGCTTCCAACTCACCGGTTAATCCCCTCCGGTTGCCAGCCACGGAGAGGGAAATGTGAGACATCACGATGATGTCTTGTTAGTTTATGGAAAGCAGAAGTTAACATCACATATAGCGAGACTTGGTGGATACTAGGAACGACCTCGACATGATAAGCATAACTCCAAATAAATGAAAGCTTGGCAGTGGTTTGAAATGAGAGCTTCGAAGTAGCGAGTCGGTACTCGATGGGTTCACACCTCACGGAAAGAGAGGATTGCCACTGCCGACTGTCCTGGATGGAGGAAGTTAACTGAACTGGTATGTGCACCGTGAGAGCCTTGGTTTAGATGATAACTGTGCACTGTAAGAGAAATGATGTAGTTTATATAAGCAACATAATAGTCTTGGCTTACTTGATACTTAAGGCGCTATGGCCTCACTTGAACTGGTATGTGTATTAGTATATGGTACTGGTATATGTAATAAAAGAGTTCCCGTTTAAAGTGTAGGTCTTTCGTAAGGCGCTGGCTGGGAAGTCTAGTGAAAGAATCTTGATTTAGACTTATATGTATCATGTAGTTGGTGTACATACCACGAGTGTTGTTCATACCTCACACTTACTGAACAAAGTCAACTATGATAGGACCTTGTGACACTACGTTCATTGTATATGTCTGTGATCCACAATTAACACTGAGTCATGTTACATGTGATGCTATACCAGCTGGACGAAGCCTTTCATAGCTCTAACAGAACTCTCATGGTCTGATCAACTTGCTAGATAGAGGGTTACTGGTGTCTCTCACGTGAGTCCCAAGTTATGGTTCCCCCTTGGTGGGTTGAAGCACCATTAGCTGAACAGATGCCTAAGATGATAAAGGACCTAAACTTAAAACCGTGGTGTAATCGTTTAGCATTGTGACTTGAATATCTTAATACCTTTAGCTTAAGCGATGTCTTTGTAAAGCTGCCCAGTTTATTCTCTTCCTAGGTTTGGCTGTGTTGGCAAACTTGCCTCTCTCCTGTCGTGTGTGCTGTAAGAATCTCTGTAAACAGTGTGCCAATATTAATGTTGATTCATTCTGCCAAGTTTATTATGCTGTAGTAGCCATAAACCTGGAGAACTGGCTGCCGTTTAAGATAATAGGCTTTTGGTCTATTGACCGTGCACGAGTGAATTAGAAAGCTCATGAAGTGTCGTTGTGGGCAATATGGCTCATGGTGCAACTAGTGTGTGTGTGTGTGTGTGTGGATCATGTATATATGACTCCTGGGTAGGACGTATAATGCTCTTAGCTGTTGTGTGTGAACTGTGAGGCTCTGAGTCTTGCTGCAGTCTATAGTCTACAACGTTGTGTGATACAGAGGTCTTGTTCTGACGGTTGCGTACATAACGAGAAATGAAGTAAGAAATCAGTTTAGGGTAAAGAAGAATGTGTAAACAATGAGCACTTCTAAGGTGAAGTGGTGAAGGAATGGACCCAGGTGAAAGTGGTTGTATCTAATTTTTTAGTCACACCTAAATACTTCAAACAATAACTCTTTGCATCTTGTCTTTCAATTACCAAATACGTATTAAAAGTTTTGCTTATACCATGTATGTTCAAATGTACTTGTTCGAGGTATGCTGAGACCCATTTGTCCCTGGTATATTCAGCTACACCTATATCATTTATGTTCATTTATACTTATTCAAGATATGTACAACTATATTGTTACCAAGTACGTTCAGCTATACTTGTATCAGGTACTTACAGCTATAACTTTACCAGGTATGTTAAGCTATGCTTGACCAGGTACTTTCATCTATATCTGTACTAGGCATATTCAGCTATACCTTTACCAGATATGTTCATCCATAGCTGTAGTATGTTCAGTTTTGCCTGTGTCAGGTATGATCAATGGCACCAGTGTCCTCAAGAATTGAAAACTGGCCATTGCTGACCTTGGTAACTATGTATGTGAAATTTGGGAGATATGCAAATGACATATATGGTGAATGTTAACAATATAGAAGACAGATACCATGGCTGTATCAGGATACTGTACTTGTATGTATAACATGTACCCATAACAGAGAATGCTACCGTGAGGTGAATGAAATGCACAGGTGTGAAGAATATTCATGAGTGAAATACTGAATGTGCGAATTAGATGTATGAAGACAGGAAATGCAATTTAGGAAAGATGTGTGAATCAGAAATGCAGCCGAGGAAAATATGCGAAGAGTGAAAAGACAGTTTTACATTTTTAAGTATGACAAGGTGTGGTGACCCTAAGTCCACACGAAGTAGGCGCCAGCGACACAGTGGTCTTCCGTCTTTGGTACACGCTAACGCCTCACTCAGGGTCCGCCGGCACGAGTGTTGCGCCCAACTGTCACAGGAAACCCAGAGATGGAAGCCACTTGAGCTGGAGGCGGGTGGTCAAGGTCACTGTCTTTAGTCCTGGCGAACTTTGGAATCATTCGTTCTCCAGACGACCTCCGTAGAGGTAATGATATTCATTCTCATTCAACCAGATTGAGTTAGGTTTTGCTGAGGTCGTCTCAAGTGGTTTTTAAAGTACTGAAATGTGAGAAATCGGGTAGTTTAAAGGACTGGAATCTGAGAAATCATTTTTCAAATACACTCACTCAGATCTAACCAATTCAGCCATATTAAGTCAAGCTGGATAAGTTTGGTTATGTTTTGTGAGGTAGTTTTCAACGTAGATAATTTCAAAATCTACCAGTGCTACCTCAAGTACTGCCTAGTACCATCTCCAGTACTGCCTAGTGCCACCTTCAGTGCTGCCTAGTACCACCTCCAGTGCTGCCCAGTACCACCTCCAGTGCTGCCCAGTACCACCTTCAGTGCTGCCTTGTACCGCCTCCAGTGCTGCCTGGTACCACCTTCCGTGCTGCCTGGTACCACCTCCAGTGCTGCCTAGTACCACCTCCAGTGCTGCCTAGTACCGCCTTCAGTGCTGCCTGTTACCACCTTCAGTGCTGCCTGTTACCACCTTCAGTGCTGCCTGATACCACCTCCAGTGCTGCCTGGTACCAAATTCAGTGCTGCCTGGTACCGCCTTCAGTGCTGCCTAGTACCGCCTTCAGTGCTGCCTAGTACCACCTCCAGTGCTGCCTGGTACCACCTTCAGTGCTGCCTAGTACCGCCTCTAGTGCTGCCTGATACCACCTCCAGTGCTGCCTGGTACCAAATTCAGTGCTGCCTGGTACCGCCTTCAGTGCTGCCTAGTACCGCCTTCAGTGCTGCCTAGTACCGCCTTCAGTGCTGCCTGGTACCACCTTCATTGCTGCCTAGTACCGCCTTCAGTGCTGCCTGGTACCACCTCCAGTGCTGCCTGGTACCACCTCCTGCCTGGTACCACCTCCAGTGCTGCCTGGTACCACCTCTTGTGCTGCCTAGTACCACCTCCAGTGCTGCCTAGTACCACCTCCAGTGCTGCCTAGTACCACCTCCAGTGCTGCCTAGCACCACCTCCAGTGCTGCCTGGTACCACCTCCAGTGCTGCTTGGTACCGCCTCCAGTGCTGCTTGGTACCGCCTCCAGTGCTGCTTGGTACCGCCTCCAGTGCTGCCCAGTACCACCTCCAGTGCTGCTTGGTACCGCCTCCAGTGCTGCCTAGTATCACCTCCAGTGCTGCCTAGTACCACCTCCGGTGCTGCCCAGTACCACCTCCAGTGCTGCTTGGTACCGCCTCCAGTGCTGCCTAGTATCACCTCCAGCGCTGCCTGGTACCACATTCCGTGCTGCCTGGTACCATCTCCAGTGCTGCCTGGTACCGCCTACAGTGCTGCCTGGTACCGCCTACAGTGCTGCCTGGTACCGCCTCCAGTGCTATGGCAAAATACCTTATAAGAAGATGCATTACCGCTGGTGTCTGTACGACTGCGGTAAAGTGGCAGACAGGTCTTCAGATTACCATGTGTGCATCTGTTCTCTCCTCTTCATTATCATATCTATTTGGCAAGTCAGTGGCACAGAGCTAATGTTAGTGTTTGTCGATTGCTGACTCTCTCTCTCTCTCTCTCTCTCTCTCTCTCTCTCTCTCTCTCTCTCTCTCTCTCTCTCTCTCTCTCTCTCTCTCTCTCTCTCATATCACTACACACAATCCTGCCTACCGATCCAGGAAGGTGAGGACATGGGATCCACCACACAACGTATCATTCCTTGCGTTAGATTATTTTTATATATACATCAATAAAATGTTATGAAACGACGGAGGAGTTTCCCTCTCCCTCAGCCAGAGGACCGCATTCGCTCACGAAAGCAGCCTGATAAGGATGACCGATAGCAGTGAGAGTAATGATAACGGTGAAGATTCTATTTCTCGTATGACTTCCATACGAAGACAGTCAACACTGACATTATGTGGCGCGGCAGGGAAGTTAGTGCGGTGTGGAGAGCCTGGTAACACCCACCCACCCACCACTCACCCACACACGCACACACGTGTGTAAAACTCTTCCCTTAACACGTACATAATAATCACAAATAGTGATCACGCACACGCAAACACACGAAAATATAGAAAATCGTGCATAGATAAACACAAATGCGCATGTACCGTACGTACACACACACACACACACGCACACATTTGTGTGTGTGGGAGGGGAACCGACGCAGCTGGTGCCGTGCGGTGAGTCACGAATCTTTCTTTTTTTTTCTTTAAAGTTTACCATACCCATTTTTTTTCTAAGAATCCGCAGACACAGCATCTTAGGTACTTATTGGATCTTCCTCCTCACAGAAGGTTCTCTAGGGAAGGCTTCCTCGCCAGCGGTACCTCGTTGCCATGGCTGTAGGCGGAGAGACTTGTGTGGGTCAACACCCCACCGATAGCACGGAGGAATGGTACATGACTTGCGGGTGGAGTGGAGGCAAGTGCAGAGTGGGGTCAGTGCATCCACATGGGAGGGTGATGGGTCGGTCTAGAGACCTCCAGAGTCCTCTACCGGTCAGAAAAGAAGATAAATCGATACAGTGAAGGCTGTAAAAACAAACTGTACATTGTTTAACAATATACATTGTTTAACAATGTATAGGACAAAGTTGAACTTAGGAGTAACAGAGAAGCTACAGCGGTTAAGGATGCATCAGCTGTATACGACGTAATATACATGACACACAGTGATAGTGGCGGTAAAACAAGTAATATATGAAGATTTGTGTGTTCTTGGCAAGGATGATATATCGAACAAGCACATATATGTTTTCACCGGCCTCCGCCTGCCTGAGGTTGCAAAGAAGTGTAAAGTCACCCTTGGAGAGGTTGTATCATTTGGAGTACAATCTTGTCAAAGAACTTCTTACTTTAAAGAAGTTACATTTCCCTGCTGCTGGAAATGGTGCATCCTTGGGCTGCAGGCGCTTTTAGAAAGGTCAGGGGTAACAGCAAGACTTTCGTGCAAATGGGTCGTGGCTTAATAACAAATAAGTAGCTATAAATCAGATATACACAATACTGTGATGAAAAGGCACATCTCTGGACATTATTACACTGACATTGGGGAGGAAGGCGGACCTTCGTGGCCCCAAGGACACAGAGCCCTAACATCCCCCCCCTCCGCACCCCCCCCCCCCCCGTTATTGCAGGCATGAGCATTACGTCATAAAGGAAAACACACGATGTACGGAGGTTAAACGGACGGAGTAGGGTACATCAGACGTATGATACAGAGTTGGCAGAATACAGGTGTGGTACTGATGGTTACATGGAGAGAATCTGTCTGACAGTTGAACTTCATATGTAACTTACATCCATGATGCCTGCATAGTTAAAGGCATGGCAAATTTTTAGACATCGTGGTGGAATATCTTCATATGCATTAGCGTCCGTACAATAGGCCTTGAGTTTTGAAAACAATGATGCTGGGACATACGATCATATGATGTAAATGTGAGTTTGTTAGGTGCAGACCAGAGCCAGTTCAAATGTGTCTGATTAGGTGCATGGCTGCACTACCACTTGGACACATTGGCACTCTGGTGAGTCATCTTACCACACAAGCAAATAACTGAATCACGCCCTTCGGAAGTGCAAGTGCACGGAGGCAACCACAGCGGCTCAGACCCTCAACCCCACACCGTCCTCCGCCCTCACACTCTCCCCCCGACTCCCCCCCCCCCCTCCACATCCTGCCCCCACCCCGTCCCCTGGTCCCAGCACCGTCCCCCGGCCCTCACACCGTCCTCAGCCCTGCGCAACAGTTGTGGTGGCGAGGTGTCACGTGCGGGTTGTATTCTAATATTTTACACCGTTTTCGCGATCATTTCTCCCCGAACAGGACACCTAGACTGCGTTCCTCTTTGTACCGTGAAGATTATAAAAGTGGACTTGCTGAAATGGACTCAGTTGCATCCAAACTAACGTGAATTAAGTTCGTTACAGCTCAAGACGAAATCTCTTTCTGTTGCTGGTGTAATGAGCCGAACCACAACCAAGCTGGCGTATCAGCGTAGTTAGTGATGCTACACCAGGTCAGTGTGGATCTGCCGACCGGTTGGTGAATGAGTGATCACCCCGGCTTCTGGACGACCATCCACCGCCTACCTTGTGGCTCACACGCTAGCTAGCTCCCACTACCCCACGCTGCTGACCCATTCGACAGGATGTCGACGGACGGCGACAGGAACGACGTACGACATGATGGCGGTACGTGTGTGAATGTTCGAGTCACGACGGGTCATGACCATCAGGTTAGTTTTAATACCACACAGTATCATCGCAGGACTAATTCCTGGCCAATGATATTAGAGATCTGGATACATTCAAATCAGCAGAGATCTGGTTAGCAGTAGGTCATCACAACCTGGCCGCTACAGGTCAGCCTCACCACCAGAGCAGGGTCCCGCCAACACTTGCAACGCCTCATGATCATCTTAGTTCTGTTGGGGCATTTGAAATACCCCTGCAACAGGTCAGTGAAGTCAAGGTAATGAAGTGGAATACCAAGTAATATTAACGTGAAGTTCATATTCATTATACCAGTGCCATTGAGGCATTGTTGTGATCGCCATCGTCCCCATGCTTGTCGTCAACGTTATGTTTTCGTTCACCAGCGTCCGCGTCGCTATGGTTTCCCCAGTTTGTTTACGCCGCCGGGCTCCCAGTAACACCGTCTGTCTGGTGGACTACACCATGATGATCGCTGAAGCTTTGTCTACTGACAGACTTTCATGTTTTTCCAGTTCATAACTGATGGATGAGTGGGTCAGGGGTAGAAAGTTAACTCTAGTGAAAAGTAAATATGAGCGGCTTGAAGTTAGAAGTGGTGTGCTGCAGAGGTTGGATTTAGTACAGTGACTTTCATATCTATCTAAACAATGTAAACATTGGTGAAGGCAGAAATGATACTGGAATTCACACATGATTCAAAGTTGGATGCATCGTCAAAAGTTTTCAGAATGGCTTTCAGATACGCTAGTCATGTGGGCGGACAGATAGTGAGCGAAATCTTGGGGTTAAGAAAAACAAGTTTCTTCATGAGAGCAGAAGTCATTATTGAATCCAGCGAGTGGATTGACAACAGCAAGTGGATAGATGACAAAATGTAGAATTAAGTTTCACATTAGAGGTTACTAACAAAAGTCTTGACATGGCACAGATCGGGTTCTATCTCGATGATTAGGATATTGACCGACTGTCAGTACACAGCGTAGTCCAGCCTTTGGTTGGTTAGATGACACAGGTGGTGTGTCACATGGATCATTTTTGAGACCGGTTCTCTTTCATAAACATTAATGATATGGGCTGCATTATAAGATCGAAAATCGCGAACGACAATAAGTTGTAAAGCAAATTTACGACAGAAATTGGTCGTTTGCTGCTTCAAATTGAATTAAACATACTTTCTTCCACTATCACAAAGCCTCGTCAGAACTCAGTGATATTTTGTTGTTTGAATTAATTTATATTCAGTTGTACGACTATACTAAGAAAGATTAGGTCGGTGTAATTTTTGTCAGTGACCTAAGATTTTTTTTTAGGCAATGTATACAGGCCAGACACAAAGAAAACAAAGTATGATCAAATCAAGTGTGATTTGAAAGAACGTAATTTGTAAGTGTAAAGAGGTGATCTGTTAAGTGTATTAACTACTATGTAAGACCTCGCTAGCGTAATCATGTCTGGTCACCTAACTTCAGCATCTCTGATCTTGTCACCTCACATCAGCACTTCGCCTCAGACCTGGTCACGTCATATAGAGCAAATAAACTCATTTCGGAGGATTGAAGAGTTTGGATTACGAGAACAGGCTGAAGGAGTCGAGACATGAAGGAGAGTGTTTAAAGAGTAATATGATTAGAATCAAGAGAAGTGACGCGATTCAGATTTTTTTCGCTTATCATTGTCGCCAGGATTACAGGGTGATCGTCGAGGACTCGCGATAAAATAGGTTAGAAAGGAACATTGTTGGAATGACTTGTCAGAGAGTGTGATTGACGTGAGGACTTTGGAGGTTTTCAAAAAGAATGCGTCTGGATCATTTTGTGGAAGAAAGGGAACTTTAATGGTCAGCTAAAATGCCAGGCCATTATACCCAAGAGTTATAACGTCATCTTCAAGAGGTTTTAAGAATATTTTCGGCTTCCAGATATTCCTTCACAAGCCCCAGATGACCCGAGTCATGTAGGCGTATGTTTCGTTCTCATGATTTCGAATCCGTCCGAGATTTTCGTAGACACATGTCCACAGAGTGCGGTTAGATAGCAGCAACACTCACAGGAAAGCTAGTAACACCTGTATCTGAGCGAGTCAGTGGTGCAGTGGGTCTCCGCCACGCTCTGTCTCTCTCTCTCTCTATGTCGCACTGGAAATTACGTGATATTGATCCGCACCTGAGGACCGGCAGTCTGTCTCACAAGATCCGTGCCAAATATCATGGCTAGGGACTGGTCGAGCAATGCTACATGGACCTGTGCCAGGCAGTATGACAAGGGTTTGTGCCAGGCAGTATGATAAGGGTAATACCAGGAAATATGACAAAGTATGACAAGAGCCCTTGCCAAGTATACCTGGCGAATCTAACATGAACATCATCGAAGACTTACTCAATAACAGTGCGAGGGCCTCACACAATTGGATATCAATTCCATTTTTTTTCAGAGATCAATAATGGGGAACTTTTCTTCTTGGTAACTTTGACCCCCCTATTGAATGCCGGTTGCTAAGGTCAAAGGTCAGAACAAAAGTCATGATCCACCCTATATTTTTCAAGTTATTAACTGAACTAATCCTAATTCATGGTGATGCTTGGTTTGGGTCGCTGTCCTGACACAAGATATTTTGATCCACAACGATAACATTACTGTTGGACTCTATTGCGGGACTCTCTCTCTCTCTCTCTCTCTCTCTCTCTCTCTCTCTCTCTCTCTCTCTCTCTCTCTCTCTCTCTCTCTCTCGGGGAAGTACCTGGGCATCTGTAAGCTTCCTTGTAAATAGGAATCTGGGGGTTTATACCTGCGCATCGCTTCAACATCTTAAATATACGTGGCCCAACTCTTCGAATCCTTGCCACTTACCATCAGGAACAGCATGGGATGCACGGTAAACAAGTTCAAGAGTGCATCGGACCAGTGCCTTACAAAGGGTACCAGACCAGCCAGGCTGTGGATGCTATTTGGGCCTCAGGGTTACGGCTTCCAACATCTTGGTTGACCAAAGACCCATTGCAGCAGCCTGGGCCCAGACCGAACTGTAGGGTTTAAGAACTCTGAAGACTTCACAAGGTATTCACAAGGTAATGTGCAATGTGTACTGCTCCTTCTTCTCTCACCCGATCTGCATCTCGTCTCGACACAACTTCCTCAACAGACTCAGGCTTAGGACAGGATATCTCAGTGGGGCAGACGAAATCTGGTGAAGTTTAACACCTCCCAAGACCCAGTTTCTACCCATCTCTCTATTGAAACTTCCTCATAACTTTCCTCTCTCCTAAGACGGTTCTGTAATTCCACCTCTTGACTCAAAAACATACTTGGTATTACTGTAACACCCAGTCTTTCTTGTAAGCCCAACACTACGGGAATAGCTAAATCTGTCTCTAAGCAAGTGGATGTCCTGTTTAGATGTCGAAATTTCTTTTCTTCTGAACAGTTGTTCTGTTTATACAAAGGATTGACCCGCCCTCATATGGAGTACTGCTCTCGCATCTGAGGTAGTTCTAGCTCTGCATTCTTACTTGACGGAGTTGGGTCGAAAGCGATCAGACTTAAAAACTCTCCTAAGCTAACTTCAAAACTTGACTCATTTGACCTACGCCACAGTGTTGGTTCACCTTCCTTCTTATACAGGTATCACTTTGGATTTTACTGACAAGAGCTGGCTGGCTTCTTGTGTGCCTTCACCATGAACTACATCACGCAATATTCTACAAGCTTCTACATCACATGATTATTGTGTGGCCGTTGGCAGCTCGAGGGTGGGCTTTTCTGATAACTGTTTCTTTCCTAACACATCGAAGCTTTTTGGAACTCTCTACCCTCTCATGCCTCACCCAATAACTATGACCTGGCACTTTTCAAAACACAGGTTTTCCTCCTCATTTTGTCCCGTCATTAACCTCTCAATTTTTCAATCAAGGCACAGACTTGATGTGGGATTTTGTTTGTGACTGGAGCCTCCAGCATGAAAAAAAAAAAAAAAAAAAAGGAATGTGGTCATGGTGGGATTCAAGAAAAGAAGAAAAACCGTGAGTCAGGGTGGGCGTATCAGAGGGGAAGACAGGGGGTACTGGTGAAGCCGGCCCAACAACAGCAGGTGTGGGGAAGAGATTGTAAGGCCATAGTTTATCAATGCCTGCTAATACGATAATTATTTCACTAGGTAGATAATGATAATTGCTATCAGTGTACCAAAAGTCCTAACATGTTTTCTTTCCTTTGCTGAGACTCTCTCTCTCTCTCTCTCTCTCTCTCTCTCTCTCTCTCTCTCTCTCTCTCTCTCTCTCTCTCTCTCTCTCTCTATCTATCTATCTATCTATCTAGAGAGAGAGAGAGAGAGAGAGAGAGAGAGAGAGAGATGACGATCACACTTGTCCTTGATGATAGTATGAAGGTGAAATCGCACTTCAGTAGTTCATACAATTCTATTTAACGTAATTTTTCTATACATGTGGCGCGTCATGTTTCGTGGAGACAATCCACCTCATCAGGTGCCAGTACTGGCACCTGATGAGGTGGATTGTCCCCACAAAACCCGATATGGTATACAGGGAGCGAAGTGCTGTCAATGAACTGATCAAAAGCAAGTGGCGCGGCCAGGGTAAACCATGGAAACGTCTGTGGGGCCTGGTTGTGGATAGAAGGGTGTGGTTTCGGTACATAACACATAACAGCTAGAGAATGTGACCTTTTAGTTGTCTGCTGTTATCGCTAACACGGGGGACGGCAATCAATCTGGATTATATATATATATATATATATATATATATATATATATATATATATATATATGTATATACACATGTATATATATACACATGTGTATGGGGGTGGGTTGGGCCATTTCTTTCGTCTGTTTCCTTGCGCTACCTCGCAAACGCGGGAGACAGCAAAAAAAAAAAAAAAATATATATATATATATATATATATATATATATATATATATATATATATATTCAAGTTAATCTATTTATCCATCCATTTGTCTCATCTATTCATTTATGAACATCGGACTAGGTATTTGGAAAGCGTAGTATTATGTACGCCTCAACACCGACATGGTATAGTAACTGTGAGCACAAAGGTCGTTCATATCGCACAACCGCTCACTCAGTCGTCCGGCTTCCTCCGCCATTCCACATGCGCATGCGCGGGAACACATGATGTGTGGGGCAGATTTCAAAATCCTAGCTAGTTACATGACAGATATAGAGCCGAGGATACCAAGGCTTTATACACGGACCAAGAATAGCCAACCTTAGGCTTGGTGCCCATTAGACTGCATGTGAACAGCAGTTCTGTGTTTGTAACTGGTGAGCATCCTGTACATTCTATTAGCTTTTTTTTTTTTTACTTCAAGAATTGTTTGCGCCTGATGAGGCGGATTGTCTCCGTGAAACATGTAGTGCAGCATGTATGAAAAGTGCACGTTACATATGATTATCTGAACAACCGCATTGTGATTTCGCCTTCATACCTATCACGAACTAGCGTGATCATCATATCATATATATATATATATATATATATATATATATATATATATATATATATATATATATATATATATATATACCCATTTTATCGACCAACCTTCAGGGTTGGATGAGCAATTTGGTTGACTGGACCGACTGCCGCAACCATGATCCGAACACACACACACTAGCTAGCACGTCTTCATCGGGAGATCGTTCAGCATGTCACTGGCTGAGAACCGTCCGCTGATATATTGTCATGCAAGTCAAAGTCAGCGTCCTGAGCTAGTCAGTTTTTCAGCTAGTCGTTGTTTCAAAGTCTCCCACTGCAAGGTTTTCTCAGGGAGTTGTACAGTGCATTGTTGGATATTCACCCGTATTGTCGAAACTAACATATATATAATATATATATGTATGTATGTATATATTATTTTTATTATGCTTTATCGCTGTCTCCCGTGTTAGCGAGGTTGAGCAAGGAAACAGACGAAAGAATGGCCCAACCCACCTACATACACATGTGTATACATAAACGCCCACACATGCACATATACATACCTATACATTTCAACGTACGCATACATATACATACACAGGCATATACATATATACACATGTACATATTCATACTTGCTGCCTTCATCCATTTCGTCGCCACCCCGCCACACATAAGATACAGATATTAACAGCAAATAGTAATCGAACACGGGCCTCTGTGTTGTAGTGGTTCGAATCTTGGGTTCGGCCCCACCCAGGTGTTCATCCTCTCCTTTGGGCTAGTCGATATATGGATATCTGGCTTAGGCGCGGGTGTGTGTTTGTGTATTCACATACGAATAAAAACATGATAAATATATCCAAGGTCGAGACGAGGCAATATGAGTGTATAACTCTCTCCACGTAACTCAAATGATTATATGATCATCACACATGGGCCTTTGCGGTTTAGTGGTTTAATAAAGTTATCAACTATGAAACACAACAGTACAGCCCGAGTTCTGACCACAATGGGTTTGAGTCCTGGGCGCGACTGTCGGGCCACACCCTGCCCATGTGTAATTACAACTAAGCCCATACGGGTATTGTCAAAAAATAGGTATCGTATCTGGCTAGGCTGGGATGTGTGATTATTATGTGTGTTACGGGGAGAGTTATACGCTCGCGTTACCCCCATCTCTTAAAGTTGTATATATCTAACATGTCTTTATTCCTGTAACTGTGTACACACCTGTCTAATGTGTGGGAGTGTACACATATAGGAGTAGTCATGGTAAAAGTATATATATACAAAGTTAAGAGAGGGCGCAACACGAGCGTAAACTTTCTCCTTATAACACACACGGGTCGGAATGTAGAGACCTCTCCCTTTAACATACAAACTAATTACAAATGGTATAATTCACACAACGCGCACGCCATCTCACGGCGGCTGTACCAAATTGGTAGTTGCCATGTAAGAAATTTGGCCAGGTGTTTACCTTCTTACCTTTTTTTTTTTCTTCCTGAAGAAAGTGATGCGTACGCAGCCAGGGACGACAAGGAGAGGCACCGACAACAAGGATCGGGCGACCCAGGGAACGACAACGCGGCGGTGGGCACTGAGCAAGATCGTCTCCTGCCGAACAAAAATCTGATTTGGAAGGAGATGGAGAAGCTGCGGTTTATGACTCGCTGCCAGGTAGTCTTGCTGGTGCTGGCGTTGCTGGTGCTAGTGTTCAGTGTGGTCATGTTGGCGGGCTGTTACTACGCCCTCATACATTCCATCATGCAGTCGGTGAGTGAGGTGCAGCAGTTGCGATAACGCATGTGTGTGACTGGGTGTATGTAATCTGGAAACACGTTGTTTTAATGTAGTATTTAAGTGGTTAGATTAGAGCTTATCAGGGTATTCGTACGTTTTAGCTTCACACAAAAACAAGCTTTGGATATGAGTGATTTTGCTGGGGAATTATATGTAATTTAGAGAATAGAATAGATCTCTGAATTTTAAGGTACTGAATAAGGAAACAGTGGAAACTAACGCGGAAAATAAGAGGTTACGTGAAATGCTGCTAGACAATCAGCGAATCGAATGTCAACAAACAGACTACAGACCGAGCGGATGTTCCACCGCCCAACCTCTTGATAAGTTACCATTTCTCGTGGTCCCCATTGGCTAACCTCATCTCGGCATGATATATTTCGTGCGTAAGGAGCGTACATTCTGCCGTAAAAAGTTAATGAGGCGAAGGAACCACTTTCAGGGGTATAACACTTGCCTGTGACTACTACACCTTATTTAGCAGTCAGGGTCATGTGGTTGGTTTCCTTGAGTCTGTTGTGCGAAATACTCCGTAGTGATATCTCATTTTAGATAAAGGCTACAGTATATTCGTAAGATGTTTTGCAGATGCAGGTCATAAAGCTTTCCGCAGCATGTGTTCAGCTGCTGGTATTCTGACTTTTTGAGTTCTTTATGGAAGTAAGACTCCGACCGAGGTGGAAGAAACCTGCTTAGCTTATATCATGAAGAGGCGCGAGCAGCAATAGGGTAACAGTGTAGAAGAGTGGGAAGAAGAAAGGGGATAAGCATTGCAATCATTTGATACTACTCTTGGCTTTCATTTCTCTTTTGCTAGTAATATGGTTTGTTTAGCGTTGTCAAGTTATTAATCTTTATTATTATCACATTACTTTATTACGAAATTGTTGATAAAGATTCCCATTGAAGTTTTCTCAAAAGTTCGATAAAAGGAATCTTACATTTCCATGCAAAATAAGATTAAATGAGGTCAGGTTGGATTTTAGCCATAAAGAATTAACAACATACCGATCCTAGCCTAATGTTGGTGGTTTGGTACTTATAAGTGTAGCTCACTATTGCTATTACCTCTTATTATTGAATAATTGTGTTCTGTAGTATCAATATTGTCTGTAGAGACTAAAATATGTACCTCCATGGTGCAGCGGTTAGCTGTAGTGACCATGATGCATTCACATGCAAGCATGAGGTCGGACGACCTGCACAGGTTCGAATCCTGACCACGACGGTTGGTCCACAATCCAACAAGCTGTAAGAAAAAAGTTGCAAAGCATGAAATAGAGGATCGTATTTCACTGAAAGGTGTTTAAGGCGATAAGGTTTGTGTATACCATGGAAAATGGGAGTTTGATAAATTGAAAAGTAGGCAGTGCACTTGTAAGATATTAACAGAACCAATAAAGAATACACCTAACTTCACTTAGTAGTTGAAATGTTGACAAATATACGGACATTTTATTTATCTTCCGGGAATCGTGCTTTGTCATGAGTTAGTGGTGCAGTTTAGTAAGCTTGACTGGTGAATTTCGACTACATTATTATAAAGCAAGATAAATCTTGACTGCAAAGGATGTTAGGTAAAGAATTTAGAGGTTTTAATCTTTCTTTTCATATGTATTACCTTTTTTTAAATACATGTTTTCCCGATACTCTATTGTCGTTCAGTGAACTGCGATGCTTCATATCATACCCGCAGGTAATTCAGCAACCACAGAGAAATATAAAAAGTGTTTATAGCGTAAATAGCTATTTCCCAAAGTTACGAACAGTTCATCCTGAAGCACTTCGACATATAATCAAATAAGGTGACACTGGAAAGCGTTGATAAAATTATCAAGATCTATTTGTTGTCTATGTAATGTATTGGCTGGTCTTCGCTTCTTCCATATTCTATCTCGTGCCACTTTCGCTGTTATGTTTCCTCTGTACGCCCATTCATTTTTACGCCACCACCCTCCTGTATTCTGCTGATGCGTTCTCTCTTAACCACTACGTTTGACTTCTCTCTCACCACCCTGTCAGGTGCCCACACACTATGCTTCCCAGTCTGTTCTCCTCTGTACCCACTCCGCGCTGCATGATGATGCTCTCAAGAAATGGAAAACTAACTTTTTAAAACTTATGGAAACATTCTGTTCGTCTCTTGTACAGCACATGGAGATCCGCGAGGGATCGGAGGCCTACGAGATGTGGAAGGCTACCCCGGTGCCTCTTCTCCTGAAGCTGTACCTCTTCAACCTCACCAATGCTGAAGACTTCAAGAATGGTCAAAAGCCCATCCTGCAGGAGTGCGGTCCCTACGTCTGGAGGTGGGTCTTAGGAGAAGCGGGAGAGGAGTATATTGAAAGTACAAGGGAAAGCCAGATAACAGAAGACAAGGTGGTGTAAAACGAGGTTATCTGCTGGAAGAGAACAATAGCGTTAGAATTTCTTGATCTGTGTAGATGGAACCAAGATTGTGACGCAGAAAGGAAGTCAGAGAATGGCACTGTGTGAACGGGAGAATCGAGAAAGGCAGTGTGTAGGGAGATGGCAGCGTATAGCGATCTTGGATTGGCTGTGTATTGAGATAAGGGAGTCAAGGAGAGGCAGTATAAGTTAGGATCAGGGCAGTGTGCCTAAGGTTAGAGAAAACCGTCTGTGCGGTAGCCAGGGAGATGCGGTATGTGCGGGGGAGGGTCAGGGAGGAACATTGTTTAGGGGTTAGGGTAAAGCAGCGTGTGGAGAGTCCAGGATTTGCCAAATGTTGTAGGGGCAGTATGTTGGAGTCAGGGATGAACAGTGTCATGGGGACAAGGAGTAGTATTGTATTGAGGGTCAGGGAGGAGCAATGTGGGGGATCAGGGAAAAGTAGTGTAAAGGGGATTAAGGAAGATAAGTGTGTGGGTATCAGGGAGTAGTGTGCAGCGGGCAGGGAAGTGCAGTATGTGGGAGATCAGGGACAAGCAGTGTGCAGGCGGGTCAGGGAAGAGTAGTGTGTGGGATTCAGGGAGGAGCACTGGAATTACCTAATACCCATTTGTAATGACCTATTTGTACTGTCTGGGGAGGGTTTTACACCTGTGGGGCCACATCCCATGAACATATTCTAGTATCATACAACTTAGATTTGTGTATGCTGCCTGCATTAATCGACCGTGTCATTCATTCTGTTCCATTCATTCACCACTCGTATGTTATGAAAGTGCTGCTTCACATATTTTTTTTTAACGTTTCTTCCTTGATTTTGTTATTACCCATGGTTGCTATGTTCATACGTCTCTCAAAGAACTGTTCAGTGTCCACTTCATTCATCTTTTATAAAACTTCAGGGTTTTAATTAGATCACCCATCACTCCTTTCTCTTCTAAGGCCACGAACAGATTAAATAGCCAAGGTGACAATATACACCCTTGATGTAGACCCATCATCTCTAAAAACCACTCGCCTTCCTCTCTTCCTACCCATTGATGCAAATCCCATCATCACTGACAATTACTCATCCTCCTCCCTTTCTACCCACACACACACATACTTTCCTGGCAGGCAGTCCTCGCTCCATTCAGTGACTTTCTTTTCACTCCATACTAACTAGTCCCTCCCACAGAGCACCTTTCTGTCACCCGACCCACTCTCGCTGCAGGTTTATGAAGACCATATACAAAGATCTCTCTTCCTTGAAGTATTTTTCACATAGATATTTAAAGGCTAATACCTGGTCCACATATCTTAATTCTTAAAGCCACATTGCTCCCTAGTCTTGTTCTGTGCATCCCATCTTTCTAGGTATACTCAGCAGACTTGCACATCCGTAATTCGAGCATTCACTTTCCCACCTTGCCCTGTATAAGGACACTGAGTGTATCATGCCATATACATGTACTATCCATGCTCTTCACTGTTAGCCCCATTTGCCATGTTGTTCCCTTTCCTCCAAAATATTTCCTTGTACTACTTTTCAACAATAATTTCTAGCCCCATCTTTCATTTGCCATCTTTTTCAGCAGCTGCACTCCTACAGACCTACTGCTACTGTCTCTCATACTCTTTCCTGTCACTCGCACTCCTTCCTTACAAATAACGTCCACATAACTCTTATGTCTTTGATGATAATGATAATAATAACAATGATAATAAGAATAGTAATGATATTAATAATGATAGAATAATAACTGATATAATAATGATGATGATGATAATGATAATAATAATGATAGTAATGATAATGGTTTATCAAATCAGTTGCGTGTGAAACGTCTGGGGTAAACCATGGAAAGGTCTGCGGGGCCTGGATGTGGATAGGGAGCTATTGTTTCGTTGCATTGTTACACATGACAGCTGGAGACTGTGAATGAATGTGGCCTTCTTGTCTGTTTTCCTGGTACTACCTCGCTGAGGCAGGGGGTAGCGATGCTGTTACCTGTGGGGCTGGTAACGCTAGAATGGATGAAGGCAAGCATTAATATGCACATGTTTATGACTCATAGGAATGTTTATATATATATATATATATATATATATATATATATATATATATATATATATATATATATATATGTGTGTGTGTGTATAAGAGTGGATGAACCATTCTTCGTCTGTTTCCTGGCACTACCTCGCTGACGCGGGAAACTGCGATCAAGTGTGTGTGTGTGTTTTGTTCTAAGAACCAATTTGTCTAATGATATTCTCTAGCCCATTTTTCATATCCAACTATAATCACTCGCGGTTCTGGTTCAAAGCTGGTGTCTGTACCGAACACCATCTCATATTCGTGGTTCCCAGTGCTTCACACTGGCTTGGTCGTACCATATCGATAGCTGGAAGTATCGTGTTTCTCCCGTGGATCTCTGTGAGACTGGTTGCGCGTTATGTTAACACTAATACCAGTTTGTAAATCAGCAGACCCCTAGATGAACCTCACGAATACCTTCACACTCCCACAACCTCGTCACCTACGTAATGGCCACTGGATCTTGACCTCCGGCAGGGAGTACCACGAGAAGCAGAACGTGACCTTTCACCCTAACAACACCGTGACCTACTACCAGCAGCGGTGGTGGATCTGGGACGAGACCCTCTCCGGCAATAACTCCCAGTATGACACCATCGTCACCGTGAACACCATCCCTGTGGTGAGTCGGGGTACTAGCTGCTGGGGGAAGGTTTTATTGTTTTTTCCTTTACCCAAAAGTTTACAAAAATCTGACACTTCGACAAGGTAGTAGGAATCTTTGAGTTGTAGTCGAGAGTTTTTTGAGGTGTAACCTAAGTCAACGTCTGAGTCTTCATTATATCCAGGCCTTGGAAGTCTTTGTTATGAGAAGGTTCGGCAAGAGGACTGTGCCATCTATGTTACATGTTATATAAATGACATTTATTTGGGGGAAATTAACATTATCTGAAAAATCGTTTATCTTGAATTATCATGAAAAGACGACCCGTCACCACTGCTAACGTCACCCACGACCGTACCTCATCCCATCCGACTGTTCACGCAGTCGCGATTCTCCAGCCAAAGGTCCACCTGTGCTGCTCCTCACATAACCAGTGACTCGCATTGCACAACAGCACCCGTGGCGAGGCCATTGATGCTCTGCTACTCTTACTTTCCCTCCTCCTGTCCTGATGCCAGTCGTTGTTCTTTGGTTATCAGAAAGTGAATGGATTAGGCTCGGTAAGGGTTTTGTACAATAAACCTAACTGATAATCTGTGGACTTTGTCCTTGCATAGTTGATTGGGCAAATCGAATTCTAAGAAGCATTCTACAGTTTGTATATCTGTGATCAGCATGGTGAGACAACAGTCGAACTATACACAAAACTTACACTTTTAAAAAAGTAACCTGCACTGTTGGGGTCTCTTCTACTGATTGGCATCAGATTATCCCAATGCTTTTAAAGGTGCAAGTTGTTGACACATAGGTATTAGATCTCCTAAAGTGAGGTTCTCGTTCACAGGAGTAGTGTATAGAATTCTCAAGGGGTTTGGCACCTCGTATATTTCTATCACAGTTTCAGAGATAGATTCTCAAATCAAAGATTGATAAGAACACGTCAAAACATGCAGTTGATAATGAAGGAAAAGGTCACCCTGACGAAGTGTCTTTGTTCGTAAAAACCAAGATAACTAGAGCTGACATGTGTTTCCGCTTGGACTCCATAGTAAGGCCGAAGGTCGTATGGTTCATGTCAGTATGGTTCTGTGTCTTGTCCAAATGAGTCACACGGTGCACCTCCCAGCTCAGTCTCCAGCCAGGAAACGTGTGGGAAGCAGCTATGAAACCTTTGTTCTCACAACATACTGGTACAACTTGCAGCAGGATCAAGATTGTGTTGTAAGTGTAAAAAGCTTTTAATGTTTAGAGACGGAAGTAACCCCTTGAGCACGATGGTACGACCGTGGGGGGAAGAGTGTACGATACGACGCTGGTATGATATCCTGTGCTTTTATCATACACTTTAGGGGTTGGTCATAAGCCACACTATCAAACCTACTGGTCGTAGCGCCGTGCTTGAGGGATAATAAGTACAGTAACATCAGGTTTACTCATTTTCAGGAGGCATGACTTAACGTTAAATCTTGTATTACTCTTTCCACAGACTGTGGCATGGGCTGTGCGGAACCACTCCATGTACCTTACGGCAATCAACGAAGTGTTTCACTTGCTTGATGAGCGTGCGATTATCAATGGCACCGTGAGCGAGATCATATTTACTGGAGTAGAGGTAGGTCAGCTTGAGAGGTGTGGAGGGGAAACATAGGGAAGCTCTGAGGATGAGACAAGTGGGGATTTTGAGGAAGGAGGTGGCAGCTGGGTTGGTGCAGAACGAAAGATGGCTAAATTAGATGAAGAAGAAATGATGGGAGGGTCGGATGGAGCGATAAGAGAGATGAAATTGTGTAACGGAGAAGAAAAATGTTTGTTGGGTAATATATATAGATGCCGGAGAGATTTGGTGGGGATGATGAGTGGATGTGTAGATAGTTGAAAGAAATAAGTAGGCAATTTTGACAAGTCCAGATGGTTGAAGGAAGAGACTGGCGAATTGGAACGATATGGTATATGGGGGTCGACGTGCTGTCAATGGATTGAACCAGCGAATGTGAAACGTCCGGGGTAAACCATGGAAAGATCTATGGTTCCTGGTTGTGTAGAGGGAGCCCTGTTTCGGTGCATTTCACATGACAGCTAGGGAATGGATGTGAGCGGATGTGGCCTTTCCTCTTCTTCTTCTCCTGTTCCTGGCGCTACTTCGCTAACGCGGGAAACCGCGATAAAGTATAAAAAAAAAAGTCTAATGATAGTGCGAATGTAGAAGCGATATTCGAAGCTTTATGAAGGAGCTGCAAACGGTAGAGCGGGGTAGGGATAGTGGCAAACATCAGCAACCTAACTTTGTTCTCTCGTAGGTTGGGATGCCACGGTGAAGCTCTACTGGAAAGGTGTTTGTCTTGTTCCTTTGTGAACGTCTCTCTTCCTGAGATCTTTATCTACCTTTTCCCTGTAGCTCTACCCTTCCCCTGTCGCTCTTCCCCTTCCTATGTCGCCCTGCCCTTCTCCCGTCTCCCTGCCTTTCCCATGTTGCCTTGCCCTTCCCACAATAGCCTGCCCTTTCCCTGTCGCTCTGCCTTTTCCTTGTTGTTCCCCCTGATCCTGCTTTTCAGAAGACATCCACACATCTTTGTGGTATGGGGCGCCGCACCTCCCCATGACGACTACCTTGCAACCCGGACGAATGAAGCATTTGGTCCGAACTGCTTCGTACAATGTGACTTTCCCGGGTGTGTGGTTGAAGAACTTTAACATACCCTCCTCTAGTCTGGCTCTGCAGCACTTGTCTGGCAGGTGATGAAGTACGTGTCTTCCCTCTTCAGGACCCGCTGCTGGACTGGATACAAAGGGAGGTGGTGGCGGACAACGGCACCTTCCACTTCCTCTCGCCGCTGCTGGGTGCCGCTGATGGACTTGCAAGCTATGATAAGTTTGCTTGGTTCTACCGGGTATGTGACCTATAGTTTTGAGCCCTCTGTTTTTCTGCTATTATTATTATTATTATTATTAGTATTATTATTATTATTATTATTTATTTATTACTATTACTTAAAAAAAAGGAAAACAGAAATGGCATGAGTAACCCACACCTACGCTGGTTAAAAACTTTGGTTTACCCCCACCAGAGCAAGACAACCGTAAGAAGCACAGCCAGGCTAAAATGACTTTATTCAAACATTCTAACATATCACTTCTTTCAGTCGTCACACACAACTGAATATCTCGCAGTACTCCAGTTTTGCTTCTGAATTAAGAGTACTCAAGTAATCTTGAAGACAGAATAGGATCCCCATGTAACAGATAATCTCTGAGCATGAAACACTTGTTGAAGAAAACTGTGGAGGAACATTTGCATCAGAATAGCTGGTAATTAATCCATCTTGACGGAGATTTAATCTCTATGAAAATTCAGCCATCCTTGATCTGAATGCTCACTTCCTGATGGTGTTTTCAACCGTTAGCTAGGCCTCAGAGTATGCTGATGGGTAATTTGTTGTTACATAATTAAAGATGACTTGAAAGTTACCATCTTATTACTCGACCCACTTGCTGCCAGAAACATGTTCGAGAGTTGACTTACGATGACCTGAGAGAAAGTTCTCTTATTATGTCCTAAATCATCATGATAAATTCAGTAAGGAAGTGTTGATGCTTTGACTGAAGTTAAGAAAAAAAGGTACAGGATGGAAGCTGAATTGTTCTTACAGGAAGATTTGGGGTAATTAGAATTTTTGGGTTTATGTAGATCCCTCTCTTCGATTCATGCAATCATGAGGGCTTCAGAATTGACCCTTGAAGATCACAAGCTTCTTAAACGACAATAAGTAGCTTTAGTTATCAGGGAGAGAAAGCAAGGTAGTTACGATCAAGGTAAGAAAACATCTGATCGATCCTTCAAGAGGATTTTTAAGATGTTTTTTAGAAAGATGATTTATACATTTCTTTTCGAGGTTCAGTAACTGGTAGCCTCGAGGTGGGTGATGTATCTATGGTGCAATAGGATATTTGCTGATTTGCCTCTTCCCTCGCGATATTCGTCGAAACATCTGAGAGGGTCGTCAACGTCGAAGAAGGAAATGACTTGAGAGTATGACTTTTGGATTCTTTATGTTTAGATATTTTCCACGCGTTGAGAGGAAAGTTTGGAGAATGCTTAACCGACAATACAATTTTTGATGTTCGCCGTTTAATTTGCGTCAGCGTCTTGGAGTATTTTACCAGTCTCTTTCTTGACAATAGGAAGAGAGCCAAAACCACTGTTTTTCATGTAAGTGTTTTACAAGAGTTCTTTTCCATGGTCGCTGACATTGTATATAGTCCCGTGTGGAATAGAGTTATATCTTTATATAAGGAACTTTCTGGACAATATTGTTCCAACATGATCCTGAAGTCGCCTCTCTTCCTTAAAGCTTTTGGATCAAGAATGAGGAGCTAATGAATTCATGAGTTTAAGTCATCAGAATCTACAGGAAGGTGAAATGCATATTTGGGGTAAAGTTTTCCAAATCCAGAGTTTGGGGGGAAAATAAGACCTTTAAAGTAAGAATAAGCCTGTTCTAATACAGTACTGGAAAACACCTCTTAAGGAATATTTTTCTCTATGTCCAGTTCAGACCGTCAAAAGATTTTCTTGGTCTCATAGAAAATTACTTGGAACATGTATTCGTTCTTCGAGGCTTGTTCAGCAAGGATCATTTCTGGTTGGGTCAGAAAGGTGGTTCTCCTTTTACAATCAGGGCTGTTTTCTAGAGCACATAATGTCTTTCTTAAGAAGCTTTTCATTGGTTGAGACCATCAGAACGGGTCTTTGGTATTCGACAAATGAATCTGACGTGTGTTTGTGGCTATCCCAAGCAGCCAAAGGTCAACTGTGTACTGTGCCTCCCTGTTTATTTAGCTGTACCTCACCCATGTGCTTATCCAACGTTAGAAAATATCATCCATCCATCCCACCCTGATCTTAAGCTCTTTTATGATTAGTGAATTAGTAACCATCATGACATCCCAGTTCTGTAATACTTGTATTACCTCAACTGCGTATTATCACCCGAATGTCTGCATTATTCCAGTAAACTGTTACTTGTCTATAATCATTTAGTCACCAGCAGCTAGCGACTGAATGTGGGTGGGGCTATGTATGGCCCAGCTTCACCTCTGTGACCTGACTTCTTAGGCTTAGATGAGTTGCTGTATGATCATTGAGTCCTGTGAATGAGAGTCTGATGACCTTATATCTTAAAACAGTCGACAATAAACCCTCGTGGAAACCCCTCATTTTGTGGGAAGACTATTTCCAAACCCCCACCGAGAAAGTACTTTCTCGGATCCTTATAGGCGCAATAAACAGTATGAAAATGTCTCTTCATCCTTTAAAACCTAAAATGTTATTTCGAAACCATATTTTCTATCTATGAATATATTTGTAATTTATTATTTTCCATGTTCGTAAGGAAAGACACCCCATTCATCCTAGACAGTCAGAACGTTAGGACTTGATCATCTACACCCCGTTCATCCTAGACATTCAAAACGTTAGGACGTGATCATCTACACTTCCATCTTCAGACTATGGTAATAAGTTTGTTTTTTTCTTGCAGCGCAACTTGTCAGTAGAATATGATGGGCTGTACAACATGATGACTGGGGTCGACACATTGGCTAAGCTCGGTAAGATGTAACACATAGACACCTGGCGGCCAAGTTCAGTTACTTTAACTGGGCCAACTTGTCTATATGTCTGGCAAGTGTTCGCCTCAAGCTGTTGCACGACTATAGACACAAGTTACAGTCTCGAAGTACTGCTACAACTTTAAGTTCTTGTTATCCAGAAGAATGAGTTTGCTTCCGATAACACAGCATTTCTTTCTCTGTTTGATATGACAATTCTGTGCACTACATCACGAAGAATGTCCAAATATTTAAGTTATTCATAAAACTTAGGAGATATTATGTGTTTTCGCTTTACTTTGCGTTTGAAACGTGTCGTGTAATGATTGTCATCGCTAAAACCTCTCTTTCACGGCAGGTGACATAGACTGGTGGAACTACAAGCAGGAGACGCCCTTCTTCGCACCTCCCTGTAACCGTGTGGCAGGGTCGGCGGGCGAGCTCTTCCCTCCCCACCTGAGCAAGAACCACCTCATCTTCTTCAGTTCTGACCTTTGCATGTATGTGACCAATGTCAGTGTGTAGATAGCCAGTGTGTGTGTGTGTGTGTGTGAGTATGTATGTTCTCTCTCGGGGTGCAAGTATGGACGTGTGGGTGTCAGTTTGTGGATGTTTGGGATGTCAGAAGTATGAAGTGTTAGACTGAGGAGGCACGTGGAATGTAAGTCAGTGAGCTTGTGGAAGGACAGTTATTGGTTGTAAAGTGCCACCCTGTAGGCATCATGGAGTGTCAGCTTGTACAGTGTGAGATACAGTAACACTGAATATACAGAGTGTCCCAAAATAATGTACTCACTTTTTGACACTTTATAACTAACTCGCTGAATTTTTTTCTTTTCTCAGATCTGAAAAAAAAATCGGTGAGTTATGGAGTATCAAAAAGTGAATACATTTTTGGGGACACTCTGTATATATGTCGACAATTTTCCATCTACGAGATGTAATATTCTCGGCTTCCATTCCATTCATCCATTAAACACAGATACACTTGATCGTTTCTCTTCCCCCTTAACCCTCACCCATTCCTTTCCTTCCAGGAGCATAAAGCTGTTCTACAAGGAGGAGACGAGGGGTATAGATGATTTGCCCGGCTACCGCTACTGGGGTACCAACCACACTTTCACCAACGGCAGTGTTATTCCTGGCAACGAGTGCTACTGTGTCAAGGGGACTTGTGCCCCCACAGGTGAGGAACGCAGGCTTTTCTTCACATGGGAGAGAGACACGCCCGTAGCCTCCACAGGGTAGGAACACACACGTGTCCTCGCAGTCGTGGACCTCGCTGTGCATGACCCCCCCCCCCCACACACACACACACAGGTGACACGGGAATTTTTGCTTTCACGAATGAAGTACAGTTTTGCATGCCCCTTGGCTGAGAAACACTCGCACCTTCCTTGACAGCTGAAATATACTGATCCGCGACACAAGACACACACGCACACACACACACACACACACACGTATCCACAAAGGAACCACCTACACTTACTATCATGAGTGACTTTTCCACTCTTGTCCTCACAAGTGAGACATGAACACTGGCCTCCACGAGTGAGACATGCACACTTGCTTTTCACAGAAACGCTCGCACTTGCGCCCCACACATACCTTATGTGTTCACCCACTAAGGTTAATTTCGGAACATTTCTACCATATTTGATGAGGTACACACTTACTCCACCACAGGTGATCAAACTGCATATTGTCACGGGTGAGACACACACATACCCACAGGTGTAGCAGATGAGTGAACTAACTGACTCTTGTTCTACATAAATGAGGCACACGCACACCTGTATATGTGAGACACACTCCAACCACCATAGAGTAGACACACCTATCCCTCACAGAGGACATGTAGAGAATGTACCTACAGATGAGAGGCTCATGGCTGTCCCCTCAACACCTGGGTAGCCCGCACAACCCCTTGCTGGACCACAAGTATGCCCGTTGTCAATCTCCAAGCTCTACCAGAACTTTAGTAAGTCAAGGAAAATTAGATACTGAGATTTGCACGAGCGTATGCATTTTGAATGATTCTAATGGTACGTGGAATAGTGTAGTGTTCTGACATCAGTAAGGAGGGTGATGCACAGTTAGACCTTTCATTGTGCAAGCTTTCAGAAAAGTTGGTTGCCCCGTGCGCGAAAATGAAAAATAATATGAAATTCCAAAATGATATTTCTCTTCACATAATATCTCTATAACGTATATGATTGAAGATATTACTCATATAAGTAGTACGCCTTCCCCTATATTGATGTGTGGGAGGGCGGAGGTAAAGATGTCGTACTAGCGGGAAACAGCGAACAAGTATAAAAGCTGTGTAAAATATATGTTTAGTTAGCGTTGCCAGACTCCGCCTGCATGTGGTTATACCGTGAGCATGAAGTCGCTCTGGGCAAGGCTGTACCATCGTCAGTGTAGGGGAAGGTGTAGTCTTCTCAAACGCCTTCCGGCTGTAAAGGAGGCCATCATTTCCGTTTTTTAAGTGAACCATAGCTCTGAAGCCCCATCCATATACTGGGTCCCGAGACTGTATGTCAATTCCACACCATTCATTAACGGAGAGATTTACTCGAACATCACTTTTGATCATGCCCGTCCTTTGCTGCATTTATAAGATAGTTCAAATGCTCATCAGTTCACTGTTGCCAGCGCTTACTGATCTGCGAATTGTTTAGTTGCAAAACCTGAAATTTATGAGTCTTAAGCTTCCTTAAAAGTGTTTCACCCATTGAGTACAATTGTACGACCCATGGGCATGATGGCCTTGGACTTTGATCTAACCCTTAAGGGTCTGGTTAACACAGTCGACACACTGTCGTGATCACTACAGCATGTGACTGATATGTCTTCAGTGCAACCGATTCAAACTAGATTTAGATCAGATAGACACTGCACTATCTAGTGATTGTTAAGTGGTTAATATGGCTTCTGGCACTTGCCATTGATATTGTCTCTAGATCTTGTGTCACCCGTCTCCCGCGGAAACGAAATCGACTAAAGAATCTCGTATTGGTCACATATATCGTATCTTTCCACGTTCTCTTGTGTCCCACTCCAGGTCTCCTGAACGCTGAGTCCTGCAGGATGGGTGCCCCAGCCTTCATCTCCTTCCCTCACTTCCTGAACGCCGATCCCTACCTACTGGATGGCGTCACCGGCTTGGCTCCTGACGAAGAGAAACATTCCTTCTTTTTTGACCTTATCCCGGTGAGATCTCTTTATGCACGACACGGGTGATGGTAGTTAATGCCGTGACGTGGCGTGGAATAGTGTTCTGTGGCCATTTTCTGTATTATGTTTGTTCCCTTAGCACGAAGGTATGAAACCTGAGCATGATGGCACGTCCTTTGGTATGATCAAGTGGGCCATTACGCCCATGGGTCATGCTCTTGTGTCCCGAGATAGTACCATCATGCTCGAGGAGAATATTTATCTTTCAGAAAATGTGAAGCAACTGGTATGGATCTAATTAGCATGTGATAATGTTATGGTGCTGGGGGAACCATCAGCAGCACAGTTGAGTTTCAGAGGATCATAGTTAGTGTTTTCCTGAGGGATGATGTCCACTGATACGGTAAGGTTGTGTCACAAATGTCAGCTCTATCAGGAGTTCATTGGATGTCCTTCATACTGTCAGATGACCGCACCATTTTAAGACAAGCTATTTTTCATGACGTAACCAGAACTCTGCATTCTGACAGAGTTCCTCATTCTTGAAATCAGTATGGGCTTTTACTAGTCAAGCCCTACATTTCCTCTTTTCACCTGACATTAAATGAGAAAGTTTCTCGAACTTTCTGAGAAGATTCATCAGTACAGTACAGTGTGTCTCATGCTATGGAGAGACCATGGTCATAAAAAAGTAGTAATGTTTGTCTTTTATATGGTTTTTCATTCTGAAATGTACGTTACTTATAACTGACAAACTGAAAATCCTTTTTCCTTTGGCATGTGATACTGTATGGGTGGTGTTGATGAGACTGTATGGGTGTTAATGACGTGATGATGCCCTGCAGGAGATTGGTGTACCCCTGAGGGTGGCGGCCAGGGTGCAGATTAACATGAAAGTGCAGCCATACCCCGGCCATGGGATGCTGCACCTAGACAAGATAGAGTAAGTAGACGTTCTTCCTTTGTCTGTATCATTCATTCATTAATGAAACTGGATCTTCCCTCAGGTGTTGTGATCTTTAACTAGTTAACCAGTTGAGGTTAATACCGATCTATATATTCCACTTGTGTACTTAAAAAGAAAAGCAGAAGCGAGAAAAATCCTGTCAGTGTTGTGTCTCACGAAATCGGTGAAATTATTTTGTCATGCAGTTTGGTGTCCCTGTTCTTGTTCTCTTCATTTCTGACACATATCCACTTTGTAAACTTTTCCTCACTCATTCTCTCCATATGTTCAACCCATTTCAGTACACCCTCTTCACCTCCCACAACCACACCCTTATTTTTATAATCATACCTCTCTCTTACCCCTTTCATTACTCGATCAAACCTTCCACACACCACATTGCCCCCAAACATTTCTTCTGCAAAGCATTATATGTAGCCCATGCCTCACGCCCATGTAATATTGTTGAAACTACTATACCTTCAAACATATCCAGTGTATCATTTAGGTCTGAGTGACTGTAGCTAAGAAATGTCTTTGCACAGTATAGCTCATTATTACGGTTACCACTACCTAAAGTTAGATATGTTGAAATTGGGACTATGATGGTACAAGCTTATACTAGAACGGTTCGATCCTTTGGTGTGATGAGTTCGGCAGACTGGCGCTCCCATAGGTCATATCATCACACTCGGTGGGTTAAGCAGTTCTGGTACATCACACGTGACGTGATACACATATCACTATGCTGTACTTTATTTCAGCTCGGTCGTCGCCTCCGACCACAGGACTTGCACAGTAAATTAAGAGTATCAAATCAATCAGGATATACATCCCGTAGTAAAAACATCCCCGAGTCTTTAACTTGGGCCCTCATTTCCCTACCCTAACAGTGTAGTACATTACGTTTCTCTATTATAAAGTCTCTTGATGTCTCCCTCTAGTCCATTAGGCGTCAATAAAGTCTGACTTTAAATTCTTTTGAGGTGCTGGTATTTATTACATGTTGCGGACGACTGTTCCATTCATATGCAAATCTCTAGCTGAAAAAAAAAAATCTCATGTCGACTGAATCTTCCTATGTATAATTTCATTATATTTTTTTCTTAGCCGATTTTGATGGTTTGAAGAGGGCCGTGTTGTCAATTCATTCTCTACCTGATGGAATCTTGAACGTTTATTGTATCTCTTCTTAACCTCCTCTTCCGCAGTGACTGTAGCATCAAAATCTTTAACTTCTACTCATAGCTTTTGATTTAGAGCCTAATAACAGCGTTGATGCCTCTGCCTTGGTCATTTCCCAAATCAACAACGTCCTTTATGTGGTGTGGTGACCAAGCTTGTACAGTCACCGAGGTGTGGACTGTTTATATAATATCCTGAATCCTTTTCTATCTATTCAGCTGAAAGTTTGCATTACTTATTTTGTATCTGTTTTCCGGAAGGTAACTTTCCTGCCTTGCTCTGTTAATTTCATGGGGCTCGTAAACATGCCAATGTCCTACTCCTCTCCAACTTCACCCAGCGTACTTTTTGCTTCTACCAATGACCGATTATTCGTATTTCTCATTTACCTTCCTTGTCCATCCTTTTGCATTCTCCCACATGGAATTTCAAAAGCAAGTTCTTGGGCAACTGCTTAACTTTTATAAGTCTTACTGGTGCAAGACATTTTATTGTGATTTAAATGCCATTCCAGATTCTGGTGTCATATGCAAACGTTTTCGGATGACATTTCACAGTTTAAGGTGTTTCCATAAATTGAAACAAAATAGGTCCCAAAACACATTCTTACGGCTCTCTGTTGTCTATCCTGGTCTAATCTCTCATCTCTCTGTTAAGAAAGCTCTCAATCCCGTTGAATGCTCTGTCCTGAACATCATATGCTTTGTTTCCGATGTAGCCTTCTGTATGGGACAATCGAAGGCGTTTTAAGTACTCTGGAAACACTTTAACACTGTGCAATAGTAACTCTTGCCTGATAAAGCCATTATATCATAGCCACAACAGTGTAAACCTTCTCTCTGTTGCAGCATCTTGGGAGAAGTACCGGAGGTGTTCCTGCCGATGTTGTGGTTCGAGATCCTGGCGGAGGTGACTCCAGACATGGCATCCCGGCTCAGCGTGGTCACCTTTCTCCAGTCGCGCGCCATCTACGTCTTTTGGTGGACTCTGGTCGCTGTGGCACTGCTGACTTTGATTGTGGTGGTAGGCTTCCACTGCTGGCGGACTCGCAGAGGTTATGAGGTGCTGAACTAATGATATACATCAGCCAGGGGCTGCCAGGGAGTTGGTCTTGGCCTAGCAGTGTCAGTGTTACCAGAACTTAACATTTAACACCTGGTGCTTCACACTGGAGTAACGCACATGGTCTGCCGCTGACTGTAAAGTGATGCATGATATTAGCTATGTCATTTGTTGTGTACGAATTATCATTAGGAAGAGTCATCTGATGAAGTACGTGTTGTGTCTGTGTCATTGTTATGTGGAACTTTATCATTTTCACGGTTATAGCAAAAAATTCTGATATTTACATGTTGGTTGATGTACTCATAGTTTTTATATTTATAGTTTGGGTAATTTCTTACTTTACGTAAATTCAATTTGTAGTTATAATTGTTCCAACATCACAGCTACCAAATAATACGTAAAAAAAAAAAAAAGATTAGACTGAGGCTGGTGTCAGTGGTGTTGGCCGCCTTATATCCTCACAGTATATGACCTTCATAAAAAAAAATGAAAAAAAAAGACTATCAGATTGGGTAATAAATGAAAGTTGCCAAAATATACAGTCTATTAAAAGATTTTTACAAGATTGAGTTTTGTTATTCTGAAGAATTACACCACAGGGAGCTGAGCTGTGTCACCTTCAGTTCCTCCAGTAAGGTGTGGATGAAGGGAAGCAAGTCGTAGGGCTCCGCTCCACACCCTCAACGATTACCATGAAAGCCTCCTGTGTCAACCATGAGGAACCGTCATAACAGTTAGTGACCAGATTTAATGTTCTTCCTTCTTTCCCTCCTCACTCAGCTCTTGGGTTATCCTGGTGAAATGGGAAAAGATTTCTTACGGTAGATAACGGACACACAATTACCCCACTAATTTGGAATGTTATCATTGTTCCTTTGAGAACTTGACCTTCGTATGAACATGACAAGCAAAGCCGTGACATGATATAACGGTTATGTTCTGCAGATAATGGTATCCTAATCAGCGCTGACGAGCTGGCAAACACTTTTCACTTATAACGTACTGCGAAAATGATGCTTGAGATGGCACTTTAACCAATCATTAATGGTCGCTCTTCCTGTATCTTTCTCGTAACTTAACGTTTTATGACGGTGGAAGGTGACATGTTCAAAAACCTGTCTGGTATTTGAGTCGTGGAATCCACAGATCTGTGATGTTTCTCTTCAGGATCACTTGGCGAAAAGATCATCATCTGACCAGGACTAACACATCCGTAACATGTGAAAGCTCATATACAGCCTGCCAGTGACTGAATGTGGCACATGTACGAGTTCTGCCACACTAATTCTGGTACGTTTAAATACATCGAATCTGGCTTATTTAGATGCATCGAATCTGGCTTATATTTAGGTATGACAGACATCTCGTTCATCACCGCTTGTAACCAAACAAGGCGGAACACTTGACTGAGTCAGGAACATGATCAGATGTATGAGGTATGACACCAGGAGGTAATGAAGCTTGGTACCTCGCTGAACATATCAGATGTGGCAGATCAACTGTCTGTTTAACATCAGATTAGCACATCGCCTGGAGATGTTGATTTGACCATACCTTGATGCACTAAACCTGGATACCTCGCCTGGATACACGGTACTTGACACTGCACCGGGAAAATTCTGGGTTGGCTCATAACTGTTCTCAAGCCATATTCCAGTAGTGGTGTCGGCTGCCGAGGCCGGCAGGGTGTTGGCAGCCGAGCCCGGCTGTGGTAGCGCTGGCAGTGTTGACTCGTGAGCAACTAGACGCCTGAACTGGCACAAACATGAGTAGACCGCTAAGGTAAAGATTCGTGGACTTCCCCTGGGGAATGGTACATTATACATCCACCAGACAGGTCGAGGCAGATCATCATATATCAGTTCGTACCTATTATTGCTCTTCATTGGCTCTATCTCACTTTACGTGATCATGTAAGTAATCCATGCAATTCTTCTCGCCGTTATCTGAGAGCAGTTTCCGTCTCGTGCAAGGACTGTGAAAATTCTCAGTTTGCCAGAACTTAGTGAGGCCGTTGGCATTGATGATGTACGATGTTTTGTTGTCATAAGCGTCCAATCGTTCAAAGATGAGGCTATTCTTTACTTACGTTGGTGAGTACTTAAGTTGCCACCAGGATTCAAATTATTAAATATTTGGGGCATCTTTAGATGGTTTGTGTAATCAAACTGAAAACATGTATTTCATTATTATTTCCTTACCACTGCAAAGCCAGTGCGTCAACTCGTCAAATGCGGAGCTTCAGTGAATCTCCTAGAGATCCATACCGAAGGTAACTTGATACACTGCCGCCTCCTCACGTCGAACTGTGGACAAAATCCTATTTCGGAAGCCAGAGCTCTCGTTCCGTTTCATGTTTCCGGCCTCCATCAGGTAGGTGAAGCCGTCCAGCCCTAGGACGACACGCCCTAACCGGAGGGCAGGAGTTTCACCTATATCTCGTACAGCCACAGAGAGAATGGAACGACCATTTGGGTCTTGATCTATTATCAAATCACCTTGTTTGATGCGGCCCACTGCTGGAGCAAGTCCAAGCCTTCCTGTTGCTACGGCGACGTCTTGGAAGCTTACTTTCACCACTGTCGAGGTCGCTGGGTTTCCTGATGTACCCATGGCCACGTGAGACGCAGTCAGTTGTGTGTAATGTCTGCCTCCCATCATAAGCAGCTTCTCCACCATCAAGAGGGAGTATTCCGAGGGTGTAAAGCCATTCTGACGCAGAGCTCCGGGGGACATGACGGCAAACCGGAGTCGCTTCTTGAGGTACTCCTTCCAGTGGTCTTCATCTGGCACCACGATTAAGGTTATGTCCACGTCTCTGTGGTTGGTGACATGTATGAAGTACCTGCATGACAAGAGATACGACCAGTACAGTCACGCTGTCTGCATAACAGATGATTACAGGAAAAAAAATGAGAGTTGAGAAAAAGTTCTGAATTGGAAGAAGTTATTGCTGAACCCTTTCTGCACAACGGTACAACCCTTGGGTTTGATGCTCTGGCCTCTGACCTGACCTGGCCTCTAAAGATTACTACATCAAGGTCACGCCAACGTACCCAAGGGTCACACGGTCGTGATTCGAGAGGTTAGTGAAGACTTGAGAGTCGATTACCATTAAACCTACCAACGTATATGCAAAGGAAAAGAAATTCATTTCAAAATGTACCATTTGTGGTGCTAATTCTAGAATTCCTGCCAGAGTTGTTACATGCTTCTATTCGAATGAAAATTTCAACCACAAAGCTACAGTAAAAATGTCCAGCAAATGATATTGGAAACTTAGATGATAAGCTTTCAAAAAAGAAAATCATAACATCAGCTGGTATCAACATTTAGTACCAAGTGGCCTAAATTCAGGGTCTATCCTGTGTGTGAGGTCTAGGGGAGAGTTGCCACTTGTGTGACACGGAAACTAGCGGGCGGGCCAAATGCCTCACCTGATGTCCGGGTTGAAGATGATGTAAGGGATGAGGTTGGAGAGGAGGACCTGACGAGCATTGTCTGGGAAGCACTGGCCCTTGGCTCCGCTACACATCCTCATACCCGTCGGACTCGGACTTCTTCTCTAAACACAAGCAATGTCGTTAATCTTCAAAGTTCTTAAAGTACCCACTCACTCTACTTGTCTACCTGGAGCCTGTCCAGAATCTAACTTGCCTCTCACATGATTAAGACAGAGCAATCATAACATGCACCTATCCTCTTGTAATTGATGATTTCTATAATAATTACATAATTTGATTTTCTCTTGACTGCCTGTTTGTGTTATATGGGGAGGAACTTTTACACTTGTGGCGCACCATCTTTTGAACATTCTTGAGTATTGTAAAGCTTTTCAAATTTCTCCATGTTGTCTGTACTAAAATGCCTTCATTCATTTTATTCCATTCATCCACCATTCTTGTACCATAAGAGTAGTTCTAATCTTTCTTAACAAGTTCCTTGCTTAACTTTACCCTACGTCCTCTGGTACTTCTCGCCCTACATTTTTCGAAGAAATGTCCACTGTCTACGTCACAAATTTAAGGACTTTATCCTTTCCCTGTAACTCGCCTCTCTTAATTCTAGTGCCATCTTTGTTGTTCCCTACCTTCTCTAACAGCTCTTTGTGCGGTAACCAAACTTAAAAAGCATAGTCTAGTTTTGGCTCAAGTAATACTAATATAGTTTGCTGAATATATCCTTATCCATGAACTTGAATGCTGTTCTAATATTTGCCAGCAAACAGTTGGTCTCCTTAACTATCTTCCTAAAGTGGGACTCCTGGGACAGCTTAGGGACTTATGTCAACTCCGAAATCTTTCTCTTTCACAGGTCCCCGTAGCTTATTTTACAACTTATGTAACTTCCCTCATTTTCTTAATCGGCATGCGAAATTCTGATTCAGATCAAACCACCGAAAAATCAAGGTGTTTGTTTATCTATTGAAGTAAACTTTATCAAGATGACTTATCTTTGCTCCAAACATCTTGAATTAAATAGTTTTACCTCTGCTGCAGAGTACCCAGTAACTCTCTCTCTCTCTCTCTCTCTGAGTACCAGTAACGTCTCTTATTCCTTATGCTTTCTTTTTCCACTTTCTCTGCCAGTCAAACACCAAACAAATCCCACATCAAACTTTTTTTTTTCTTTTTTTGTCAACTGTTTACATTTGTACATTTTATAAACTATTTTGGCTTCCAGCTGCCCCTCCCCCAACCTGTGTGCTCTTTAGACATAATTAATATAAACCTACACATCTGTACAACTAGCAAAGCTCCCATTTTCATTCCTTAATCTTTCTCTAAATTTCTAAATCACTTTTCAACTGTAAACTTATCCAGCCTGCGTCTCATTACTGCTTCTCGTTCACATAACCTTCATATCACTCGATTCAGATTTCTGCTACATTTGATTCTGAACGTTGGAGCACCCACCTGGGCCTCCTTAGGAGACCTCTGCGGCCACTTACTCTGGTGATGGGTGTTGACTGAGGTGTGTCCTTGGGAGAATTTGGCGCCTCCTTCAGATAAGGTTGCAGCATGTGACTCAGTTGGATCCAAGGTGTGGGCATCACCCAGTTCCCAGCCCTGCAGGAGGAAACAATTAATTATGATGAAAATGTAAAACATGGAAGGGTCTAGACGCTCACGGTCCCTAGTTTTCGGCATCTTAAGATGCAAAGAGTGCCAGTTGTATTGCCTGTCTCTATTGCTGATGAGAGAGAAATGATCGTGCATTAGTCGTACCTAGCCTTCCTAAGACCCTTACCTCTCCGATAACACAATTTTTTTCCCCTGATTCGCTCTCTTTAATCATTTCACCAGCGTTGTCTTTAAACTAAATTGTCTTTAGTTGAGCACCATCTAGCTAGTACCTCTGCTAATATTTCACTTCTCTGAGAGACACAAAAGTCTGAAGACGTTTTCGAATTTTACTTTCACTCGCACAATAACCTTCATTCACGATTCAGCTTCGCAGGAGCCTCTGTGCTTATTCCACCACCAGTAAGTTTCCTGTACACCTTGTGGACTTTGAATCTGCAAACCTTAATGGCATTAGATATAAGATTAGTTCCCAGCTACAACTATTATTCTCTCATCTACTGCTCTCCTAGCTTTACAAAGTTTGCACCTTTTTTTTTTTTTCGACTACCTTGATTCCTGTCGTTAGACCGTTTTATCATACTATCCTCAAACTGAGCGCCTTTACTCAGGAGACTTCAACATACACTATAGGGAATGACTGATATCTTCCCACACAAGTGATGGAGTTGGGTTTGAAGCTCACATGTTTTCCATTCTGCAACAATTTTTCAATCATATCCCACACAATAATGACCATCTTCCAAACACAATTAGTTTGTTTTTCAACCTCTAATTCTTCAAACTGTAGCTAAACCACTTTATCCCTAATTGGTTCATTATCACACACTTGTAAACATACCCTTGTACCGCACCTCCACATGTAGGTGGCTCCTCTAAACAGACTGGATTAATTTAATAACACACTATTTCTTTATCAGATTCTTGCCTCTTGCCCTTTTTCTCTGTTGAGTATACAGCTGAGACTGCTTTAGCGAGAAAGGAGGTATATATCCCCTTTTCCTTTAAGGCTATTCTGAGGTCATTCAGGCAATGGACATAGCATATCGTATCTGGTAAACTTTACTTCCTTCGACTCTCATTCACCTATCAACTCCACCCAAAATCATTAATGTTATGCGTGTGGCAGCGTCCCAAAAGTAAAGCAACAACCTCGCCTCTGTTTCAGGCCATAACTAACTCTTACAACTTTTCTCGTCCTACCTTTCTTGAGTTGTTCTATTGCGAAATACTATAACAGCCTTTCCTACCGGTATTCTTTTTTTTTTTTTCCCATTTCCTCCCTCAGCTCCCTTCCGGCTGACTCTAACAGTCCCTCACTCCCTGACGCACTGATTGCGAATATTTTGCCCTTACACCTAAAACAGTTACTGCACTTGTTCCAATCATGAGGCACCTGGCTACTTTTACATGCTCACTTGCTAGGTCGACACAACAGCAGTCGTACCTCTAACTCTTCACCATTTCCCTCACCATACCTCTAATCCTACTAACCAAAGGACATATATCTTTCATCTCCATCTCCGATCAGTTCTTTACAAGCTCTCGCAATTTCATTCTTAATCAATGGCACTTTTTCAGGCTAGTGTAATACGCTGTAGCTCCTTAACGTAGTCTTGTACTTTTATTTACCTCCATACAAAATAGTCTCTTATGCTTTAAACATTCATTTTTCTCCTAAGAATCCCATTTGTTTTAATCTTTATATTACATATAACATTCTCCTGCTTTCTCTACTCGGTACTTTATATTCTGTGATGTTTGTCCTTCATTTATCGCTATTTACTGGCAGATACAGCCATAACCAAGCTTTCTTTTTCTCTTAACAACTTAAATCTTCACCTCCCCACCATGCTGCACCTCTCTCAAATGCTGTTAGAAATAGTCAAGATCAAGTGGGACTAAGTTTGCAAGAGAAATTTCCTTACAGAGAGGCAGCATGGGTTTACAGGAAAGAAGTCATGAATAATGACACCTCTGTAAACATAAAACAAAGAAGAAAGAAAGAAAAAGAGGAAGAAGATGAGGAAAAGAAAGAAGAATGACAAGAAGAATATAGTATAAGATGAATTATGCAGGAATAACTAGAAAGTCCACTCGGGCTGACAACATCGTGAGCGAATGAAACGTGTCAGAAGCGCCTTTTCTGGCTAGACTCAAGCGGTGTCCCGCAGGACTGAATCTTGGGGTCGCTGTTGTTCTTGAATCATATGAATTACTACATGGACGTGAACGATACTCATCTCCTTATTGTGGGTGATGGTGAAATTATGAGAATAGTGCACAACATAAGGTCAATGATGAAAAATCATCAAAATGATGCAATCGCGCCCATTTGTGCTATCATTCTAGTGCAACAAAATTCAACTCTGGAAAAAAAAAATCTTCTTTTATCCGTTAGGAATAAAGAAAATGTTTGTAACAAAGTTATCCAAGGACGACAACTTAGCCACTCATGGCTCACACGTTGGACACCCCCTGCTCTTACCCGTCAGAGCCTTGCAGTGACCTGCTTCTTCCTCGTTTTCACAGTTACACTCCTCTCAGCCAGCAGCTCACAATAAACCTTCACTTGCTTGTCCTGTATACATTAGACATACCCATTTTCTGTGTGCATGACCGTTGTACATGAACATGTTGATTTGATTTTTGTGCAATGTGTAAACCTCTGAAACCTAATGACAGGACGGTGTTGCCAACTGACAGTGCTGACATGATGGTGTCGCCAGTGTGCCTGCGGTACTAACCTGAGGTAGACTTTGTCGGTGGCGGTGGTGATGTTGGCGAGCAGGGAGCAGCGGTGGGCGAGGAACACCATGTCTCCCCATTCGTATTGTCGCCTCTCCCACTCCCTCACTCTCTCCCAGATCTTCGTCAGCCTGCTGACGGACGACACAACCGCCTCCGCCTCCTGGACTATATCCCCCAGGACCTTGCCATCCTCCAGACGTAGGCATATGGAAATGGCTTCATACTCCTGATTCTGAGGAAAATTGCGTGAGCTCTCAGAAAGTCATATGAAAACCATTTTATAGCAATACTTCATCCAGTCTTACCTAAATCTATGAATGTAGCATACACTTTCTTTATCTAAAGATACACCAACTTCCCTTCCTAAGCTCATCTTGTTATTCTTTATGATCAAGTAAATGAGAAAGCACTTTGGGAATTTCTGATGACATGGTGATCATGGATGACTGATGAACACCGTTGAGAGCTTTTCATAATGGAAGAAGTGCATACAGAAGAGTAAGTGGTTCCGCAACGAACGTGGGACTGTGTCAGGTTTCTGGGATGTCGCACAGTATGGTTGTCCAATGATTTAATGGATGGAGGCATTACGTGATATGATAGCGAGGTGAGACGGCCGCGGTGGGATAGCAATGGAGAAACAGAATGAAACCTCTTGAAGATGCTGTACGCAGATGATACTGTACCATTAGCTAAAGTAAAAGATATGCAGGAAAGAGAAGTGGACCATTCCAACGGAGTATGTAGAAAGAGGATGCTGAAAGTGAACACGAATAAATGTAAGAAGGGATAAGACACCACAAGGTAAGATAAATTTGAACAGAGAAGAACTGGAAGTTGTGGATACGTTTATATATTTGGCACACACATAAGAATACACAGATGGGTAACTTGCTGGAGCTGAAAGCAGTCATCCAACGGAGAAACGCTGAGGTTACGCTGAAAACTCTGGTGATTGGAAAACGAAGGATAGAGTGAGCAAGAAGTGATATATGGATGTGAGCTGCAGGAGCCTGCATTTCAGGAAAGGTCACGGATGCTGATGGGGAACTATAGCCAGTAGTTAAGGTTAGGGTAGTCAGAAAGGGCTTCCCCTTTCTAGTTATTGTTCAACACTGATGCAGACGCAACAGTTAGAGAAGCACTTGCAGACCTTGACGAAGAAATATAAGTTGGAGGGGAACTCAATACATTGGTCAGGTTTGCTGACGACAGGGCATCTCTCAGCGGCACAGATCATCAGTAAAAGACAGTTTAGCCGCCTGGCGTCCTTCTTGTGTCGGTCACCTGCCATGCGCATTACTACAGGTAATGTATGCTATATTACTTTATGGGTAATATATTTAATATATGACTATACGGGTAATTTGGGTAATATATTACTATACTGATTTTACAATATAGGTAATTACTATCAGGGTAATTTGTAGATTTGTGCTGGTCAGCTGCATCCTAGACTCATCCTGTGAGCGGGAAGAGAAAATAGGTTACAGAGGTTCCAAAAAGCCTTTGTCACGCCAGTGGCCAGACGCTTATGACATAATTGTGATGAAGTTGGTGTATTACATAAGCAACTGTCTTTCATTTAGGATGCTTACTTCAACGTCCTGACTCAGGAAAGCTGACAAGACAGGAATTATCTTACACCCTCCCGGCCAGGATTCTTGGTCATGCATATTATCAGCAGACGACAAAACATTGTCGCATATATAATAATCTTAGCCTGTGAATATTACTGGCACTGTAGCTTGTTTGTAACCAGTATGGTCACAAATATAAACACCCTAGATCACTAGCTGTGAAAAATAAAAGTATTATCTTTTTAGGACAGGATCAAACAAAGAGATGGCAAAACAAGTCATTAATGATAACATATCTGAAATTATCATAGGATAGTAAGCTTATGTATTGAGCAACGTGACTCTTCAGTTTGCTTACTAAAGTGACAAAAAATCCTTCACAACTCCTGCAATCACTTACATTCGCTGCCGCTCACAGGATGAGGCCGGGGTGCCGCTGATAACGAAAACAAATCCGGTCCTATCAACTATCTATCTCGTGAAGATAAGGCTTTACCGACAGACTCTGTGCAGTTTCCTCACATGATACAACTACCCTCCATTTTTTCATCCTATCTCCTCAAATTTTCTCGCCTCTTCTCTCTCCCCCAAGACCTGGTGTTATAATAACCCGTACAACATTATGTATATTCATTTCTTCTCGATACTAATCCTTTTCTTAGTTCCTGGTTATTCACTCCTCTCTATCTCTCTCGTTTGCTTACTCTCCTGTAGACTCGCCTACAGATTGCCCAACTATAAAGTTAAGAAGGAGACGAGTGAAGTACCGTTAGCCGCAGGACTCACCTGGCGTGCGCCCTGGATGAACTTGTGGTAGGTGTCAGCCAGCGTGCCGTGGAGCGAGCTGATGAGCGTGTAGTGCCGTAAGAGCGCTACGGCTTCGGTGCGGAGCATGGCCAGGGCATCGCGCGTATTGAGGACCTGGTGGTACTCGGGCTGGTGATGCGCCATCTCCCGACACTCTTGGCAGATGACCGTCCGGCACTTGGTGCAGTAAAACTTGAGGGCCGCCCCGTGCTGAGCTGTCCACACATAAGAGAACACGGGTGGGTAACTTGTAGAGCCTGAATCGCTCTGTGTCACACGTACGAGAAAGAGACTTGTAGTATTTACATTCCTGTCCTAGCATGAAATGTATCTAGTGGTACTAAAACACGTACGCACACACCCATACAAAATAATGTTAAACAGGCATTAGTTGGTAAAAAATAAAAAGCAACATACGTTGTTGCGGAATTCGACTCACAACACTCATCGTACACATAATTTACATTCGCCTAATAGAAGACTTTGCGCTCTCATTTGGGGTTCTCATTTCCTGCAGAGTTCACAGCGGGCAAGGCCCAACTCTCTTGTTTTCCCGTCCGGCGTGTTGCCGGAGAGGGTGGAGGGTTGGAAAAAGACTTTTGCTGTTCTTTCCATCTTCTGTTTTTAAGGGGACCGCGGTTTTGTTTGTTTGTTTGTTTTTCTTTAGCAGTGTTAAAGCCAGACTACCTCTCTTGGACCTTGGGAATGTGTGGTCTCTATCTATTTCACTCTCTCTCTCTCTCTCTCTCTCTCTCTCTCTCTCTCTCTCTCTCTCTCTCTCTCTCTCTCTCTAGTTACCACCTACTACAGTCTGGGTATTGGGAGGGCTAGTGACGTCTGTGGACTGAGCCAACACTTCGGTAGCTATCAAGTGTCATTCCTTTCGTCCAGGTAGCGGTCTTTTCTTTCTGCCTCACCCACACGTCGACTGCTGGCTTTCAGTCCAAAGACGTACAATCTATCCAACTCACACAAAACACTTGACAACACGTACTTCAGACTCGTTCGTCGTAACCCTAGATTTTTCCTTTGAGGAGCGATGAGCTCACCACAGAACCCTGTGATAACACTGTTGTGTGGCCTCCTTTCTCTTGATCTTTAACAAAGAGGAATCATTGTAAGAGGCACATGACAGCGCATGACAGTGTCCGGCTCAGCCTATGCTACAGGTGGTATGAATATTTCCACAACACATTAACAACACTGAACTTTACTTTTTGTCATTCTGTTTACATAACTTTGCCACCTGCACTGGAAGGGAGTTTTACTGACATTTACAGGAGCATATGATCGGAGAAAGGATTATTCTTAATCATGAGGGATGTGAGCTATATACAGGAGGTACAGGACTGAGCAGCAACGTTGCGGTTCACACAACTGAGGCAGAATGAAACCCAATGAACTACCACGGGTGAGAGCGGTGATGAAATAATGCGAGGTTAAGACTGAGAACCGTTGCCTACCAACCAAAGGCCCACGTTACTTTCCCTTTATATTCACCGTTCCGTATGTTCCCTTTCGTTATCCCGTCACCATTATGGCCGTCATCATTTCAGTGGGTTTCCTTTCATTTATGCCTCGGGCGTCTGAACCTCGACACTTTGTACTCGCTGCAGGTAAGAATCTATAATGATAGGGAGAGCAAGGATGGGTGGGCCAGCTGGCTACTGAAGAAGTGTACTTACGGCAGGCCTCCTGGTCCTCCTCCAGGGCGCGGGACGATCGCCCCAACAGGGGCTCCTTAGGCTTCGATCTCGTACCTGCAACATCCACAGCCACCAGGATTAGTTGTTCTGTAACACATGTAACACACACACACACACACACACACACGCATGCAGAGGCCCTTTAAGCCACCCGACAAATAACAAACGTTTTGTAAGAGTTGACCTAAGAAAACAACAAGTACTGTTGTATCCACAAGTCGACTACAGGATTAAAGAAGAATTCCATAGGTCCCTGAGGAGGGGAGAAAGAATTCTAACTCCGTATTTCCCACGTGTCGCAGAAGGCGACTAAAGGGGGAGGAAGCGGTGGCTGAAAACCCTCCCCTTCTTGTATTATAATATATAAAAGAGGAAACAAAGAGTCGAGCGGATGGGATGTTTGATCACTATCTTGTGGAAGCGAGGGTGCAGATTTGTAGAGGTTTTCAAAAAAGAGGAGACAGTGTCGGGGAGAAGAAAGTAGTGAGAGTAAGTGAGCTTGGAAAGGAGACTTGTGTGAAGAAATACCATGAGAGACTGAGTGTAGAATGACAAAAAGTGAGAGCAAATGATGTGAGAGGAGTGGGTGAGAAATGGGAGGTATTTAGGGAAGCAATGATGGCATGTGCAAGAGATGCATGTAGCATGCGAAAGGTGAAAGGTGGAAGATGGGCAAATCAAAAAGGGTAGTGAGTGGTCGGATGAAGAAGTAAGGTTGCTAGTGAAAGAGAAAAAAGAGGCGTTTGGGCTGTACTTACAAGGAAGGAGTGTAAATAATTGGGAGATGTGTAAGAGAAAGTGGCAGGAAGTCAAAAGGAAGGTGCAAGGGGTTGAAAAAGAGGGCAAATGTGAGCTGGGATGATAGAATAACATTAAACTTCAGGAGAATAAAAAGATGATTTTGGAAGGAGGTAAATAATGTGAAAGCTAAGAGAAAAAAACAGGGACATCGGTGAAGGAAGAAAAAGGGGAAGTGATAACAGGTAGTGATGGAGTGAGGAAGAGATGGAGCGAGTATTTTGAAGGACTATTAGATATGTCTGACGACAAAGTGGCAGATGTCGGGTATTTAGGTGGGGGCGGTATCTGAAGTGAGAGAGTCAGGGAGAGTGGTTTGGTGAAAGGAGAAGAGGTGGTGAAAGCCTTGCGCAAGATGAAATCCGGGAAGGCGGAGGGAGGGGATGATATTACAGATGAATTCATTTATCAAGAAAGGGGGTGACTGTGTTGTTGATTGGCTGGTAAGGACATTCAATGTATGTATGGATCATTCAATGTATGTATGGTGAAGTGCCTGAGTACTGGAGGAATGTATACTGCCATTGTACAAATGCAAAGGAGATAAAGGCGTGTTTTCAAACTACAGAGGCATAAGTGTGCTACGTATACCTGAAAAATGATAAGGGGGAGGGGGGTACTGACTGAGAGGGTGAAGGCATGTAAAGAGCATCAGATTGGGGAATAGCAGCGGTAGAGGGTGAGTCAATCAGGTGCTTGCTGTGAAGAATGTGTGAGTGAGAAATACTTAGAAAAACATGGATTTCTATGTGGTATTTATGGATCTGGAGATGGCATACGATAGGGTTGAAAGAGATACTTTGCGGAAGGTCTTAAGAATATAAAGTGTGGGAGGTAAGCTGCTAGAAGCAGAGAAGTTTTTGTCAAGGGTGTACGGCACATGTACGAGTAAGAAGAGAGGAGAGTGACTGGTTCCAAGTGAAGGTTGGTCTGCGGCATGGTGTGTGTGAAATCACCACGGGTGTTTATTTTGTTTATGGATGGGGTGGTTAGGGAAATAAATGCAAAAGTCTGGGAAAGAGGGGGAGTACGCAGTCTGTGAGGGATGAGAGGACATGGAAACGAGTTAATTGTTATTTGATGCCGTTTGTGGTAATACAGCACTGATGACAGATTCCAGAGAGAAACTACATTAGTTGGTGGCTGAGTTTGGAAGGGTGCGAAAGGAGGAAGTTGAGGGTAACTGTGAAAAAAAACAAGGTTATTGGGGGGTGTGAGCTTGAACGGAGAAAACTTGGAGAAAGTTAAGTGTTTTAGATACCTAGGAGTGGACATGGCAGCGAATAGAACCATGAAAGTGGAATTTATTCATAAGGTGGGTGAGGGGGGGCAAAGGTTCTGTGAGCGCTGAAGAATGTGTGGACAGAGATAATATCTAAGATGGCAAAAATAAGTATCTTTTTTATTTTGAAGGTACAGTAATCTCAACAATGTCATATGGAAGCGTGACATGGGCTATAGGTAAGGCTGTGAGGAGGAGGGTGGATGTGTTGGAAATGAAATGTTTAAGGACAATATTTGGTGTGAGGTGGTTTGGTCGAGTAAGTAATGAAAGAGTATGAGAGATGTGCGGTAATGAAAAGAGTGTGGTTGAGAGTGCTGAAGTGGGTGTGTTGATATGGCCTGGACAAATGAAGAGGATAAGTGAAGAAAGGTTGACAAAAAATATATGTCAAAATTGGAGGAAACAAGGAGAAAGTGGAGTCCAAATTAGAGGTGGAAGGATTGAGTGAAAAAGATTTGGGGCTATCGGGGCCTGAACATCGAGGAGAGCGAAGGGCGTGCAATGCATAAAGGGAACTGAAACGAGGTGGTATACTGCGGTCGAAGTGTTGTCAGTGGACTGAAGCAGGGCATGTGAAGCGTCCGGGGTAAACCATGGAACGGTATGTGGAGCCTGGTTGTGGATAGGGAGCAGTGGTTACAGTGCATTACACATGACAGCTAGAGGATGGATGTGAGCGAATATGGTCTTTCTTCGCCTATTTTTGGCGCTATCTCGATAAGGCGGGGAAATGGATATCAAGTATTGAAAAACTTGATCCCTGAGTCCGGCAGCACGAAACTTAAAGATTACGTGACCCTTGAACACTACGGTAAGATCCTTCGGGATGATGACCTTTCGTGTGCCCTGATCCTTAAAAGTTAGGCCAAAGGTTATGCCTTAATATCGAAGGCTCGGATCATCGTGCACGTCTAACTTAAGGGTCGTAAAACTGTCGCGCTCACCCCCTCCTGACAAACTGAACCCTTACTTCAAAATCACGGGAAAATGTTGACACAACTGAACCAAAACCTCATGGTGTTGTATGACCTCGTGGTGTTGTATGGCCTCGTGGTGTTGTATGGCCTCGTGGTGTTGTATGGCCTCGTGGTGTTGTATGGCCTCGTGGTGTTGTATGACCTCGTAGTGTTGTATGGCCTCGTGGTGTTGTATGACCTCGTAGTGTTGTATGGCCTCGTGGTGTTGTATGGCATCGTGGTGTTGTATGGCCTCGTGGTGTTGTATGACCTCGTGGTGTTGTATGGCCTCGTGGTGTTGTATGACCTCGTAGTGTTGTATGGCATCGTGGTGTTGTATGGCCTCGTGGTGTTGTATGGCCTCGTGGTGTTGTATGGCCTCGTGGTGTTGTATGGCATCGTGGTGTTGTATGACCTCGTGGTGTTGTATGGCATCGTGGTGTTGTATGGCCTCGTGGTGTTGTATGGCCTCGTGGTGTTGTATGGCCTCGTGGTGTTGTATGACCTCGTGGTGTTGTATGACCTCGTAGTGTTGTATGGCATCGTGGTGTTGTATGGCCTCGTGGTGTTGTATGACAATGTGGTTGTACGACCTCGTGGTGTTGTAAGGCCTCGTGGTGTTGTATGACAATGTGGTTGTACGACCTCGTGGTGTTGTAAGGCCTCGTGGTGTTGTATGAAATCGTATTGTATGACCTCGTGGTGTTGTATGGCCTCGTGGTGTTGTATGACACTATGGTGTTGTATGGCCTCGTGGTGTTGTATGGCCACATGGTACTGTATGGCCTCGTAGTGGTGTATGACAATGTGGTGGTGTATGACCTCGTGGCGTTGTATGGTCTCGTGGTGTTGTAAGACCTCGAGATACAAAACCGTCATGGTGCTGTAAGACCTCGTGGGGTTGTAACCCCTCACTCAGCTGTAACACAGCACAAAACCACAACGTAGTTACAGAGGCCACCTGGTCACGAACGCTGGAAGTAACGGTTCCTTTAGATTCCATCGACAATTTTAAGTAGACTCATCCTTCTGCTTCGTGGATTTGTCAAACTATCTTTTTTTTTTTTTTACCTAAACTACAACAAAACGACTTGTTATGGATAGTGAGACAGGGTGTGTTGCAGCAGCTGAGCCTGCGCTGCAGCTTTTAAGATTTGCGCTACAGAAGCTGAGGTTGTGATGCCAGTGTCGTCTCATATCCCAGGAGACGCGCTTCTGCTGACATGACTCCTCCCTATTGCCATCATTGCGGTCGTCTCAAACCTCAGGGAACTGGGCCATGCTTGAAGCAATAACTGAGACTGATGGTGTGGTGAGCAATACTGATGTACTACCATATGTTGGATGTAACGCAACACTTGCGGGTAGAACGTTACTATCACCGAAAGACCGGATATGACGGGGTGGAGGGGAAGTGTGTGTGTGTGTGTGTGTGTGTGTGTGTGTGTGTGTGTGTGTTCAGCGCAGGAGGGGATACTATGCTAATGGAGCCCATCTCATGATCTTTCCTTACTATCGTATAACATTTTAAATATCTTGGATCATTTATACATTCACCGGTTCTTCACCTGAATTAGTTCCATTTCTTTACCGTTGTCTTACAAGAGCTGCTTCACGTCTTTCTTAATTCATGTCTTGCTCAGTATGGATCCCTAGCGTCAAAGTTACTACTCTTACATCAACTATTCTGATCAATGTCCACCTTTGTCATCGTTTAACATTGTTGCAGACTGCAATCATCCCTTCTCTCGTCTTCCTCTCTCCCAGCGTCGTCATGTCAGGAGCTGCTGACCCCTGTGACTTGCATTTTATGTCGCCGTGCTGGAGACCTCCTCCTGCAGGTCCGGAAGTTTTCCTCAAGGAGGCGATGAAGCTGGTGATGCGCACTTCAGAAAAAAATTGTCCGAAGAGTCAGTTTTCCATGCGCACTTAAAGGTAACTTTGATATCAAACTGATGATTCTCTACATTCACATTTTCTCCTTGTGTGGTATTCTGGACGGGCTGAGGGTAGTGCCACCTCAAGTTCCCTGTCACACAAAGAGACTCTTGTAAAACCCGTCTCCTGCAAGATGGTTATCATGGCCTGGCCTCCCTTTACTACGTCTAATCTTCATCACTCTTCAGCTAGTCAGGCTGAGTCCCATCAACCACATATCTGGCCAAAGATGGAACTTGTCCAAGGCTTTATGGTTAACAGTCATCCGTCTGGTGCATCATTCACTTTGCTTGAAAAGCCCACCTCTAACACTTCTATCTCCATTCACCAGGACATCTTTGATCCATCGGAATCTTCCTCTTCTGTCCCCCGTAAAGTCCCGTTTCTGCACCACTTTTTATGTAACGCAATCTAAGAACACAAAATCCATCTGCTCACTTCTTTCTTCATCTAGGAAATTTTGTAAACCTATCCTCTGAACCCATCTTATCTCCAACAGGCAGTTTCCTTCTTAGAAGTGATCTTCCACTTACTTTCTGAGCATTTTTCAGGTCACATACATCAGATATACTAGTTTATACTTACGTTCTGAAGCATATCTACTTTCCGGTGAAACATAGCAAGAAATGAAAGGCACGTATACTTCAGGACAAAAACATTTTGTTTCAGAATTGGAATAAAACATCCTCAAAGTCTTCTATACTTCCAATACTTACGTAAAATGTTATAATGTTCCTTTGGTCAACGGTTACCATACAAATTTGAAGCGGATTATCATAAATTAATCATGTAATCACTTATTGCGCAATCAAAAGACTTGTAAACCCCAATATATATATATATATATATATATATATATATATATATATATATATATATATATATATATATATATATTTATACTATTCGCCATTTTCCCGCATTAGCGAGGTAGCGTTAAGAACAGAGGACTGGGCCTTTGAGGGAATATCCTCACGTGGCCCCCTTCTCTGCTCCTTCTTTTGGAAAATTAAAAAAAAATGAGGGGAGGATTATATATATATATATATATATATATATATATATATATATATATATAGAACAAAATCGTAATTAGCATGAAAAAACATGACGCCCTACAATGAGGTTTCAAGGAAATCTATTTTCAGAAAAAATTGCATATTAGGTCAATTTTTTTTCAAATTTAGAAATTATCATGCAATATGTATGATGATACTTCTGGCCGAAAGGTAGCAAATATACGTACATGAAGTGAATTATCATGAAGTATTTTTGTCTAATTATCTAAATGCTTAATTACAGGACTGAACGGATTAATACTAATAGAAAATACATATTAAACGACGAAACTTTAACTGTGTTTGAATTATGTACAGTGTGCCGTCCATGATGTATGTGGTAGTTCGGTACTCTTAATCGTAACAATCATTCTCCTGCGTTATCCACAATTGGGAGATCTTCAGTTCCTCACGTACAGAAAAAGTCCATGAATATCTACTTTGATACGCGACAGAATTGTGGTTTCAGCTGTTTATATCTTTCACTGACTCTCGTGAGTCTAGGGATGAAATATACTGACTGATATTTTCCTTTCCATCACAACGGTTCCACGATAAGTCAGGTGCCTGACGTACGATGACAATATCAAAACCTTTTTGGTTTATATGCAATGCTTTCATTAAGCTTTTGCGCTGATTTGTCATCCTCGGTTTGGTATAAGAAATACAATTTAGTTATTTCTCCCTTCATGCATCTGTTGTTAAGTTGATGTAAAAAAGAAAATTACAAGTTAGCATTTGTGTCAGCCAATCACCACATCCGTTGCACCTGAAAACCTTCTATACTCGTTCTTTCTTGAAAAATTACAATATACTACAAGTCCACTACGTCTGCTGAGCTGGCAGATATCGTTACTATCCACCAGAAATTCATGTCCACAACCATACTTATAACTTCAAGGTAAACAGCGAGTAACCTGCTGACTGCAAGATGCTCACAAGTACACAGATGATTCACTTGCAAGTTTGTACGTCTCCACACGTGACTATCCAGCAACTAAGCTCTCTATCACACCACCGCCACTTGCCCATCACGAGCACCACCACCTGACATTCTACATGCGTTAGAAAATTGCGCTTTACCTAAAACGCTGTATCTATCCTAGTGTGTGTGTGTGTGTGTGTGTGTGTGTGTGTGATTGTTGGCATGATAATGATATATCACTAATAAGAAATGAAGATACATCAAATTAACTACAGCTATAGGCTAGAAACATAAAACGAAAATGAATATATCGGTGAACGAGGTAGTATTTACACGGATACAAGAGCGGAAGTTGATACAGTCAGTTAATTAGGATTACTGATGTTCACAATGGCTGGGATGGAGCTGCTCTCATAGCGGTCTGTACAAACACACATAGGTTCAGGGTTACTTAGGACTCCCGCCCCAGACTGTGCTATAGTCAGTAACAGGGACAAGATGGTCTCCGTCAAAGGAATCCATCCTTTCCCCTGCTACTAAGTGTATCGTAGCCATGAAGCTGTGAGAGTCCCTGGAAGAGTGGACCTGGAAACCTATCAGTAATAGTATAGAAAAACATATAAGAAACATGCAACATCACGTCACGGACTTACAACACTAGCTCATCCAGATATCATTGTCGAGTATCGACCTCTAACAACTGCTAGACAATATAACCAACCTGCACCCCCAACCACTTAACGAAATTCCAGCCATCCTGGGCATCACACACACACACACACACACACACGACTTCCACTCCCCATACAACAAACACCCTCGGAACGAAATTTAGCAAAGAACAAGAATCTCTTAGTATCCTCTACAAACAGTCCATCCGCTCCACTTTAACCTATACTTCATCCATCTGGTCATCCACCTTGTCAAACATGACAGAACTGCAAATCAGACAAAACAGAACACTCAGAACAATCACCGGCTACCTTGAAACCACGAACATTTATAACCTGCACCGCGAAACAAAAATATTTCCAGTACATCTCCCTTCAAGATGCTCGACACTCCCGTTCTTTGCAACTGCACTCGACCCTTCTCAACCCATAGCCAACCACCAATCCCCAAGTATCCCAGTTGCAGTTGCAAGGTACAGCGTTTTAGACATTACGATGATTACATTAGAAACTATAATCTTATTTGCAGTACGACATAAAATGATAGCTTGCTGCCTTGCATGTAAAGTGGTCATCAAAACTTACGTTTCCTTACGTTTTAACATCCTAAGATCTTATAGATATTCTGATCCAAGTGATCTAGAAAACTAAATACCCTTGCATAACTCGGAAAACATTAAGGTTTAAGATTTGATTACACTTTCTCTTACAAATGAATGCTGAGTAAGATAACGTGCGAGTGAGAAGTAACTTACCTTCTGGATGCGTGGTGATCGTACCGACGCCCGGGTTGAGTGGCGAGGGCTTCTCATTGCGCTTTCTGAGACAGGCCTTCCTGTAAATCTTGTTCCTTTCTTCAGGACTGCACGGTATGTTTACATCTACCGTATTGTCGCCGTGTTGATTATGTAAGACATTCACGTCATCCTCATTTCGTGAGAATGAACCCACTCCTGCAGTGTGTGGACCAAGTGACAAAATTGGCTCAAACTGTCCTTCGGCACCCAGGTCGATGTTGTCCTTTTTCTTAACGGCACTCCTATCACGGCCAAGTGTCAAGGCTTGATTATCATCACCTTGAAGTGATGTTCCTGCGGCAACCTCCCTCTCATCCCTAGTGCCACATTCAAAAGAACGCTTCACTGTATCTTCATTCTGAGACTTATGAGGTATCTCTTGAGCCCTGACATGTGCATCTCCAGCAGGCGATTGGTGACAGCTGTTGCTGACACCAGCTGGCGCACCTTGCTTTGCGCTGAGGAAGGTCCTCGGAGGCTTAGGAGGTGGTGTTCCGTAACCTCGCTTTCCTTTAGCTATCGTTACTGGACCATCACTGAACGGCTTGTGTGCATTCGGGGTACCGGTTTCTGCTGTGGAAGGGGTTCGAGGTGTCATTGTCTCTACAGGTAGTGATCTTATCGGTGTTAAAGAAGAATCCTCAGTTATGGGACTTTTAGAATTCCTGGGGCTTTCCTCACTGATCTTTTCAAAAGCCACGGTTTCTTCCATAAATAGCTCTCCAGGTGTGAGCGTTTCTTCAGTGGCAGGTCTCCCCAGTACCCGTAAGTCTTCACTTAATGGTCTGCTACTTTCCGCTTTCTCTTCAGTCAACACTTTTCCCAACGCCACAATTTCGTCACTGAATTTTCTATATTTCAAATTTTCTTTGTCCGAAGATTTTCCTTGTGTCACCGCTTCCTCATGCAGTGGTTTTCCGAGCACTTCAATCCCTTCAGCTGGTGTGTTTCCAAGAGACAAACCAAAATTCTGAGGGACATGGTTCTTATGTGCCGAACCGAAGATCTCAGTGAAGTAGTTTTCAAGAGTGAAGTCAAAGTCCTCAACGTTGCGTCCGCTTGAGATAGCAGACCCGAGGAGGAAAAGATCATCAAGGTCAGCGTCAACCGGTTCAGCAGGTTCGTCTGAGCTTTCAGCAGCAGCAGCACCGGTACCTTTGCTTCCGGGAAGAGAATTCCCATCATATGGAGAGTCGCCCTTCGCTCTAGGCTTCTCGGTGAGCAACTCGACCTTTGGTAAGCCGCTGGTCCCGAAGGAAAAGTCGAATGGTTCTAGATGTCCCGTAGCGAGCGAGGGGTCGTTCATAACGCCGTGGTCGTCCGTAAGTGCCGAGTGACCACCATCAGGAGAGTCGTCCTCAACGAGTGAGTCAACTTTATACGATTCGCTCTGAGAAACGATCTGAGCTGGAGATGAGTAAACTTTATTCATATAACAATCATTAAGGTAATCCTCTCCGGTGGATGAGACGATCTCGGCCAGAAAATCATAATCTTCGGTGAAGTCATTTGTAGAAGAGTCACTTTCAACAGGAGAGACGTCGTCGTCGTGGACGGCGCCGGCGTCGTCGTCTTCTGACGTAAAGCACAGGGCCTCATCTTCGGTGCACGACCCCTCGGAGACACCCACACCACTAGTCATGTACATGTGGACACGGTTTTCGAGGAAGGCCGTCAAGTTGAGGACACTGTGCCTGTCAAGAGAGATCAACACAATGATGCGAGTCATTCAAATCGTGCCACCAGCGCCTACGGTTCTGTGTTCATCAGCGTATCATTTTGAAATGGTCACCAAGCAAAAACAGACAAATGGCCACCAAGCTAAATCTGACGGATGGTTGACAAGCAATCGGACAGACAAATAAATGCCAAACGCACTGGTAAGCACTTCCCGCACAGATACAATGATAAATGGCTGCCAGGCATACATACCGACAAATGACCGCCAAGCAGACATACTGGGAAATGGCCACCGAGCAGACATACTGGCAAAAGGCCGCTAAGAAGACATATTGATAAATGGTCACCAGGGAGACATACCGAACGAAGTATGGCTACCTGGTAGACATATTAGAAAATGGCCTTCAAGCAGGCAAGCTAACAAACAGGCGCCAGGCAGACATGCTGACAAAACGGCCTCCACGTAAAAAATACAGACAAATGGCCAAGCAGCAAACATGCAAATGTCCACAAAGCAGCACTGACTAATATTCTCCAGGCAGAACAGACAAATGGCCGCCACACAGACATACTGACCAATGGCCACCAAACAGACATACTGATAAATGGCCATCAAGCTCATATACTGACAAATGACCGCCAACCATACATAATGATAAAAAGGCTCCCAAGCAGACATACTTACAAACGGCCGCCAAGCTTTGGAGATCAATGTTTAAGTGTTGGGTATGTCTCTTAGAGGTCGTCCCTGCGATACAAGTCGTAGCACCAGACACCACGGGTCGTCTCCAGCATGTAGTATGGGCGGCATTCATAACTGATACTTGCTGCCTTCATTCAATCCCGTCGCCACCCTGCCACACATGAAATGACAACCCCCTCCCCCCGCATGCGTGCGAGGTAGTGCTAGGAAAAGACAACAAAGGCCACATTCGTTCACACAGTCGCTGCAGGTCGTAACGCTTGACGTTATAAGACCAGAGTAAGAACGTGAGAGAACTTACGCTTTCGTGGTGATGATGTCGGAGTCTTCTTCGTCCTCTCCTAACTGTGTCTTGACACCTGCGTCACCCGCTTTCTTTTTCATCTTTTTCCGTCTTCCGTCTAGTATGTGTTCTCCTGCAGCGTGTCTCACCCAACCCCCTTCCTCTTCCTCCTCTGTTTTGTATCCACCACCAGCGTCTGGCGGCCCTCCCCCAGCCTGGCCACCACAGGGGTTAGGATCCTTCTCCGGCAGGTGGTGGGTAAAGGAAGGAAGACTTGGTTGGTACGAAGGGATCCCCGACGCCGCCACGCTGTCGGGACACGTAAGGTCAACATGATACAGGTGGACACACTGGCGTATATACAGGGTAAGGTAAGGCAAGGGGAAGCACATATTTATATGCTTTGTTAGGTATGATGATGTGAGGTGAAGACACTTCTCACGATACATGGGGAAGACGGACGATTATGTGGTACACAGGTGTACATGGACAAGATGACCATGTCTCCCTTGTTCACTGTTTACATGGGGGGCAGAGAAAGCACATCCCTATGGTTCTCCTGGCATGGGTAAATACACATATTGTACACTTCCCTCCCTCTACAACACTGTGTCCTTCGAAAATATTCCTTTTACAGGGCTCCTGCAGCTCGAAGACCGCGCTACCGTCAGTAGCACAGTCGGTAGCAAATAGCATACACACGTTTTCTTTCTTTTCCGTGAACATGAAAACAATTTTCTGTATCAAAACTTTATCTCCTCACGTTCGTGTAGTTTTTAATCATAGGTCCAGCACACCGTATCATTTGTTTACCATCCCCACGGGACTGCTCCATTTAGATACAAGTTTCAAGCTAAGGATAACCAAGAAACCCGCAGATGACTAAAGTGTGCAGGAATCGAACCTGTGCTTTCATGTGAGGCATCATGATCTACCACCTGCACTGGTTCGTCTTCATAAGGAATCGTAAGCCTGTTGCATGATAAGTTTACTAACTACGTTCACAACTTATTTACACTTTCAGGATAAACCAAAACATTTCTTGAACTTTGCAGGATACCAGAGCCTCCAGCGTGAAGCTAGTTAATACTCAGTCCTCTTCACGTCCCGATACTGTCATAACCAGGCGACCTACCCGTACTGAGGTGTGGACACGTTCACATCAGCGGCGCCGAGGAGAGTCACGCCAGGGGATCCCGAGTCGTCAGCAGAGACCGTAGGAAAGAAGAGGTCCAGGGCACTGTCTTGTAGAACAGCGTTCTTCAGCTCCCTAGCAGGAAGAGACTGCATGAGAAGGACGTTGGAACAAGAAGACTAAAGTAACAACACGTACAGTAAGATACGAAACGTTAAGGATTAGCACTATGAAACCCATGACAGGAGCCCCCTGAGCATGAAAGGAAGACTGTATGACCCTTGAGTAAGGTGGTACGACCCTTGGATATGATATGGTCAGGCCTTTGATCTGACCATGATGGGTCAAGCCAACGAGTCAGGCCATCATAACCAGGGGTCATGCTCACGGGTACAGAAAAACAAACACTCGTCAGATTTCCTCACTTTGCACAAAAGGAAGCTGGCGTTTCCTTTACTTGAAATCAACTTCCGTTTCGTTTGAAGTTAACGCTTACATGTTGTGGACTCGGCTGTTCTAGTCCCAAGCCATTCAGCAATGAAGATGTCATGTGCAGCGCGTTACCGCGAGAGTAGAGCACAAAGGCCTCGGTGGATGAAAAAAAAAAAAAAAAACTCCCTTTCCTTAAGGAAGATCTTACCGTAATGAGTTTACAGACACAATGAGGCCACAGATTTCACTTCCCTTCTTCATATCCCTACGAGACAGTATTCTAGAAACAGAGCTTTTGTCAGTAACACTTTTGTCTAAAATACGAAGCTGCGAGAGCGCTGCCGTGGATTTTTAATACTTGATATAAGTTGTTTCTTATAGACAGGTCATTATACGCGAAAAAAAGAAAATCGCGACGCTGTTGCCTGTAAGAAGCCAATCAATCGGGATTTAAGTGACACTCTACACACAAATGCCGCTGACAATACAAAGATTTTCAAATACGTTAAAAAATGAGTTCCCGGCAAACTTAGGGGTACGGTTTCTGTTGTTTTGTCTTTGTTCAGTTCTGTAAACGATTACTGTGTGCGCTAAGGGGAGACCACGTAGAGTTTTAGACTCGTGTTGCCCCGTCTCTTTCTCTTGAGGTAATGTGCCATGTCTTTACCCCTATGAATACACATACACATTCACACACATATATACCCCACCAGGTATATTTTTGTGTGTGTGTGTGTGTGTGTGTGTTCCACTGAGAGGCTATATCGGCTTATAAAGAGTTAAGAAGACAAAAGTTGTAGTATAAACACCTCAGGTTTACTTGATTACTTAAAAAATCGAGACTGAAGAAGAAACAGTAGCTTTTAAACTAACTTAAACAAATACCAATATATTCAAATGTAATGGGCAATCACATCATGCGATACCATGTCAAATACATTTTTGTGAGGTTTTATACTAGAACAGTTTTACTAATTCATCTGATTTTCCATGTAGGAAACTGTGTCGGAGATTCATTCACCTGAAGTGAGTCTGCTCAGCCGACCTTCCTTTCATTGGCTAGAACAATGAGCGAAGTTCGCCTGACATACGTCTGACATTGGCTCATGAGAAGAATGTGTGACTGGTGCCACCGTCAGATGGCTGCTTCACGTACACAGCTCACGACACAAAAACCGAACCGGACATGAAGGTACGATGGAAAGGGATTAGGCTAGGATGATGAAAATGACGTGTGGAGTAGCCGCGTCAGACATGAAGGTATGATACTGGGTTGATGAATGTGATATGTGGAGTATATAGGGGCAAATTCATGGTCACTGTGGCTGTTCGTGTTCCAAGTAGATCAGTGTACAGGAATATGTGGTATACCATCATTATACAGAAGTGGCTAAGCAGTCTCAGGTGATCAAGATATTCTACATAGTTTGTATACAGATATCAAATCTACGTGAAAATCAGTCTACTGATTAAGAACAGCATGCTACTGATGGTGATAGATTTTTTAACATAACATAAAAAGGTCTTGCCAAGATACACACTTAAAAAAAGTAAAGCTAATGCAGGAGAGAAATGAGAAGCGTTGGTGAGACTACATGTAGTTAATCTGTGCTGCTGAAACAGTTGACATGTTAAAAATCCAACTATAAATCCGGCCTCGACAAACAGTTGACATGTTTAAAAATCCGGCCTCGACAAATAAATGTAATGATGCATAAATTTGGGGTTTCAAAGATAACAATGTGCAATGTTAAGCGTTCAGCATATTATTACAAGGAGCAAGAGCAATGTCACGGGAGTTCCTTAAAACAGCAGAATAAGGATGGTGAGGAGAGGCTGGGTGACGGGGAACCACCGGACGAGAGTGGTCAGTACAAGACTAGTAAACTGGTAGCCTGTCGGCGGCGGGCTTACCTGGTCCGGGTGGGCTTGTGGTTTCGCCTGGGCCGAGGCCGGCCCCGGAGAGGGTTCTCCAGCCACTCACATGACCCTGTAATAATGTTAAACTCACAACAAACTGTTTCATGACTAATACAGTGGTGGACATACATCATTATCCTAATCATATGCCAAACTTAGCTTCAAGGAAACAATACCTGGCGTTTTGTTTTGTTTTTCACAAACCAAAGGATAAACGTATATCTTTTTATACCTGATCGCCGTTTCCTGCATTACCGAGGTAACGCCAGGAAGCAGACGAAGAAAGGCCACATCCACTCATATACACACACAGACGTACGTATGTATATATATATATATATATATATATATATATATATATATATATATATATTTTTTATTTTTTATACTTTGTCGCTGTCTCCCGCATTTGCGAGGTAGCGCAAGGAAACAGACGAAAGAAATGGCCCAACCCCCCCCCCATACACATGTACATACACACGTCCACACACGCAAATATACATACCTACACAGCTTTCCATGGTTTACCCCAGACGCTTCACATGCCTTGATTCAATCCACTGACAGCACGTCAACCCCTGTATACCACATCGCTCCAATTCACTCTATTCCTTGCCCTCCTTTCACCCTCCTGCATGTTCAGGCCCCGATCACACAAAATCTTTTTCACTCCATCTTTCCACCTCCAATTTGGTCTCCCTCTTCTCCTCGTTCCCTCCACCTCCGACACGTATATCCTCTTGGTCAATCTTTCCTCACTCATTCTCTCCATGTGCCCAAACCATTTCAAAACACCCTCTTCTGCTCTCTCAACCACGCTCTTTTTATTTCCACACATCTCTCTTACCCTTACGTTACTTACTCGATCAAACCACCTCACACCACACATTGTCCTCAAACATCTCATTTCCAGCACATCCATCCTCCTGCGCACAACTCTATCCATAGCCCACGCCTCGCAACCATACAGCATTGTTGGAACCACTATTCCTTCAAACATACCCATTTTTGCTTTCCGAGATAATGTTCTCGACTTCCACACATTTTTCAAGGCTCCCAAAATTTTCGCCCCCTCCCCCACCCTATGATCCACTTCCGCTTCCATGGTTCCATCCGCTGACAGATCCACTCCCAGATATCTAAAACACTTCACTTCCTCCAGTTTTTCTCCATTCAAACTCACCTCCCAATTGACTTGACCCTCAACCCTACTGTACCTAATAACCTTGCTCTTATTCACATTTACTCTTAACTTTCTTCTTCCACACACTTTACCAAACTCAGTCACCAGCTTCTGCAGTTTCTCACATGAATCAGCCACCAGCGCTGTATCATCAGCGAACAACAACTGACTCACTTCCCAAGCTCTCTCATCCCCAACAGACTTCATACTTGCCCCTCTTTCCATATATATATATATATATATATATATATATATATATATATATATATATATATATATATATATATACATACATATATATAAATATATAAACACATAATACACATGTACGTATTCACACTTGTTCGCCGTCATCCATTCCTGATGCCACCCCGCCATAAAAGAAACATCACAAATGAATGAAAGAAAAAATTTATGCTTGTACATTCGCTTCTTCCCACGCACGATCGCCGCCCCCTGCGCAGCGTGGTAGGGGCCAGGAAACAGACGAAGAAAGGCCACATCCGCTGTCAACCATGCTCGAGCTGTCATGTGTAATGCACCGAACCACTGCTCCCTATCCACATGAAGGCACCACAAACCCTTCCATGGTTTAGCCCAGATCCTCCACATGCCCTGCTTCAGTCCAGTGACAGCACGTCAACCCCTGTATACCACATCCCTCCAATTCACTCTATCCCGCGCTTTCACCCTTCTGCATACTCAAGCCCCAATCGCTCAAAATCTTTTCACTCCGTCCTTCCATCTCCAATATGGTTTCCCCTTTCTCCTTGTTCCCTCCGCGTCAAACACATATATCCTCTTTGTCATCTTTTCCTCTCATTCTCTCCATACGTCCAAACCATTTCAGCACACCCTTCATCTCGCTAAACCATTAATACGACACATCTTTCTTACCCTTACTTTACTTAGGCGATTAAACCACCTCACACTGCGTAATGTCCTCAAACATTTCATATCCAACACATCCACCCTCCTGTGCACAACCTTATCCGTAGCCCATGCCTCGCATCCATATAATATCGCTGGAACTACAATTTCTTAAAACATTATTTTTGCTTTCCCAGATAACGTTCTCTCTTTCCACATAGTCCTCAGTGCTTTCAGAACGTTCGCCCCCCCTATGACTCATTTCTGCTTCCATGGTTCCAATCGCTGCCCCGTCCACTCCCAGATATCTAAGACACTTCACCACCTTAAACTTTTCTTCATTCAAGCTCACACCTCAACTGTCTTGCCCCTCATTCGTGCTGAAGCTAATAACCGTACTAACCTTGTTATTCACATTCACTCTACTTTCTCCTTTCACACACTTCCAAACTCAGTCACCAACTTCTGCTACATTGTCAGTAAACAAAAACTGACTCACTTCCCAGGCCTTCTCATCTTCCCACACACTTCATACTCGCCCCTTTCTCTAAGACTTGCATTTACCTCCTTTATCACTCTATTCATAAATAAGTTGAACAATCATGGTGACATCACACCCACCTGCTGCAGACTAACCTTAACTTGAAACTATTCACTCTCCCCTCTTCCTACTCGTACACACGCCTTACACACCTGACAAAAACTTCTCTGCTTCTAGCAGGTTACCTCCCACACCATATATAAGACCTTCCACAATGCATGTCCCTCACCCCTATCATATATCTCCTGATCCATAAATGCCACATACAAATCCATCTTCTCTAAATTTCTTAAACACATTCTTTAAAGCAAACACCTGATCCACACATCCTCTACCACTTCTGAAAGCACACTGCTCCTCCCCAATCTGGTGCTCTGTACATGCCTTCACCTTATATATATTACGTGAACTGCGGTCGTGAACCCCCTACCTGACAACTCCATCGAAACGTTTTGATTTCTCGAGTTGTTAAGCCTCTTTAACGTCACAGAAAAGAGCAAAGTATCATATCCGGCTCACGATGCTTGACCCCAAAATCGTCAACAATGTGCCCTTTAAATCAGAAGAAAATGTACGAGTTCAACTAGATAGCAGCAGCGCCGGATATCGCTGCCCGGATGGTGCTGCTGTTCTGTCTCTGGCAGGGAATTCCTGTGAACTATAGTTCTTAACTTACGAAATGTAGAATTTTACAAATTGAACAGTGTCTTCACCTCGTATCATGTTTGTGATCTTTTTTATATCTTATATACACTTTAAGGATTCATCACTGCCATTTTTACTATTCATATTTTGTTTTACTTTTGCCTTCCTCAGCGATGTTACTGAAATGGCCAATATAACGTGTCCAGAGGATCATGACCTTCCATGCCATAACAATTTCCATGATCAAGAAATGATTTTCTGGACGCTTCGTCCGTTGGGAAAACTCCGTCGACTGGCCTCCGGGAAGGTGTATGTGGCTACGCTCTACCATCTGGGAACAGTTCATGGTGGCGAGATAAAGATTCATAGTACATGAGCAGCAAATTTAACAGTGCATCATATCACCGAAAATCGCATGAAAGGATTTGCTGCAGTTAGAACTCTATCACCCCCGCAGCGATCAGTTTGGACAAGATCTACTCACATACCGTTAAGGACCACGGAGGAAGAGGAACAAGAGAAGGAGGCAGAGGAGCAGCAGGAGGAGGAGGAGGAGTAAGAGGAGCAGGAGAAGGAGGAGGAAGAGTAGCAGGAGCAGGAAGAGGAGGATAATGGTTATCATATTGGATGGTAAAATCCCTAAGGATGATAGTGATCACTGCAGATGATGGATCCCTAAGGATGATGATGATGGTGATGACCTCTGATGATGATCAATACAAATGATGGTGACCACTATGGATGACGGATCCCTGAGGATGATGGTGATGACCTCTGATGATGATCAATACAGATGATGGTGACCACTGTGGATGATGGATCCCTGCGGATGATGAGGATGTTGATGATGACTTCGGATGATGATGATCCCTTAGGACAGGATAATGGTGATCTATGAGGGTGATAACTGAGGACGATGATGATCCCTAAGGATAATGTTGATCTATGAGGTTGATCCCTGAGCATGATGGCGATCAATGGCGACGATGGTGATCATACCTAACGATGATAACCCCCTAAGTAAAAAGATGATCCCAGGGAAGATAATGAATGGTCCCTGAGGATGACTGTGGTCCCGAAGGATGATGGCAAGAAATCCTTCAGGAGAATAATCGTCCCTAAAAGTGATGATCGTGAGGACAATGTGACTCCTCATAATGATGATGGTCCAAGAGGATGATAGTGATTACAAAGGTTGATGATGGCCTCAGTGGATGATGATCACAAGGTGATGGTGATTACTAGGGACGAATATGTCCCACAAAAGTGATTAACACAGGATGGTGGTGATTGCTAAGGATGATGATGGTCACAGAGGATCGTGATGATCCTCGGTGATGACCCCTTGGGATGATGATGGTGACCCTTTAGGATGATGATGGTCCCCTAGGATGATTAGGATGGTCCTAAAGAACAATGAGTTCGTCGGATCACAAACACCGCACTCACAACTTAGAAGTCATATTCAAATGCCGTATGTTCATGTAAGTAAATTGCCTTTTTTCCATGTATAAACGAACTTAAACATTTAACACTAAACGTACTCTTAGAGCGCTTCAGTCACATCAACAACTAGGGAAGGGTTTCTCAACTGTTATTATTTCAAATGTTCGAGTCTGCTTGATCCTCGCGGCACACCAAATCAAAATTTGCTAGTATTTTACCGTTGTTACCCATTATCCATTCAAAGGAAGAAAATTCTTCCTACACACACATAAGTATAGTAAAAAAAAAAAAGTAACATAGTAAAGTGTAGTATAGTATATAAGTATTGTTAGACAAAAGTAGTGCCATAATAATCACAAGTGTATTCAGGGGATTTGTAAAATACTTCAGATACCGTAAGCAACACAATTCTTAAACTTTTTTAACGTCTTGACTTTCCTCGGTCAAGGAGGAATGGTGGAGAGTGAGAAGAAATGTTGAATGCGAATTTACCAACAAAGCCTGCTTTTGCCTACCGCCTCACTGTTTCTCAATTACGGTGCATGCTTAGTACAACGCCAGTTATATACGGTATATTTTCATGAAATAAATATCGCAGCTGTTCGTTAAGACAATGAATTACCCGTTTTATATCTCTAATTACGAATATAACACGGCACCTGGCATAGCTTAGAACGTGTGTGTGTGTGTGTGTGTGAGTAAAATGATAAACACTTATATAAGAATAAGCAACAGGGGTAACTCGAGTGTAAAACTCTCCCTTTAACACAATTAGTAATCACACCATTGCCTCACACCAGTGTGCCTGGACACACCCGTTGTTATACCAAGAAATGTTGGAAACTGAGAAACCTAATACATTTATCTCTACGTAGTTGGAGAATCACTTTTTTTCTAGGGTCATCTTGGAAATGCGACCCATCAACACTCCCCGCTCGAATTCTGTTTTCCAATAAACAGAAAGTCTTGAGCTACTATTTTGAGCATGAATTGTACACAAGAAAGACAAGTTTTATATATATATATATATATATATATATATATATATATATATATATATATATATATATATATATATATGGTTTAGTTTACTTACTAGCAGTTACACTCATGTGTGGTCGTTTGTGGCTGTGGCCAGCCTAGTGCGCCACTTCAAAACAACAGCAACAAGAAGCCTCAAGCAGCAGTAATCTTTTAGTGATAATGTCTTACTCAAGTGCACAATCTTCACTATCATGAAAACACATTCAGAGAGTAGTAACACTGTAGGAGAACACCCAACGAGCACCGAATTAGTGATATCGACATTGACAGGTTAGTGTCAGGCTGTGTGCTTAGGAAGGGTCACCGTCGGTACCCTGCAGGCTGGCTGCCACTGAGGCCCGCCGTCAGCCGCACTATCTGTTGTGGCTTGACTCATCATTTCCACACTGAACTTTTCAAGTTTCCTGTAACGTGGGGACGTATGCTAAAGAAACCAAAGTAGAATATATATATATATATATATATATATATATATATATATATATATATATATATATATATATATATTATTTTTTATTTTGCTTTGTCGCTGTCTCCCGCGTTTGCGAGGTAGCGCAAGGAAACAGACGAGAGAAATGGCCCAACCCACCCCCATACACATGTATATACATACACGTCCACACACGCAAATTTACATACCTATACATCTCAATGTACACATATATACACACACAGACACATACATATATACCCATGCACACAATTCACACTGTCTGCCTTTATTCATTCCCATCGCCACCTCGCCACACATGGAATACCATCCCCCTCCCCCCTCATGTGTGCGAGGTAGCGCTAGGAAAAGACAACAAAGGCCCCATTCGTTCACACTCAGTCTCTAGCTGTCATGCAATAATGCCCGAAACCACAGCTCCCTTTCCACATCCAGGCCCCACACAACTTTCCATGGTTTACCCCAGACGCTTCACATGCCCTGATTCAATCCACTGACAGCACGTCAACCCCGGTATACCACATCGATCCAATTCACTCTATTCCTTGCCCGCCTTTCACCCTCCTGCATGTTCAGGCCCCGATCGCTCAAAATCTTTTTCACTCCATCTTTCCACCTCCAATTTCGTCTCCCACTTCTCGTTCCCTCCACCTCCGACACATATATCCTCTTGGTCAATCTTTCCTCACTCATTCTCTCCATGTGCCCAAACCATTTCAAAACACCCTCTTCTGCTCTCTTAACCACGCTCTTTTTATTTCCACACATCTCTCTTACCCTTACATTACTTACTCGATCAAACCACCTCACACCACACATTGTTCTCAAACATCTCATTTCCAGCACATCCACCCTCCTGCGCACAACTCTATCCATAGCCCACGCCTCGCAACCATACAACATTGTTGGTACCACTATTCCTTCAAACATACACATTTTTGCTTTCCGAGATAATGTTCTCGACTTCCACACATTCTTCAAGGCTCCCAGGATTTTCGCCCTCTCCCCCACCCTATGATTCACTTCCGCTTCCATGGTTCCATCCGCTGCCAGATCCACTCCCAGATATCTAAAACACTTTACTTCCTCCAGTTTTTCTCCATTCAAACTTACCTCCCAATTGACTTGACCCTCAACCCTACTGTACCTAATAACCTTGCTCTTATTCACATTTACTCTTAACTTTCTTCTTTCACACACTTTACCAAACTCAGTCACCAGCTTCTGCAGTTTCTCACTTGAATCAGCCACCAGTGCTGTATCATCAGCGAACAACAACTGACTCACTTCCCAAGCTTTCTCATCCACAACAGACTTCATACTTGCCCCTCTTTCCAAAACACTTGCATTCGCCTCCCTAACAACCCCATCCATAAACAAATCAAACAACCATGGAGACATCACACACCCCTGCCGCAAACCTACATTCACTGAGAACCAATCACTTTCCTCTCTTCCTACACGTACACATGCCTTACATCCTCGATAAAAACTTTTCACTGCTTCTAACAACTTGCCTCCCACACCATATATTCTTAATACCTTCCACAGAGCATCTCTATCAACTCTATCATATATATATATATATATATATATATATATATATATATATATATATATATATATATATATATATATATATATATATACTTGTCCCTCAACCCCACTGAAGCTAATAACCCTGTTCTTATTCACATTTACTCTTAACTTTCTCCTTTCACACACTTTACTAAACTCAATCACTAACTAATTCAGTTTCTCACCCGAATCAGCCACCAGCGCTGTATCATCAGCGAACAACAACTGACTCACTTCCCAGGCCCTCTCATCCACAACAGACTGCATACTTTCCCCTCTCTCCAAAACTCTTGCATTCACCTCCCTAACCACTACATCCATAAACAAATTAAACAACCATTGGGACATCACGCATACCTGCCGCAAACTGACATTCACTACTCGTGCACATACCTTACATCCTTGGTAAAAAAATTTCACTGCTTCCAGCAACTTACCTTCCACACCATATACTCTTAAAACCTTCCACAAAGCTACTCTATCAACCCTATCATATGCCTTTCCCAGATCCATAAATGCTACATACAAAACCATCAGTTTTTCCAAGTATTTCTCATATATATATATATATATATATATATATATATATATATATATATATATATATATATATATATATATATATATATATATAGAGAGAGAGAGAGAGAGAGAGAGAGAGAGAGAGAGAGAGAGTTAATTATGTGATGAATCATACTAAGACTGTGTAATGTCAAACTGGGTAATGTTGAGGCTACGGGAGGCTTGGTACTTGCTCACTTGTGCATACTCAAGTAGTCCTGGCAGGAAGGATGGTCTCGTGAAATGTCAGACGACAGCGACAAACATATTGTCACAGCCTCAAGGGAAGTGGGGAATTGGGGTGACTAAGTTAAAAGAACCGTGTGACGAGGCGAGGATCCTCACTGCCAAGAGTATAGGAGTAGGGGCTTCACTGGTATTGTGGTTAGTGTCGGTGACCATGATTTACGCACGTTTTGGTTTGAATCCTAGGCGTAGCAACTGACCCACAGTCATCCCAGCTGCCGATCCTCCTCTCGAGATCGGTCGATAAATGTGTACCTGACTTAGAAGCAATGATTTGATAGCTTTTGTTAGCTTGGCTATCATCAGGCCGGCTTACATTTTCCTTTTTCATTTACAGTGAAAACTCTTGTCTTGTAGGCATTTGTAATGAAATTACCACAGAAGCAGATGAATGGTACTGCTAAGCCAAATGGTCCATTGGGACAATAGAACTACAGAATAAATGTTGTCCACTATAACAGCTATATTTTACCACATACTAGCTCTCATGTCATGGGCTATGTATAATCTGTCATACATATATCGTATGACAAGCTCACGTATAGATGTTCAAGGCAGTTGTGAAATTTTAACACAATACAGAGCAGAGAGGCTGTGAGAAATACATTGATGAAAATGCTCTACCTCTAAAGTGACTCCGCTGCCAATGAGGGCTCATGTAATAATGTCTCCTACCACAACCCCAGCAAATCTAAGGTATGCACCTCTGACTACACTTTCTTGTTCGACTCTGCCGCTGCGAAGGGGAGGGCTCAGGTGGTAGTGTATTACCCATCCCAATATCTCAACAAACTCAAGGGATATCCCGTCCCCTACCCTTGGAGTAATCCATTGGGTAGTAGGCTGTTGACATGAGCCGCTAAGGGTGGTACTACCATCTCCTGTCTGCACAGTCGTTTTCTTAAATACAATCATGATGGAGTCCAACAAACCTATGGCCTCTGCTGCCCTACATCATAGGGTATTAAGAATCTCCGGGTTTCCGCTTGACTACTGCCAATGAGGAGAACTCAGTTGCAGTAGCAGCCTCTCCCACGACCTTTCCCTTTCTTGTATACAAGACTTGCCTCTTTTTCTATTCATTACACCAACATTCGTGGCCTCTGTAGTAACCTCTCTTCTGCTGGATGCCTTCTTTCCTAATACCTTACTTCTCTCTGGGACCCAGTCGTCTAATGATGTTCTCACTAGTCCTTTTTCATATCCAGCTATAATATCCATTCGCGATACCGGTTCAGAGGTGGTGTCTGTGTTTATTCCAGCATCAACACACCTGTTACACGACTCGAGGGCCTTGAGCCCTCAAACTTTGACGTTATCTGACTCAAGGTCTGTCTCCCAACTAACATTGTTTTCCTTTGGTTCGCCTACTCCTCTCTTAATTCTGCATATTTTATATCTTTCTTTACCTACATAAATTCCTGCCATGAGACTGGAGTCTTCTTACGGGCAAGCCGAATTCCTCTACTTACGGGATTTCAACGTTCACCATAGGGAGTGGTTGAATTTTTCCCATACGTTGGTGGTGGTGATGGTGGTGGTGTTTGCGGCGGGGGGAGTGGGGGGGACTACCATCTCATGTCTTTCCCTGTACCTCGAAGCTTTGGAACCAACATAAGTCCTTCCCTACACCTTGAGGCTATGGAACTCTATAATTTCATGTTTTTCCCAACTATGACCTGATATATTAAAAAAAAAAAAAAATACAGGTTCTTCATTTCCTCCAAAATTCGTAAATACTTTCCCTTCTTTCTTATTTCTCCCCTTTAAGTGACTTCATATTTCAATTAAGGCCCGACCTAGACGTGGACTTTTGTCCGTGATTGGAGCATCCAAAGTATAAGAAACGAAGAAAATATTAATTGACCTCGATTAGGGCATTCAGTTGCCGATGCTGTCAGCTGATATGAAAAAGAATAAGAAGAAAAACAGCAAAAACATATCTCCGTCTATAATCTGGATGACAATTACAATAACAGGGAGAGAAAAACGAGGCGGAGATGACCGTGAGGAGACAATACAAAGAAAAATTAGACAGTACACCAGTAACAGACCACGGACAGAGCACGGACCAAGAGAACTCAGCAGGATACGGAACACAAGCCAAATGATACGGCTAGTCGGCAGAATACAAAATATAACGGAAGAGAGGCCAAGATGATTCAGTTGGAAACAGAGGAACACAGAAGAGACAAGGAATTGATAGGAAACATAACAACTTAAAAAAGGGGGGGGGGAGAAAAAAAGACGGCGAGATTTGACAGGAAACAGAAGACAACAGACCGAGAGTTGAAAAAAAGAAAATAGATAGCCCATTTAAATACAACAATCCATGCCAGAATGAGGCCGCTAGTAGCGTATCTTTAACAGGACAACAGACGAGACGGAGAATAATCACAGAGAAACAAAAGACGATAGACAGGACTAACAAGAGCTCAGTTGGGAGCAGAACAACAGAAAGAGATAAGGAGTCAGCAGGAATTAAATAACAACAAAGATGATAAGAAAATGATAATAAAAAGACATGAAGTAGCGGATAACGGCAATTAGATGGGAGAAGTACATGAGGTTAAGATGACAGGAAGAAACGCTGTCATAATAAAAGTGAACGGAAATTGATGAAAATGAATATAAACGAAAAGTTTCAAAAGAATGAAAAGTAGATTTACATGAAAAAACAACGAAGAAAACAAACAAAACAAAGGAAGATGACGTCAAACAATGGAAAGGAGAACCAACAACATCTGTAAGGAGAGAGAAAGCAAAGATGACGATGCCACCACTAAAATTAAAGAAACATTTTCTAGATGTAGTACGAGCAGATATGATAAATATTTCTGTTCCGAGGTGCGCCCTTTATCGCAACAATTTCAGTCTATGTTTTTGAAGGTTCAGAACGAGATATAGATAAGGTCGTTGGCATCATAATATGAATATAGCAAGATCTAGCAGTGCGAGCAGCAAGACGAGTGAAAGTAGTTCCGGGACCCCAGGCCGCAAATGACCTACCTCAGCTTGGGCTCTGCATCACCTGGAGTATTATCATCAGCATTTCACGGTAAACTAATTGATGAAAAAGCCCGGGATACAGTCAAGATACAACCAGTACAAGTTATTCTCCGTGATGCTTTTGGTATTTCACATGTTTTGATCCAGACCTACGATTAATGTTAAAGCGTTATCTTCATGTAAAGTTATACTTTTTTTTCATGATGGCGGCTGTTAAAATATGATTTATCGTAACAGTATTGGTTAATGATTACTTATAAGAAAGAAACATGTTAAATGCTGTGTTTCACCAATTACCTACACCTACAATCAAGGAATATCACTTGCATCTATGTCTACTTCTGAATATTTGTGAAGCATTTAAGCTTTTTTTCCCTCGTTGGTAACCTACCAGGCAGTGTGGCAAGTTACAAGATTTCACCTTTTCAGGTTAGTCGTTCCCTCGTACCGACGACAGTTAGGCAAAGCCTCTCTAACAGAACAGAGTGACATGTGTCTCCCGCCTCATGAGATATTCATTGACCAGAGTGTAGAGTTATGGTGTGAAAAATCTATACAAATACCCTAAGAGTATTGTTACCCGAATGTGCCGTGTCATTGGAAGATGTTACATTCGTCTCCTCGAGATTTCAAGCTCGTCATTGATTAAGTATTTGAGAAGTTAATGATAGTCATGAAGTTCAGAGGTGGAACTTATCATGAATTTCTGTCATTTCTGTAACTTTTAAACCCATAAAATCTTCATCACATGATGCTATCCTCAGCGATGCAAAGTGTCCGTCGCATGCACTTCGTCGTGACGGTAAGATCCTTGGATATGGTGGCTTGGTGTCTTGTCTGACCCTCCACGCTAGCACCGCCGTGCTCAAGGAGTTAAGAACAGTGATAAGCTTGGCTGTGACCCTACTTAGTGTATGCACAATATATTCATTCCATCTCATGCCTGGAGATCGACAGGTCATCACAAATCGCCTCATATCACACAGCAAGTTTCATTATACTCAAATGTGGTATTCCCTGTTACTCTGAAACTCGTTTATTTAGTCATTTCAATACATCCCTCCACCACAGTGAAAATGTAGATAATGTACAATATCTAGCACATCTAGGCTTGGAAAATGTCACCTATGGACCTCATTTATAGTGACGGGAACGCAATGATGATTATGTGGGTGTTGATGAAGGTGCTTGTCTCGGTGAGGTTGTGATGGCGAGGTCGTATCGTCAGTGTTGGCGGTGGGCAGTTGTGGTGTTGGTGGGGACGGCTTGGTTGTGTGCCGTGTGGCTAGAGCACTCCACTTCCAACTCCACCTTCCGCCTCCCCAGGCCAGCTTTAATGAAACCCACCCTGGCTGTTTCCCACAACACCTACCACAAAACCTATTACAACACTAGCACCCCTACGAAATACAACCAGACCATAAGTACCATACAGACGGTCACACACGCTATCATCAATACTCCCCGGTCTGTTACCAGGCACGAGACCAGTGGCAGCTCTGACCCCAGCAACACCAACGCTCAACAGGTCACCACAGCTCCGGGGCGACGGCACCAACATCAAGATGCTGGCCAACTTCCCTCGGCTGCTCAGAAGGTAAGCAGTAAAGACAGACGCGCAGGCATCTTCTACCCGTCCAGCCATCTGTCTCATTCTCAACACCATAGCACACAAATACATGACACTAGCAACTAGCGCTAGACTCAGGGACCAACTTTAATCTATTGTCAAGCTTTAAGTGTGCGATCAGAGGGTAAGATAACAGGACCACAAATGTAAACTGATCTCAGCAGGTGGCGAGGAAATGATAGATAATGTAATTTACATAAAATAGTTTTGATATCGAAAATCTTTTTTATGGTGAAACGTATCATAAGAGGTATCATTTCAGGAACTCAGCAGACGCCAGTTAGACTCTATCAGTCAGTCGCCTGCTTCCTTATAAATCGTCACTCATTCCTCTCCTCGTGCTTTCTGTCGTCTTAGATATTTTTCTTCCTTCTTCTAATTGAGTACCTAATGCCCTAAATCCATTTCATTCTAGGACGTCTATCATCAGGAGTCCTGTTCAAATACTTCCTGTCATGTCATGCCTTGGATTCTCTGTACGTGACCATACTACCTAATCCTATTCTCATTCGTTCTATCATAGATGTTACATTCAGATCCCCTCTTACCCTGATGTTTCTCATCTTATTCGTTCTTGTATCTACTCAAATTAGCCTAAGTACTCTCTTCCGCAGCCTGGTGATCGTGAACATGCTTCTTATCCATAAAAGAGTACTTTATTGTGTAGCACTTCAATGGTACGTTTATGTCTCAGTATTGTAGGGTATGGCAACCTGAAATTCGTAATTCTATTGTTTACTGCCATTTGCTGCTATAGTGTCATTACATTTAAGACGACTTGTCGGAGGTGGTGATCTATCTATCTATCTATCTATATATATATATATATATATATATATATATATATATATATATATATATATATATATATATATATATATATATGAGAGAGTATCATTAAATTTTAGGGAGAATAAAAAGATGTTCTGGAAGGAGGTAAATAAAGTGCGTAAGACAAGGGAGCAAATGGGAACTTCAGTGAAGGGCGCAAATGGGGAGGTGATAACAAGTAGTGGTGATGTGAGAAGGAGATGGAGTGAGTATTTTGAAGGTTTGTTGAATGTGTTTGATGATAGAGTGGCAGATATAGGGTGTTTTGGTCGAGGTGGTGTGCAAAGTGAGAGGGTTAGGGAAAATGATTTGGTAAACAGAGAAGAGGTAGTAAAAGCTTTGCGGAAGATGAAAGCCGGCAAGGCAGCAGGTTTGGATGGTATTGCAGTGGAATTTATTAAAAAAGGGGGTGACTGTATTGTTGACTGGTTGGTAAGGTTATTTAATGTATGTATGACTCACGGTGAGGTGCCTGAGGATTGGCGGAATGCGTGCATAGTGCCATTGTACAAAGGCAAAGGGGATAAGAGTGAGTGCTCAAATTACAGAGGTATAAGTTTGTTGAGTGTTCCTGGTAAATTATATGGGAGGGTATTGATTGAGAGGGTGAAGGCACGTACAGAGCATCAGATTGGGGAAGAGCAGTGTGGTTTCAGAAGTGGTAGAGGATGTGTGGATCAGGTGTTTGCTTTGAAGTATGTATGTGAGAAATACTTAGAAAAGCAAATGGATTTGTATGTAGCATTTATGGATCTGGAGAAGGCATATGATAGAGTTGATAGAGATGCTCTGTTGAAGGTATTAAGAATATATGGCGTGGGAGGCAAGTTGTTAGAAGCAGTGAAAAGTTTTTATCGAGGATGTAAGGCATGTGTACGTGTAGGAAGAGAGGAAAGTGATTGGTTCTCAGTGAATGTAGGTTTGCGGCAGGGGTGTGTGATGTCTCCATGGTTGTTTAATTTGTTTATGGATGGGGTTGTTAGGGAGGTGAATGCAAGAGTTTTGGAAAGAGGGGCAAGTATGAAGTCTGTTGGGGATGAGAGAGCTTGGGAAGTGAGTCAGTTGTTGTTCGCTGATGATACAGCGCTGGTGGCTGATTCATGTGAGAAACTGCAGAAGCTGGTGACTGAGTTTGGTAAAGTGTGTGAAAGAAGAAAGTTAAGAGTAAATGTGAATAAGAGCAAGGTTATTAGGTACAGTAGGGTTGAGGGTCAAGTCAATTGGGAGGTGAGTTTGAATGAAGAAAAACTGGAGGAAGTGAAGTGTTTTAGATATCTGGGAGTGGATCTGGCAGCGGATGGAACCATGGAAGCGGAAGTGGATCATAGGGTGGGGGAGGGGGCGAAAATTCTGGGAGCCTTGAAGAATGTGTGGAAGTCGAGAACATTATCTCGGAAAGCAAAAATGTGTATGTTTGAAGGAATAGTGGTTCCAACAATGTTGTATGGTTGCGAGGCGTGGGCTATGGATAGAGTTGTGCGCAGGAGGATGGATGTGCTGGAAATGAGATGTTTGAGGACAATGTGTGGTGTGAGGTGGTTTGATCGAGTAAGTAATGTAAGGGTAAGAGAGATGTGTGGAAATAAAAAGAGCGTGGTTGAGAGAGCAGAAGAGGGTGTTTTGAAATGGTTTGGGCACATGGAGAGAATGAGTGAGGAAAGCTTGACCAAGAGGATATATGTGTCGGAGGTGGAGGGAACGAGGAGAAGAGGGAGACCAAATTGGAGGTGGAAAGATGGAGTGAAAAAGATTTTGTGTGATCGGGGCCTGAACATGCAGGAGGGTGAAAGGAGGGCAAGGAATAGAGTGAAATGGAGCGATGTGGTATACCGGGGTTGATGTGCTGTCAGTGGATTGAATCAGGGCATGTGAAGCGTCTGGGGTAAACCATGGAAAGCTGTGTAGGTATGTATATTTGCGTGTGTGGACGTATGTATATACATGTGTATGGGGGTGGGTTGGGCCATTTCTTTGGTCTGTTTCCTTGCGCTACCTCGCAAACGCGGGAGACAGCGACAAAGCAAAAAAAAAAAAATATATATTCATACTATTCGCCATTTCCCGCACTAGCGAGGTAGCGTTAAGAACAGAGGACTGGGCCTTAGAGGGAATATCCTCACCTGGCCCCCTTCTCTATTCCTTTTTTTTTTGGAAAATTAAAAAAAAAGGAAAATGAGAGGGGAGGATTTCCAGCCCCCGCTCCCTTCCCTTTTAGTCGCCTTCTACGACACGCAGGGAATACGTGGGAAGTATTCTTCTCCCGTATCCCCAGGGATGATATATATATATATATATATATATATATATATATATATATATATATATATATATATATATATATATATATATATATGTTTGCAGATAGAGTGGCAGATATAGGGCGTTTTGGTCGGGGTGGCGTGTGAAGTGAGAGGGTCAGGAAGAATGTTTTGGTAAATAGAGAGGAGGCAGTGAAAGCTTTGCGGAAGATGAGAGCCGGCAAGGCGGCGGATTTGGATGTTACTGCAGTGGAATTTATTAAAAAGGGGGATGACTGTGTTGTTGATTGGTTGGCAAGGATATTCATTGTATGTATGGATCATGGTGAAGTGCCTGAGGATTGGCGGAATGCATGCATAGTATCAGTGTACAAAGGCAAAGGGGATAAAGGTGAGTGTTCAAATTACAAGGGCATAAGTTTGTTGAGTATTCCTGGAAAATGATATTGGAGGGTATTGATTGAGAGGATAAAGGCATGTACAGAACTTCAGATTAGGGGAGAGCAGTGTGGTTTCAAAAGTGATAGAGGATATGTGGATCAGATGCTTGCTTTGAAGAATGTATGTGAGAAATACTTAGAAAAACAGATGGATTTGTATGTAGCATTTATGGATCTGGAGAAGGCATATAATAGGGTTGATAGAGATGCTTTGTGGAAGGTTTTAAGAGTATATGGCGTGGGAGGTAAGTTGCTAGCAGTGAAAAGTTTTTTATCAAGGATGTAAGGCATGTGTACGAGTAGGAAGAGAGGAAAATTATTGGTTCCCAGTGAATGTCGGTTTGCGGCAGGGGTGTATAATTTCTCCATGGTTGTTTAACTTGTTTATGGATGGGGTGGTTAGGGAGGCGAATGCAAGAGTTTTGGGGAGAAAGGAGCAAGCATGCAGTCTGCTGTGGATGAGAGGGCTTGGGAAGTGAGTCAGTTGTTGTTCGCTGATGATAGTGCTGGAAGCTGATTCGGGTGAGAAACTGCAGAAGTTGGTGACTGAGTTTGGTAAGGTGTGTGAAAGACGAAAGTTAAGAGTAAATGTGAATATGAGCAAGGTTATTAGGTTCAGTAGAATTGAGGGACAAGTTAATTGGGATGCAAGTTTGAATGGAGAAAAACTGGAGGAAGTGGTGTTTTAAATATCTGGGAGTAGACTTAGCAGCGGATGGAATCATGGAAGCGGAAGTGAGTCATAGGTGGGGGAGGGAGAGAAGATTCTAGAAACGTTGAAAAATGTGTAGAAGGCGAGAACGTTATCTCGGAGAGCAAAAATGGGTATGTTTGAAGGAATAGTGGTTCCAACACTGTTATATGGGTGCGAGGCATGGGCTATAGATAGGGTTGTGCGGAGAGTGGATGTGTTAGAAATGAAATGTCTGAGGACAATATGTGGTGTGAGGTGGTTTGATCAAGTAAGTACTGAAAGGGTAAGAGTGAAGTGTGGTAATAAAAATTGTGGTTGAGAGAGCAGAAGAGGGTGTGTTGAAATTGTTTGGACACATGGAGAGAATGAGTGAGGAAATATTGACAAAGAGGATATATATGTCAGAGGTGGAGGGAAGAGGCGGGAGATCAAATTGGTGGATGGATGGAGTGAAAAAGATTTTGAGCGATCGGGGCCTGAGTATACAAGAGGGTGAAAGGC